>NC_138296.1:58062500-58612500 GCF_965601325.2 Salmo salar | reverse complement strand
GCCAAAGGAGAACCAAGTAGATGCAATTAGAAAACAAATATAATATACACAACCTTTTCTTTATGTGTTGCAAATACATATGAGAATGAAAAACGGTAGCACTTTATTTGGATAGTCCTTCTGTAGATGCTCTACAGACTATCAGTAACATTTCAACTATCTATCTACTAACCCTGCCATAACCTTAACCCATATCCTAACCCTAAAATTAACCCTTACCCTAATCCAGTGGTCACCAACCTTTTCTGAGTAAAGATCACTTTCACAGTTAATTAAAAAGCAAGCCGAGATCTACCGCTCAATTTTTTAACATGACTTGTAACATTAACCTAATAAAACAGTTCTGTAGGAATTAGAAAACAAAGTAGATCACATGGTGTAGTACTTGTGTTTCACAGCTGAGTATAAATTGAAATAATTAGAATTTTACTGGACTGACGGTACCTGCATGTGATGGTCATGATGCTTTCAAGACAACTGGGAACTCTGGGAAGAAACAAGATCAAATCACGACGTCAGTGATGTTCAGGTCGGAAAGTCGGGGCTCTAGTTATTATGACCTTTATTTGGAACCCTTGCCCAGATCTGTGCCTCCACACAATCCTGTCTCGGAGCTCTATGGACAATTCCTTTGACCTCATGGTTGGTTTTTTCTCTGACATGCACGGTCAACTGTGGGACCTTATATAGACAGGTGTGTGCCTTTCCAAATCAAGTCCAATCAATTGAATTTACCACAGTTGGACTCCAATCAAACAAATATCTCAATGATGATCAATGGAAACAGGATGCACCTGAGCTCAACTTCAAGTCTCATAGCAAAGAGTCTGAATACTTAAGGGAATAAGGTATTTCTATTTTTTATTTTTAATAACACCAATCTCAACAAACCATTTCTTTATGGACCTCACTTTGTGCAAGGGGGAATTGTCATGCTGAAATAGGAAAGGGCCTTCCACAAACTGTTGCCACAAAGTTAGAAGCACATAATCATCTAGAATGTCATTGTATGCTTTAGCATTAAGATTTCCTTTCACTGTAACTAAGGGGCCTAGCCCGAACCATGAAAAACTGCCCAAGACCATTATTTCTCCTCCAAACTTTACAGTTGACAATATGTATTTAGGCAGGCGGCATTCTCCTGGCATCCACCAAATCCAGATTTGCCTGTCAGACTGCCAGATGATAAAGCGTTACTTATCACTCCAGAGAATGCGTTTCCACTGCTCCAGAGTCCAATAGAGGCGAGCTTTAAACCACTCCAACCGACGCTTGGCATTGTGCATGGTGATCTTAGACTTGTTTGTGGCTGCTTGGCCATGGGAACGTATTTCATAAAGCTCCTGACGAAAAGTTGCTGTGCTCACATTGCTTCCACAGGCAGTTTGGAACTCTGTAGTGAGTGTTGCAACCGAGGACAGATGATTTTTAAGCGCTATGCCTTTCAGCACTTGGCGGTCCCATTCTGTGAGCTTGTGTGGCCTACCACTTCGCGGCTGAGCCGTTGTTGCTCCTAGACGTTTCCACTTCACAATAACAGCACTTACAGTTGGCCGGGGCAGCTCTAGCAGGGCAGAAACTTGATGAACTGACTTGTTGGAAAGGTGACATTCAATGACGGTGCCACATTGAAAGTCACTGAGCTTTTCAGTAAGGCCATTCTACTGCCAATGTTTGTCTATGGAGATTGCATGGCTGTGTGACAGCTTTTTCAGGTGTGCCTGAAAAAGCTGAATCCACTAATTTGAAGGGATGTCCACATATTTTGTATGTACATATTTTAATCATTTTTGAAGATAATTGCCTGTCTGTGGTTTGAAACCCCCCAAAAATGTTTTATTAAGTGTGACTGGAAAACTATTTTCTCAATTTTGTCCACAGAGCATTTGGAAAAAAAGAACTTAGATAAACCAAACCCATTTTGGGAACAGGGAGCTTTAAGTCTTATTAAGCAGCTCTCAAAAGACTGATGAACTTCTCAAAGCACTTGGAAAGTTTGTAATGACAACACAATGAAGGCAATTCACAAAGCAGGCTCCATTCATACACAAACAATCTCATCAATGCAGCACATCAATACGTCTCTTCCGCAGTCAGCAGAGGGAAGGATAGATTGACCAATTGCATTAAAAAAATAAGTATAACTTGAGAGAGAATGTTAATGTCCGAAATGTTTAGATTCACCTACCATTTTGTGTACACTTGGACAATGAGATAAACACAGCAATAGAAGTGTCAAAAATCGATTGAACTTCGAAAGGACCGGAGAGAGCATTTTGATCGATATTTACATCTAACCCTTAGAGTGAAAAGCAGACACCGGTCTTGTCTTCAACAAACTGCAATATTGTTATTGACAACCAATAAGTGAATGGTGGCATTGAATTTCAAGCATTCTCCCTGCAGTGAATTTTAAGCATTCTCAGAGACACATTGTTCTGAAAGCAGTGTTCACATTTGACAGTGCACATCAAAACAAAAATGAAACTTATGATTTGGGATGTGGGTGAAAACAGGGAGAGGAGGAGGAAGCGCTTTCCTGTTTTTAAAGTGCTCCTTTGTGGTGCGCTTGGAGGGCATGAGATCAAATGTTCTTCCCTCTAAAGACATGGGAGTATCTCATCTGGCAGCCTGAGTCATACCACACTTTAAAGGCAAAGTTTGTGTCCCAAGTAGCACCCTATTCATCTAATAGTGCAGTACTTTTGAACAGGGCCCATAGAGCTCTGGTCAAAAGTAATGCACTAAATAGGGAATAGGTTGCCATCTGGGACAAGAAACAGGTTACTGTGAGCCCAGCTCTCCAGTGTCTGCAATGCCTCTATATTTAATAATTACACTATCTTCCCCAAAGTTAATAGTATGGTTAGATTCTTTCTTTTAGGGATCACAGTAAAAAAGGACAGTGCCAATCAACAACATGAAAAGGGAAAGGGGATACCTAATCAGTTGTACAACTGAATGCGTTCAACTGAAATGTGTCTTCCGCATTTATCCCAACCCCTCTGAATCAGAGAGGTGCAGAGGGCTTCCTTAATCGACATCCACAGTATAAGTTTTCTACATGTTTAGACACAATGAAATACAGCTAATCCACAAAGGGATCAGTTCCATAGAGGGCCTAACATCTTAGTGCTCTGTTCAGTGCTTTCAGGGCAGCTCTGTCTGTCTTATCTGCACTCACAATCAGCAGGAAGTAACAGACAGCCTGGCTTATCCGTTTTTCTGCCTAGGACAAGGGGGTTAGTGGTGGTAGTGGTTGTGTATGTGTGTGTGGGGGGTGGATAGGGGAGCGTGACAGAGGGAGATGAGGAGCCTGATGAGCTGCAATGCAGGCGAGCCCAGACTCAACATGAAGTGCTCAGGAAACCAGTGCGACCCCACTGGTGCTGCACAAGCTATCATACCAATATTGCCACTGCCAACACTACATATGGAAAACAGCAGCCCTACTGCCATTTTGGATCAGATTTGATGACATCAAATAAAGCATGATTTGATCTGGCAAGGTCTGTTACAATTACAATGGGGGAGATGTCTGTGAGAATATGACAGAAAACATGAAGTGGACAGGCAGTCCAATTTTTGGTTGCATATGCTCCTTAATATTTTGCTGTGCTACCTGGAATTTGGGAGCACCAGTGGGCCTAGAAAAAAATCATCCAGAAAATAATTGTTGTAATGATTAGGTTTCGCTCTACCATTGTTTCCAAGTGCCCTAGAGAAAAAAGCGAGTGCATCTATATTAACATAATGGTTTTAACATTACTACAGCAGCTTGTTTCTAGCCCAGACAGTTGAAAAGATATGACCCATGTTACCTACTCAACATTTTTTTTTCTTCCTATGGTGGATTGACGGGACGCATTTTACATTCATAAATCATGTCAAGGGAAATTCTAAAAACTACTCATATGCCAGTTGTTTACACCTTGTTCAGCAGCCTGGTCTCATAGATTAGACGTAACATAGTAAATGTAAATCCGGGATACTCAATTAGCAACTTTTCAACTACTTACTACTTTGTAGCTACTTTGCAACTACTTAGCATATTACTAACCCTTTCGCTAACCCTAACAATAACCGTTTTAGTTAACCCTTACCATAACTTCTAACCTTAACATTAACCCAGCTAACGTTAGCCACCTAGCTAACATTAGCCACAACAAATTGAAATTCGTAACATATCATACGTTTAGCAAATTGGTAACATATTATACATTTAGCACATTTGTAACATATTGTACATTTTGCAAAATTGTAATACATCATACTAAATGGATACATACCATAGGAAACACAACATATCATACCAAAATGGAGTATCCCTATATTTACGTACAAGATAATATGAAATGCTCTGATACCAGGTTGGGTTCAGTCACATTACCTCATTAGCTAGCTAGCTAGGAACCTGGTAACTTAACTAGTAGGCTATATCCGAACATTTGGGGGCACAGAAAGAAAGGAAAAAAGATAGCTTCTTCAGGAGATCAATGATCATAGCAATTAATGAATTTCTGATCTCTTACCTGTCATCACTCACTACCCCTGAACAAGGCACTTAACCCACTGTTTCTAGGCCATTATTGTAAATAATTGTTCTTAACTGACTTGCCTGGTTAAATAAAAAATTTATAAAAAAACTCAAACATGATGTTCATAAAGAGACAGTGTACAAGTTAATGTAATGCATCTCAATAGGAAAATAGTGCTTTTAAATAATGTAGAAACCTAATATTCCACAACTGACTTTGTAATTTAAAGTGGATCTGACAGTGTTTTAGCAACATGAAATCTTATGAAAATCTGTTCATATACCGTTTTTTTACAGTTTTTTATGACAGGCGAGAATGTTAGGGGATGACGTAGAGTAAGGCATTTGTGGAAATTCTATAGCAATATAAAGTGGGAAAGTGGCAGTGCGTTTGGACAATTTAATAGAAACTGCAGTAAACAAAACCCCCAAAAAACATGTCTTGTCCAGGGCCGGAGTCAAAGCAGACCTGTGCGCCACAGCCAATCAGAGCTACAGTAGGTTTTTATGCATATAAGCCATTTGCCAGCAAGTTCAGCGCAACTTTAGATCATTAGAATGCATTGGCCAAAAGCCACAAAATACACCCGAATGGATTTCTGCAAATATGTAAATACCACAGGAGTCCTCTTACATTTGGGAACTTTACAGTCCTATTCATAAAACAACCAAGATAACCCTCTCTCCCTCAGTTATGCACATCAACAACAACAATATTAACAACTAATGCTAGCCAGAGCGAGATGAGCTCAAATCTAATGAGAGAATATTAGATAAACCCTCCAACTTTTTCAGCTAGTTGGCTGTCCAAATTCCACAGATAAACGATGGGGAATAGTAGCCTGCTCGTCCTTCTGCAGCTTTCCTGCTAATGGATGATTGTCCTAACCCACATTTTGACAACTGAATGGGAACTTGCCTACCCGCCCATTTGATCGATGTTGTTAGGTTCTGAACAAACAGAGTAAAAACTCCAACGGAAGACTAGAAAAAGCTCAAATCAAGTTTATTCACCCACAGCATAGTACAAAGACAAGCTACGCTTACACAAACACATATTTATAACCTACTACTAGGTGTGGTCAACTCCTTACACATCTAGACAGCCAATACATCTCTGTTGCTAGGCAGGAACTTAATTGGTTCCTCTCACTGGTGTAGTCATGGCCCTGCCTGATGATAGAACCTTCGTGGGCGTGGAAGTGTATGTTTGCGAGAGATTCTGTAGTAGGAGGGTCGTTGGGGTGGGCCATGCTTGTCCTAACCCACGTTTTGACAACTGAATTGGAACTTGCCTGCATGCCCGCCCATTTGATCGATGCCAAATATATTTTATTGACAACTAAGGGTGTGTTCGTAAGTTGCCTCCAGTGTGTCAGAGTGCGCTCTGGGTTGTTCGTAAATTCAGAGCGTTGTCAGATTGTCTGTTTGTAAATTCAGAGCGTTTTGCTAGCCGAGTGTTCAGAGCGCACACTGCACTATTGACTGGACGCTCTGGCTGAGGAATAGGGTTGATCCAAGCGTTCCTCACAACGGCAGTTGTGCTCTGGCTAAAGCTCTGGCTAAATGTGGCTAGCTTGCTAAAGTACTTCCAGACACAAATGAGAGAACACCTCACTGACCATTTTACTTGCCCTAGCAGAGTTGGTTAGTCTGCTTACATGTTATCTAGTGTTTTAATGACTAACTGTGCTGCTGGCAACAATTGAATAACTTTTTTTTTTGCCAATGTTTACTGACACCGGTTATATTCAGCGGGTGTGCGTTCATAAATTCATCAATTATTCTGCACTCTGACACACTCAGACGAGTGCTCTGAAATCACAGTAGACAGCCAGAGTGAATTTACGAACATGGTAACTAAGATATGCTAACTGGATAACAATCGTTCAAGTTCAGCATACTGTAGCTAGCAAGCAAAGTGATTGACATTTCTTTCTAGCTAACAAAATGATACCTGCATCTCTAGCTGTAGCAACTGAAAAATGATATGAGAGGAAAAAGTCGGTCACCCACTCCTCCAATGACATGACTTCCTCCCAGCAGCTAGTTAGCCAATGTTATTTAGCTTGTTAAATAAATAGCTACATAAATAGATATGCTAGCCTATTAGACACGTTATTACTGATTTGTGATCATTGCCCTTGCTAGTTTGATTGTATTGACATTCCCAGCCTTAGTTACAGTCATCCATTTTTGTCAAAATTATTGAGTCATGACTACCTGAAACAGTGGATCCTGAATAGGTGTACCAGGCCAGCTGTGATTTACAACATGATAGCAATATTTTTTTGACTACCAAGAAATGTATTGATGAACTACATCCATAATATATTCTGCCAACAATGCCTTACTGTACGACATGGAATTTTGAGACAAATATAACTTATTTTTAAAACCTAAAGTTGGTTTTGTAACATGAAGTGGGAATTTGATATTTTTGACTGATATTATGATTGTCTGTTTGTTTTATATCAGCAAAATACTGAAACGCTGTCAGTCCCACTTTAAATGACAGGTATTTCTATCAACCTTTCATAAAAAGGGTTACATTTACATTGTATGTTCTTCAGAAGTAGCTAAAATACATATAGGCCCAATAGTGCTCCTAAAGTTTGTGTTGTGGGCCTAACAATCGAGGCAAGCAACACTGAAGCATGCATGAGAGCACCAGTTGTTCCGGACAACTGTGTGATCACACTCTCCGTAGCCGAAGTGAGCAAGACCTTTAAACAGGTCAACATTCACAAGGCTGCAGGGCCAGATGGATTACCAGGACGTGTACTCAGAGCATGTGCTGAACAAGTGGCAAGTGTCTTCACTGACATTTCAACCTCTCCATGACCAAGTCTGTAATGCCTACATGTTTCAAGCAGACCACAATAGTCCCTGTGCCCAAGAAAGCGAAGGTAACCTGCCTAAATGACTACCACCCCGTAGCACTCACGTCGGTAGCCATGAAGTGCTTTGAAAGGCTGGTCATGGCTCACATCAACAGCATCCTCCTGGAAATCCTAGACCCACTCCAATTCGCATACCACCCCAACAGATCCACAGATGACACAATATCAATCGCACTCCACACTGCCCTTTCCCACCTGGACAAAAGGAACACCTATGTGAGAATTCTGTTAATTGACTACAGCTCAGCATTCAAGACCATAGTGCCCATAAAGCTCATCACTAAGCTAAGGACCCTAGGACTAAACACCTCCCTCTGTAACTGGATCCTGAACTTCCTGACGGGCCCCCCCAGGTGGTAAGGGTAGGCAACAACACATCTGCCACGCTGATCCTCAACACAGGGGTGCATGCTTAGTCCCCTCCTGTACTCGCTGTTCACCCACGACTGCGTGGCCAAGCATGACTCCAACACCATCATTAAGTTTGCTGATGAAACAAGAGTGGTAGGCCTGATCACCAACAACGATGAGGTAGCCTATAGGGAGGAGGTCAGAGACCTGTGTCATGACATTGGCCTGTGGGTAAGGTTTATGACCCCCCCCATAAATACCTTTCTCCCTTCCCTCTCTCTCTGACTCTACTGAAGGACTCTGGAATAGTCTTTGTTAAACATAGAGAGTCTGGGAACATCAAACAAGTGGGGGGAAAGGAACCATATTTCAGTAATAGAATCAGTATAAAATATGCGTTGGTACTTAATGAGTATGATGTCAGTTCGGTTGTCATCTGAGACATTATGACTGATGACAGGATGACATAAACTGTATCTGGGAAAGTCTACACATTCTAGTTATCAGATTCACATGGAATTGTTGTGCAATTTAAATGTTTGAATATGAAGCTATTTGTGAAAAGATTAAATGTAATTTTAGCTTCCAAATGAGAGAATTGGGTTTTCATAAGGTTAGAGCCCTGCTCAATCAGTGGCCCGCCCCTGTGAAGAGACATGGGTTATAAACTATGAAACACACCCTTCTCTTCCTCCACTATATAAGCCCTTGACGAAAATGTAACCTTTTGTTCCGAGGACGATAGGACGACGGTCCATACGTTAAAAAGGACTAACATGTCAACTACAGAACTAAGCCAACCTCAGCGTGAGCTTTGGTTGTGAATGGTATGAACTTTGAACTCTTATTCACTAAAGAAGTGAGACATCCTAGCCGTTGAGTTAGCAACAGCAGCTGTAAACGTGGGCTAGGAAAGGACGGACGACGTATCCAGTCTAACACACAACAAAGATACTACAATGTATTCTGTTTACCACCAGATGCATTCTTCCGAGGACAGCAAGATCTCTGTTGGGCAACACGACCAGCATCTACGACCAACCTACCGAAGCGCAGCTCAGAGTAAATATTTATTGCATTTCCCTTTTCCAAATGGGCGGTAATTTAGAATGCATAAGATACTGTATTTACGATAGCACAGCTTCTCCCTTTGTTCCTCAGTCTTCCCGCTCTTTCATTCAAGCCCAACCCCCTCTCTTTGTGTAACAAGCCGTCATACAGGTTCCGTCCACCAGGGATGTTTTCTGTATGACATAATTTGCATTCTGTGTATATGTAATTCTGTGTGATTAGTTAGGTATTTAGTAAATAAATAATTAAACCCAATTTTGTATTGCTAATTAAACTTGTTAGCCAGGGTTCGTGAAGATAACAAGAATTTACAACTTTCAGATGAGACTGAAATAAGGTGACGATTAATTTTGACTGCTATTGATGTAAAATATTACTAGGTCTTTAAGAGTTTATTTGGAAGATAACAGCTCTATAAACATTCTTTCGTGGTGCCCCGACTTTCTAGTTAATTACATTTACATGATTAGCTTAATCAGGTAATATAAATTACAGAGAAAGGATTTTATAGAATAGCATGTCATATCACTTAATCCGGCATAGCCAAAGACACGACACCTGGCTGTGTGGTGCAAGGACAACAACCTCTCCCTCAACGCGAGCAAGACAAAGGAGCTGATCGTGGACTACATTGCATGAAAAGGAGGGCCTAACATGCCCCCATTCACATAGACAGGGCTGTAGGGGAGCGGGTCAAGAGTTTCAAGTTCCTTGGTGTCCACATCACCAACAAACTATCATAGTCTAAACACACCAAGACAGTCGTGAAGAGGGCACGAAAACACCTTTTCCCCCTCAGGGGAATGAAAAGATTTGGCTCCTCAAAAAGTTCTACAGCTGCACCATCGAGAGCATCACCGCCTGGTATGGCAACTGCTCGGTATCCAAACATAAGGCGCTACAGAGGGTAGTGCGTATGGCCCAGTACATCACTGAGGCCAAGCTTCCTGCCATCCAGGACGTATATAGTAGGCGGTGTCAGAGGAAGGCCCAAAAAATTGTCAAAGACTCCAGTCAACCAAGTCATAGACTGTTCTCTCTGGTACCGCACGGCAAGCGATACCGGAGCGCCAAGTCTAGGTCCAAAATGCTCCTTAACAGCTTCTACCCACAAACCATAACCCCCCCCTTTTGTTTTTACACTGTGGCTACTTGCTGTTTATTATCTATGCATCGTCACTTTACCTCTACCTACATGGGCAAATTACCTTGACTAACCTGTACCTCCACACATTGACTCGGTACCGGTACCCTCTATGTGGCCTCATTATTGTTATTTTATTGTGTTACCACTGAATATTGTTTTATATATTTTCATGCCATCCAACAAATGTAAATGCCTGGAGTTTGATAAATGGCATTAGCACTTGGATTGGAACAACTGCTATGGTCAGATTACATGAAAATAGAGATTTTTGGTCACGCACACCAGTGGTGGGTTTGGTGTCAGAAAACAGAAGCATATGCAGAAAAGTACCTCATACCTACTGTAAAATATGGTGGTGGATCTTTGATGCTATTGGTTTGTTTTGCTTCCACTGGTCCTGAGGCCCTTGGTAAAGTTCATGATGCCATTGACCTTAACAAGTACCAGGACATTGTAGCCAAAAACCTGCCCACTGAGCACACAATTGTTGAATCAACGTTGTATCCAATTTAATTTCAATTAAATTAAGTTGAGCCAATGTTGAATTGACAACTCTGTCCAGTGGGTGGTGGCTTTTGCCAGGTGGATCTTCCATCAAGACAATAACCCCAATCACTAATCAAATTCAACAAAGAAATGGTTAATTGACCAGAAAATCAACAGCTTGCAATGGCTCTCTCAGTCTCCAGACCCCATTGAAAACCTGTGGTTTGAATTGAAGAGGGCAGTCCATACGTACAGACGAAGGAGATCAATCGGGTATCTGGAAAGATTCTCTATGGAAGAATGGTCTAAGATCCTTCCTAATGTGTTCTCAAATCTCATAAAACATTTTACAACATTTTATCAGTGTCGTTACCCTCGCAGGGGGAGGGGTGCTAGATTATTGAAAATAGGTGTCAATAATTTTGACCTATCTTTTTTAGATTTTTTTTAATTGCACAAAATCTCTTTCTCTGAGCAATTGAATTAGCAGAGAATTAAAATATATTTTGCACACAATATAGCTTATTATTGATTTTATACAGTATTTTTTGCTCATCTTTATCAATGGTGTCAATAATTATGGACCCTACTATACATAGAACACCTCTACCATCTTACATGTGTTCCTAATGACAAGCCGAGTTGCAGCCTTGTAACAGAATAGCACAGCGGCCGTCTATGTGCATGGCATTGGACAAGGCTTTACCCAAATGACACCCAATTCCCTTTATAGTGCACTACTCTTGACGAGAGCCCTATTGGCCCTGGTCAAAGGTAGTGCACTATAAAGGGAATAGGTTTCCATGTGGGACTCAGCCCAGGAGTGTCAGTCCTTTTTAATCTTAGCGCACGGATCCCGTTAACAGGATCAAAATCGACAACATCCAGTGAAGCTGGAGCGTGCTAAATTCAAATTTTATTAAATTGTAATATTAAACATCCATGAACATACAAGTGTCCTACATCATTTAAAAGCTTACCTTCTTGTTAATCTAGCCGCTTTGTCAGATTTCAAAAAGGCTTACGGTGAAAGCATACCATGCAATTATCTGAGGACAGCGCCCTGCTTACAAAAGCATTAAAAACATTTTCCAAACCAGCAGAGGGGTCACAAAAGTCAGAAATAGCGATAAAATAAATCACTTACCTTTGAAGATCTTCCTCTGTTTGCAATCCCAAGGGTCCCAGCTACACAACAAATGGTTGTTTTGTTCGATAAAGTCCTTCTTTATATCCCAAAAATGTTAGTTTAGTTGGCGCGTTTGATTCAGTAATCCACCTGTTCCACTAGTTCAACATGCATACAAAGGAATCCTAAAAGTTACCAATAAACTTCATCCAAACAAGTCAAACAATGTTTCTAATCAATCCTCAGGTACCCTAATATGTAAATAAATGATCAAATTTAAGACGGAATGTAGTATGTTCGATACTGGAGATAAATAACGAGGTGCGTGCCCTCATCCACGCGCGCCACAAGACTACAGTCAAAATGAGAGCCACCTTGAAAAACTACTAAGGCATTTTTCAAAAAACAAGCCTTAAACCCTTTCTAAAGACTTGACATTTAGTGTAAGCCATAGGAACTGCAATCTGGGAGCTATTTATTTGTATATCCCATAGACAAGCGTTGAGATGGACAGTGACCTCAAAAAATACAATTCTGGATGGATTTTCCTCGGGTTTTCGCCTGCAATATCAGTTCTGTTATACTCACAGACATTATTTTAACAGTTTTAGAAACTTCAGTGTTTTCTATCCAATGCTACCAATTATATGCATATCCTAGCTTCTGGGCCTGAGTAACAGGCAGTTTACTTTGGGCACGTCATTTATCAAAACTTCCAAACACTGCCCCCTAGCCCTAAGAGGTTCACCCATCTAGAATTGTTCCTAACACATCCTCTGAAATGGACCCCATCCTCAGGAAGTCTCAGGGTGGAGTTAGTATCCTCCCACTCAGAAAGTTTAGCAGCACAGCCTAGCCTCCTTAAGCTACTTGGGCCTGTGAGAATTCATCAAAAGTGCATCCTTCCTTCCTAGACATGACTGGACAGGAAAACGCAAGAGCTCGACCATAGCTTTCACCTGTCCAGTCAATTATAATACTTCAGGGAAGGGAGGAAGGAATGATGTGCTTTTAAAGAATTTGAATTCGCTTGAAGGTAATAAAAGGTAATAAAAGCAAGTTTGACTGGAGGAAGCAATACATTGACCTTACACAGAGTGGTCTCTAAAACACAGCACGCTGAACAATCGGCAGAGGAACGCTAGATCCACATTCGGTGCGATATGTGCAAGCCTTTACCTTGGGATTTTATGGACATTTTTGGTCTTTGTAATGTGTAAGTGCACCAAAAGGAATATGATTAATCCTCTAGCCTATTAAATTTCCCCACAACTCATGAAATTCCATTAGGCCGCCATTTTAACACATCTACAATGGGACTTAATGTGGGTGAAGTCTGCCACCAGGACGAGGTTAGACCTGATACACAGTCATTGATTTACCGTTTCTGCTGCGTCGTGGGGTGCAGCCATGTCATGTTAATAAAGATAGACTTGTCCTGAACCCTAATGTTATTCCTCTCATCTCCTCCCCTCCTCCTCTCCTCTGCATGGCACAGTGTCGGTGCATGCCGCTGTAATATCCCAATGTCTTACACACAGCAAGATTTACCTCAGCACAATCTCCGAGGGTATGATATCTGTTTTTCTCTATCAAAACATTCAGCGCTAGTGTTCCATATGCAAAGGCTTCAATCATTGCAGCATTGCAATGCTTGGTATGTCACCTGAGTAATGCTTAGAAATGGCCTTACAAAACAACTGAATGAGAGCCTATTTTATTTAATCTTTATTTGACTAGGCAAGTCAGTTAAGAAGAAATTCTTATTTACAATGACGGCCTACACCGGCCAAACCCGGACGACGCTGGGCCAATTGTGAGCCGCCCTATGGGACTCCCAATCACGACTGATTGTGATACCGCCTGGATTCGAACCAGGGTGTCTGTAGTGACCCCTCAAGCACTGAGATGCAGTGCCTTAGACCGCTGCGCCACTCGGAACCTTGTCTTTACTTTCTACCAGTAAAGATTTGTTCCTAGGCCCTGTATGTACATCCTGTGGTTACATATTCTTAATTTAGGCCTTTGTGCTCGAGTCTGACTCAGGTCTGACTCATCTGTCCATTAGCCTAGCTAACATTTCCCTCTGCAATTACCACCATGTCAGAATGACAAAATGAAAACGCCTGAGAAGTATGCCAATCTGGTTCCTATGTTTAAGTGTATGTCTAAGTGTGCATCCCAAATGACACCCTATTCCCTATATAAAGTAGTGCTAAGGAGTTGGGTACTAAGTGGAGTGATGATGGGGAGCCTTGTCAAAAGACTTCGGCATGTAAATGCAGGTCTTAGTTTTCAGCCGTCATTAGCTTTTCATCAGGGAGCTAGGCTCTGTCACCACGGGCCCAAATTGTTTTAAATGCAGTGCAATTAACTGGGCTGAAGTTGATACTTAGTGGATGAGGAAAGTGTGGTGTCTCTGTTAAGAGCCTTGTGTATAGGGGATTTGTTTGCCCTGCGCTGGTCTTTAAAACTGGCCAACTAAGGAAAAATAAGGCTTATGGTAAACCGTACATGACGGGTACAGTGAATACGTCCTTAATGGCACCCTATTCCCTATGTAGTGTACTGCTTTTGACCAGAGCCCGCTACAGGCCCTGGACAAAAGTAGTACACTATAAAGGGAATAGGGTGCCATTTGGGATGCAGATATTGTCTAACCAGCCAGCCAACTCAGTCAGATGTGAATTGCTGGATTACCAAGTCTCTTAATTAAGAACCAGACATAACAACGGGGCTTTAATGATTAATCCATTTTACTCTACTTTGGTTTTGGATATTAAATGCCCCTTCTTTTTAATAGCTCCTTGTAAGGACAGAGAGCTTCAGGCTTGCGTACCAAAAGGCACCCTATTTCCTATTGTGTCTCATCCAAAGTAGTGCACTAATGAGGGAATAGTGTGTCATTTGGGACAAAAACCTAACTCCACCTGGAGCACATGAGGGAGTGGAGCTCCTCTTTTCTCCTTCAAAATTGGACACAAATTTGACTGAAATGTATGCTTGAGGCTTGACCTGAACTACAAAAACATGATGTTCTCTTGAATCCCCACCTGCACCCTAGCAGCAGGTGCCTTCATGAGTTATGGACATAATTTCAGGCTTGAGACACAAGGCCCAATTTGGTTTGATCACATGTAACGAGATTCTGTTAGCACATGTATGTATCATATAACCAACATTTAAAATATGTCTGGCTGTCTAGGGTGTCTGTCTGTGTCTTCATTCCCCCTGAACACCACCTTAGTTCGCAGGAATGAAACACTGTTGGCCATGGCCCCAAGCTGATGGCAGGTACTCACTCACTCCGAACAGCAGCATGGCGTTGCTGGTGCAGCTTTGCTTGTAGTTTTTTGTCAGTCTGATAAATCTTTGACAGAAGAAAAGAAGATTTCTTTATTTTCCATTTGCAACAGAAATGTATCTTTTGCATAATCCATTCTCCCCGATAGACATACGCACAAATACAGTACATAGATACAGTGGGTTCCGAAATGATTGACACTCTTGATAAAGATGAGCAAAAATGACTGTATAAAATAAATAATTAAAATACTGAGCTATATTGTATAATCCCAAAAATTGGGAAATTATATTTTCTACCAGTTAATTGCTCAGAGAAAGAGATTTTGAGTAATAAAACAAATACTAAAATATACACTACCGGTTAAAAGATTTTGAACACCTTCTCATTCAAGGGTTTTTCTTTATATTTTGTATTTTCTAGATGGCAGAAGACATAGTGAAGACATCAACAATATGAAATAACACATATAGAATCATGTAGTAACAAAAAAAGTGTTAAACAAATCTAAATACACTGCTAAAAAAAATAAGGGGAACACTAAAATAACACATCCTAGATCTGAATGAAATAATCTTATTAAATACCTTTTTCTTTACATAGTTGAATGTGCTGACAACAAAATCACACAAAAATAATAAATGGAAATCCAATTTATCAACCCATGGAGGTCTGGATTTGGAGTCACAGTCAAAATTAAAGTGGAAAACCACACTACAGGCTGATCCAACTTTGATGTAATGTCCAACAAGTCAAAATGAGGTTCAGTAGTGTGTGTGGCCTCCACGTGCCTGTATGACCTCCCTACAATGCCTGGGCATGCTCCTGATGAGGTGGCGGATGGTCTCCTGAGGGATCTCCTCCCAGACCTGGACTAAAGCATCCGCCAACTCCTGGACAGTCTGTGGTGCAACGTGGCGTTGGTGGATGGAGCGAGACATGATGTCCAAGATGTGCTCAATTGGATTCAGGTCTGGGGAACGGGCGGGCCAGTCCATAGCATCAATGCCTTCCTCTTGCAGGAACTGCTGACACACTCCAGCCACATGAGGTCTAGCATTGTATTGCATTAGGAGGAACCCAGGGCCAACCGCACCAGCATATGGTCTCACAAGGGGTCTGAGGATCTCATCTCGGTACCTAATGGCAGTCAGGCTACCTCTGGCGAGCACATGGAGGGCTGTGCGGCCCCCCAAAGAAATGCCACCCCACACCATGACTGACCCACCGCCAAACTGGTCATGCTGGAGGATGTTGCAGGCAGCAGAACGTTCTCCACGGCGTCTCCAGACTCTGTCACGTCTGTCACATGTGCTCAGTGTGAACCTGCTTTCATCTGTGAAGAGCACAGGGCGCCAGTGGCGAATTTGCCAATCTTGGTGTTCTCTGGCAAATGCCAAACGTCCTGCACGGTGTTGGGCTGTAAGCACAACCCCCACCGGTGGACGTCGGGCCCTCATACCACCCTCATGGAGTCTGTTTCTGACCGTTTGAGCAGACACATGCACATTTGTGGCCTGCTGGAGGTCATTTTGCAGGGCTCTGGCAGTGCTCCTCCTGCTCCTCCTTGCAAAAAGGTGGAGGTAGCGGTCCTGCTGCTGGGTTGTTGCCCTCCTACGGCCTCCTCCACGTCTCCTGATGTACTGGCCTGTCTCCTGGTAGCGCCTCCATGCTCTGGACACTACGCTGACAGACACAGCAAACCTTCTTGCCACAGCTCGCATTGATGTGCCATCCTGGATGAGCTGCACTACCTGAGCCACTTGTGTGGGTTGTAGACTCCGTCTCATGCTACCACTAGAGTGAAAGCACCGCCAGCATTCAAAAGTGACCAAAACATCAGCCAGGAAGCATAGGAACTGAGAAGTGGTCTGTGGTCACCACCTGCAGAACCACTCATTTATTGGGGGTGTCTTGCTATTTTCCTATATTTTCCACCTGTTGTCTATTCCATTTGCACAACAGCATGTGAAATGTATTGTCAATCAGTGTTGCTTCCTAAGTGGACAGTTTGATTTCACAGAAGTGTGATTGACTTGGAGTTACATTGTGTTGTTTAAGTGTTCCCTTTATTTTTTGAGCAGTGTATATTTGAGATTCTTCAAATAGCCACCCTTTGTCTTGACAGTTTTGCACACTCTTAGCATTCTCTCAACCAGCTTCATGAGGTAGTCACCTGGCATGCATTTCAGTTAACAAGTGCGCCTTGTTAAAAGTTAATTTGTGGAATTTCTTTCCTTCTTAATGCGTTTGAGCAAATCAGTTGTGTTGTGACAAGGTATACAGAAGATAGCCCTATTTGGTAAAAGACCAAGTCCATATTATAGCAAGAACAGCTCAAATAAACAAAGAGAAAAGACAGTCCATCATTACTTTAAGACATGAAGGTCAAGAACTTTGAAAGTTCCTTCAAGTGCAGTCGCAAAAACCATCAAGCGCCATGATGAAACTGGCTCTCATGAGGACCGCCACAGGAATGGAAGACCCAGATTTACATTTACATTTAAGTCATTTAGCAGACGCTCTTATCCAGAGCTCTTATCCAAATTGGTGCATTCACCTTATGATATCCAGTGGAACAACCACTTTACAATAGTGCATCTAAATCTTTTAAGGGGGGGGGGGGGGGGTTAGAAGGATTACTTTATGCTATCCTAGGTATTCCTTGAAGAGGTGGGGTTTCAGGTGTCTCCGGAAGGTGGTGATTGACTCCGCTGTCCTGGCGTCGTGAGGGAGCTTGTTCCACCATTGGGGTGCCAGAGCAGCAAACAGTTTTGACTGGGCTGAGCGGGAACTGTGCTTCCTCAGAGGTAGGGAGGCGAGCAGGCCAGAGGTGGATGAATGCAGTGCCCTTGTTTGGGTGTAGGGCCTGATCAGAGCCTGAAGGTACGGAGGTGCCGTTCCCCTCACAGCTCCGTAGGCAAGCACCATGGTCTTGTAGCGGATGCGAGCTTCAACTGGAAGCCAGTGGAGAGAGCGGAGGAGCGGGGTGACGTGAGAGAACTTGGGAAGGTTGAACACCAGACGGGCTGCGGCGTTCTGGATGAGTTGCAGGGGTTTAATGGCACAGGCAGGGAGCCCAGCCAACAGCGAGTTGCAGTAATCCAGACGGGAGATGACAAGTGCCTGGATTAGGACCTGCGCCGCTTCCTGTGTGAGGCAGGGTCGTACTCTGCGAATGTTGTAGAGCATGAACCTACAGGATCGGATCACCGCCTTGATGTTAGTGGAGAACGACAGGGTGTTGTCCAGGGTCACACCAAGGTTCTTAGCACTCTGGGAGGAGGACACAATGGAGTTGTCAACCGTGATGGCGAGATCATGGAACGGGCAGTCCTTCCCCGGGAGGAAGAGCAGCTCCGTCTTGCTGAGGTTCAGCTTGAGGTGGTGATCCGTCATCCACACTGATATGTCTGCCAGACATGCAGAGATGCGATTCGCCACCTGGTTATCAGAAGGGGGAAAGGAGAAGATTAATTGTGTGTCGTCTGCATAGCAATGATAGGAGAGACCATGTGAGGATATGACAGAGCCAAGTGACTTGGTGTATAGCGAGAATAGGAGAGGGCCTAGAACAGAGCCCTGGAGGACACCAGTGGTGAGAGCACGTGGTGAACTTATCCTCTGCTGCAGAGGATAAGTTCATTAGAGTTAGCAGCCCCCAGAAATTGCAGCCCAAATAAATGCTTCAAAGAGTTCAAGTAACAGACACATCTCAACATCAACTGCTCAAAGAAGACTGTTTAAATCAGGCCTTCATAGTTGAATTGCTGCAAAGAAACCACTACTAAAGGACACCAATAATAAGAAGAGACTTGCTTGGGCCAATAAACACGAGCAATGGACATTAGACTGATGGAAAAAAGTTGTTTGGTCTGGAGTCCAAATGGGAGAATTTTGGTTCCAACCGCCATGTCTTTATGAGACGCGGTGTGGGTGAACGGATGTGTATTTCCCACTGTAAAGCATGGAGGAGGCGGTGTTATGGTGTGGGGGAACTTTGCTGGTGACACTCTCTGTGATTTATTTAGAATTCAAGGCACACAACCAGCCTGGCTACCACAGCATTCTGCAGCGATACACCATCCCATCTGGTTTGGGCTTATTGGGACTATCATGAGTTTTTCAACAGGACAATGACCCAACACACTTCCAGGCTGTGTAAGGGCTATTTTACCAAGAAGGAGAGTGATGGAGTGCTGCATCAGATGACCTGGCCTCCACAATCCCCCGACCACAACCAAATTGAGATGACAGAGTGAAGAAAAAGCAGCCAGCAAGTGCTCAGCATATGTGGAAACTCCTTCAAGACTGTTGGAAAAATATTCCAGCTGAAGCTGGTTGAGAGAATGCCAAGAGTGTGCAAAGCTGTCATCAAGGCAAAGGGTGGCTTTTTGAAGAATCTCAAATATATTTTGATTTGTTTAACACTTTTTTTGGTTACGACATGATTCCATAAGTGTTATTTCATAGTTTTGATGTCTTCACTATTATTCTACAATTTAGAAAATAGTAAAATTAAGAAAAAAAACTGAATGAGTAGGTGTTCTAAAACTTTTGACCGGTAGTGTAGTTCAAAATTATTGACACCCCTGTTTTCAATACCTCACCTTGCAAGGATAATGACACAAATCCTTTTTCTAAAATGTTTTATGTGTTTATGAACACTTTGGAGGGTTCTTAGACAATTCCTCCATATAGAATCCTTCCAGATTCTTGATATCATTTGTTTGCGCTTATGGACAGAATTGAAACCCGGGTTTTCAATGGGTTTCAATTCTGGAGACTGAGATGGCCATTGCAAAATGTTGATTTCGTAGCCAATTAACTATTTCTTTGTGGATTTTGATGTGTGCTTGGGGTTATTGTGTTGCTGGAAGATCCACTTACAGCCAAGTTTCAGCCTCTTGGCAGAGGCAAGCAGGTTTTTGGCTAAAATGTTCTGATACTGGGTAATGTTCAGGACCAACGGAAGCAAAATAGCCCCATAACATAGAAAATCCACCACCATATTGTACAGCAGGTATGGGGTTCTTTTCTGCTCATGCATTGTCATTAACGCCAAACCCATTACTGGTTTTGTGTGGCCAAAGAGCTTTATTTTCATGTAACCCAACAAATGCAAACGCCGGAAGTTTGCTAAACAGTATTGGCACGTGGATTGGAACCAGTGCATTGGTCAGATGACATGAAAATAGAGCTCTTCGGCCACGCATACCAGTGGTGGGTTTGTAGTCGAATTGAGAATCCATGAACAAAGAAATAATATGGAGGGGGGTGTTGGGGGTGCCGTGAGAGTCATTTAAGATACTCTTCAAACCCTGCTGGTCATCTATGAACATCTTGAAGAACAATCTGGCCTTGTACTATTGTAATCTCCACCCGGCACAGCTAGAAGAGGACTGGTCACCCCTCAGAGCCTGGTTCCTCTCTTTCTAAGGAGTTTTTCCTAGCCACCG
This sequence comes from Salmo salar, assembly GCF_965601325.2. Lineage (NCBI taxonomy): Eukaryota > Metazoa > Chordata > Actinopteri > Salmoniformes > Salmonidae > Salmo > Salmo salar. The sequence goes on along the minus strand of NC_138296.1, from coordinate 58,592,113 downwards.
TACTACTACTAATGCATTGCTTGCTTTTTTTTTAAAGAAGAAAATTATTATTTTTTATAAGAAGAACTTTGACTGGGCTGAGCGGGAGTTGCCCTCCCGTAGAGCTGGGAGAGCCAAGAGACCAGAGGTGGCGGAACAGACTGCTCGGGTTGGGATGTAGGGTATGAACATAGTCTGAAGGGGCAGTTTCCCTTGCTGCCCGTAAGCAAGCACCAGGGTCTTGAAGAGGATGTGAGCATGGACTGGGTGCCAGTAGAGTGTGAGAACTTAGGAAGGTTGAACATCAGGTGGGCTGCGGCATTCTGGATAAGTTGCAGGGGGTTGATGGCACAAGTGGGGAGCCCAGCCAACAAAGAGTTGCAGTAGTCTAGATGGCAGATGACAAGTGCCTGAATTAGGACCTGCACTGTGAAGAAAGGTCATACTCTACAGGTGTTGTAGAGCATGAATTTGCAGGAGTGAGTTACTGATTTGTTGTTTGCAGAGAATGACAGGATGTTGTCCACGGTCACGCCAAGGTTCTTTGCACTCTGGGAGGGCTTAGCCCCATCAGTTCAAACTTGGGCCCCGTCCGTTTTATGTTCTTTATAAAAATAGCAAAAAAGTTCAAATGATTGAGTGACAGGTTGGCGCAAAACAAATCTGTATCTCCTCTGCGCTGTGTCAGCACAATGGACAGAGCGCGCTGCGGTGTGTGTGTAGGAGGGTGGCTATGGAAAGCCACTTGGGTGGTATCAATCCTTTGGGTTTCCATAAAAAGCTGGAATAAATGCTTCTCATCTCTGTGGTAAGTGAATAATGTGATACGCCTCCCTCTGTACTCTGGTGAGGAGGTCGTGTTGGAGGCCGAACTGTCTCCTTCCTGCTTCTGCTGTTCCTATGGGGGGCGCACTGCAAGAGTGTCTGCCCTATTATGGGGTGTGTGAGGTTTTTATCCCGACTAACACTGAGTTGATTATGACTGAGCTCTCTCCGGAGCCTGGAGAGGAGAGGGTGTGCTCTGACCCTTTCTCTGGGCTTGAAGAGAAAATAACTGCACCGCAAAATGTTCCTGGGTGTGGCACAGAAGTTGTGTCACTGCTGGGGGGTCTACGTCCTGAAAATGTTTTGAGATTACTGCTTATGTGTGAGGAACGTGTCTCAAGCATAATGTAAAATGTAGAGACCAGAATCAGTGGGAGGGGTGTCTAGCGAAGATGAGCAACATGCACATCTCTCTCCACTGACTCTCACCAATTCGTTAGCACTATTTGTTTCATTGTGTAAAATGTTTATCAATACCCCGTGAGAAATATATTCGTCAGTGATGTTACTGTTTATCCCAACATAGTCCCACATTAATATTACAATGTTTGGTTAAATATACAGTTGAAGTCAGAAGTTTACATACCATCTATATTGAGGTATATATCACACAACATTAAATATGACGGAGAAACCATATACATGCTCTCCAAACAAAGACAATGAAGAAATTGACAGTAAACGGGTAAATGAAATATTTTTTTACAAGTGTTGAGCAGTTTGTGAGCTCTCCAAACAATGTTTCCACTTGGAGAATGGTATGAATGGACAGTTGAAGTTGGAAGTTTACATACACATAGGTTGGAGTCATTAAAATTCGTTTTTCATCCACTCCACAAATTTCTTGTTAACAAACTATAGTTTTGGCAAGACGGTTAGGACATGTACTTTGTGCATGACACAAGTAGTTTTTCCAACAATTGTTTACAGATAGATTATTTCAGAACGTGGTACCTTCAGGCATTTGGAAATTGCTCCCAAGGATGAACCAGAATTGTGGAGGTCTCCAATTCTTTTTCTGAGGTCTTGGCTGATTTCTTTTCATTTTCCCATGATGTCAAGCAAAGAGGCACTAAGTTTGAAGGTAAGCCTTGAAATTCATCCACAGGTACACCTCAAATTGACTCAAATTATGTAAATTAGCTTCTATATCAGAAGCTTCTAAAGCCATGACATCATTTTCTGGAATTTTCCAAGCTGTTTAAAGGCACAGTCAACTTAGTGCATGTTATCTTCTGAACCACCGGAATTGTGATACAGTGAATTATAAGTGAAATAATATGTCTGTAAAAAAAATTGAAAAAATGACTTGTGTCATGCACAAAGTAGATGTCCTAACCGACTTGCCAAAGCTATAGTTTGTTAACAAGAAATTTGTGGAGTGGTTGAAAAACGAGTTTTACTGACTCCAACCTATGTGTATGTAAACTCCCGACTTCAACTGTAATATAGAGTTGAAGTCATAAGCTTACATACACCTTAGCCAAATACATTTAAAATCAGCTTTTCACAATTCCTGACATTTAATAAAACAATCCCTGTCTTAGGTCAGTTAGGATCACCACTTTATTTTAAGAATGTGAAATGTCAGAATAATAGTAGAGAAAATGATTTATTTCAGATTTTATTTCTTTCATCACATTCCCGGTGGGTCAGAAGTTTACATACACTCAATTGGTATTTGTTAGCATTGCCTTTAAATTGTTTAACTTGGGTCAAACGTTTTGGGTAGCCTTCCACAATAAGTTGGGTGAACTTTGGCCCATTCCTCCTGACAGAGCTGGTGTAAATGAGTCAGGTTGTAGGCCTCCTTGCTCGCGCACGCTTTTTCAGTTCTGCCCAGAAATCTTCTATAGGATTGAGGTCAGGGCTTTGTGATGGCCACTCCAATACCTTGACTTTGTTGTCCTTAAGCCATTTTGCCACAACTTTAAAAGTATGCTTGGGGTCATTGTCCATTGGAAGACCCATTTGCGACCAAGCTTTAACTTCCTGACTGATGTCTTGAGATGTTGTTTCAATATATCCACATTATTTTCCTTCCTCATGATTCCATCTATTTTGTTAAGTGCACCAGTCCCTCCTGCAGCAAAGCACAACCACAACATGATGCTGCCACCCCCGTGCTTCACAGTTGGGATGGTGTTCTTCGGCTTGCAAGCCTCCCCCTTTTTCCTCCAAACATAATAATGGCCATTATGGCCAAACAGTTCTATTTTTGTTTCATCAGACCAGAGGACTTTTCTCCAAAAAGTACGATCTTTGTCCCCATGTGCAGTTGCAAACCGTAGTCTGGCTTTTTTTATGGCGGTTTTGGAGCGGTGGCTTCTTCCTTGCTGAGTAGCCTTTCAGGTTATGTCGATATAGGACTCGTTTTGCTGTGGATATAGATACTTTTGTACCTGTTTCCTCCAGCATCTTCACAAGGTCCTTTGCTGTTGTTCTGGGATTGATTTGCACTTTTCGCATCATCTCTAGGAGACAGAACGTGTCTCCTTCCTGAGGAGTATGATGGCTGCGTGGTACCATGGTGTTTATACTTGCATACTATTGTTGTATAGATGAACGTGGTACCTTCAGGCGTTTGGAAATTGCTCCTAAGGATGAACCAGACTTGTGGAGGTCTACAGTTTTTTTTCTGAGGTCATGGGTGATTTCTTTTGATTTCCCCATGATGTCAAGCAAAGAGGCACTGATTTTGAAGGTTGGCCTTGAAATACATCCACAGGTACACCTCCAATTGACTCAAATGATGTCAATTAGCCTATCAGAAGCTTCTAAAGCCATGACATCATTTTATGGAATTTTCCAAGCTGCTTAAAAGCACAGTCATCTTAGTGTATGTAAACTTCTGACCCACTGGAATTGTGATACAGTGAATTATAAGTGAAACAATCTGTCTGTAATCAATTGTTGGAAATATTACTTGTGTCATGCACAAAGTAGATGTCCTAACCGACTTGCCAAAACTTTAGTTTGTTAACAAGAAATTTGTGGAGTGATTGAAAAATGACTTTTAATTACTCCAACCTATATGTAAGTAAACTTCCGACTTCAACTGTACATTTATACCATTCTCATTCTTCAAATTGAAACATTGCTTGGAAAGCTCACAAACTGCTCAACACTTGTGAAAAATAAGTTTACTGTAAATTTCTTCGTTGTCTTTGTTTGGAGAGCATGTATATGGTTTCTCCGTCATGTTTAATGTTGTGTGATATATATACCTCAAAATAGATGGCCTTCGCGGCAAGTATAGGTGTAGCCAAATGTATTTAAGTGCCCGTTTGGCAGTGTTGTAAAGTAGTTAAGTAAAAATACTTTAAAGTACTACTTAAGTTGTTTTTTGGGGATCTGTACTTCACTATTTATATTTTTGACAACTTTTACTTCACTACATTCCTAAAGAAAATAATGTACTTTTTACTCCATACATTTTCCCTGACACCCAAAAGTACTTGTTTCATTTTGACAGGAAAATGGTCCAATTCACATACTTATCAAGAAAACATCCCTGGTCATCCCTACTGTCTCTGATCTGGAGGACTCACTAAACACAAATGCTTAATTTGTAAATTATGTCTGAGTGTTGGAGTGTGCCCCTGCTATCCGTCAATAAAAAAGAGTAAATGGTGCCGTCTGGTTTGCTTAATTTAAGGAATTTGAAATGATTTATACTTTCACCTTTGATACTTAAGAACATTTTAGCAATACCATTTACTTTTGATACTTAAGTATATTTAAAACACAATACTTTTTTACTCAAGTAGTATTTTACTGGGTGACTTTCACTTTTACTTGAGTAATTTTCTATTAAGGTATCTTTACTTTTGCTCAAGTATGACAATTGAGTACTTTTTCCCCCACTGCCATTTGGGGATGTTCCAGTTACTTTAGTTCACTTTTCGGTAACTCAAGGGAATGCTGGACACCTGCTCGTCAAACATCTCATTCAAAAATCATGGGCATTAATATGGAGTTGGTCCCCCCTTTTGCTACTCTCACAGCCTCCACTATTCTGGGAAGTGTTTCCACTAGATGTTGGAACATTGATGTGGGGATTTGCTTCCATTCAGCCACAAGAGCATTAGTGAGGTTGGACACTAATGTTGGGCGATTAGGCCTGGCTCGCAGTCGGCACACACACACACATACGATAACATACGCACTATACATACACATGGATTTAGTAATGTAGATATGTGGTAGTGGTGGAGTAGGGGCCTGAGGGCACACAGTGTGTTGTGAAACCTGTGAATGTATTGTAATGTTTTAAAATTGTATAAACTGCATGAATTTTTCTGGACCCCAGGAAGAGTAGCTGCTGCTTTGGCAGCAGCTAATGGGGATCCATAATAAATACAAATACAAATTCCAATTCATCCCAAAGGTGTTCGATGTGGTTGGTTCTTCCACACCGATCTCAACAAACCATTTCTGTACGGACCTCACTTTGTGCAAGGGGGCATTGTCATGCTGAAACAGGAAAGGGCCTTCCCCAAACTTTTGCCACAAAGTTGGAAGCACAGAATCGTATGGAATGTCATTGTATGCTGTAGAGTTAAGATTTCCCTTCACTGGAACTAAGGGGCCTAGCCCGAACCATGAAAACAGCCCTCGACCATTATTTCTCCTCCACCAAACTTTACAGTTGGCAATATGCATTGGGGCATGTAGCGTTCTCCTGGCATCCGCCAAACCCAGATTCATCCAGAAAACGCGTTTCCACTGCTCCAGACTCCAATGACGGCAAGCTTTACACCACTCCCAGCCGACACTTGGCATTGCGCCTGTTTGTGTAGGGCTTGTGTACGGAATGGAAACCCATTTCATAAAGCTTCTGACAAACAGCTCTTGTGCTGACGTTGCTTACACAGGCAGTTTGGAACTCGGTAGTGTGTTGCAACCAAAAAAAATGTACGCGCTATGCGCTTTACCACTAGGTGGTCCCGTTCCGTGAACTTGTGTGGCCTATCACTGTGCATTGTTGCTCCTAGATGCTTCCACTTCACAATAACAGCATTTACAGTTGACCGGGGCAGCTCTAACAGGGAAGAAATTTGATGAACTTGATGGAAAGGTGGCATGCCAGGTTGAAAGTCACTGAACTCTTCAGTAAGGCCATTCTACTGCCAATGTTTGTCTATGGAGATTGCATGGCTGTGTGCTCGATGTTATACACCTGTCAGCAACGGGTGTGGCTGAAATAGCTGAATCCACTAATTTGAAGGGGTGTCCACATACCTTTGCATATATAGTGTATGTCCCAAATGCCACCCTATAGATGGTTACTGGTTACTACTCCTGCCCAGTAACTAGAATATGCATATAATTATTGGCTTTGGATAGAAAACACCCTAAAGTTTCTAAAACTGTTTGAATGGTGTCTGTGAGTATAACAGAACTCATATGGCAGGCAAAAACCTGAGAGGATTCTATATGGGAAGTGGCCTGTCTGACAAGTTGTTGTTCATCTGGGCTCTTTTTATTGAAGACTGAGGATCTTTGCTCTAACGTGACACTTCCTACAGCACCCATAGGCTCTCAGAGCCCGGGAAAAAGCTGAACAATATCGAGGCAGCCTCTGGCTGAAACACATTATCACTTTTGGCAAGTGGCCGATCAGAGTACTATGGGCTTAGGCGCATGCCCGAGTCGACCCCATGCTTTATTTTCTTTCGTCTGTTTACCTAAATGCAGATTCCCGGTCGGAAAATTATCGCTTTTTTACGAGAAAAATGGCATAAAAATGGATTTTAAACAGCGGTTGACATGCTTCGAAGTACGGTAATGGAATATTTAGAAATGTTTTGTCACGAAATGCGCCATGCTCGTAACCCTTATTTACCCTTTCGGATAGTGTCTTCAACGCACGAACAAAACGCCGCTATTTGGATATAACTATGGATTATTTTGAACCAAACCAACATTTGTTATTGAAGTAGAAGTCCTGGGAGTGCATTCTGACGAAGAACACCAAAGGTAATAACATTTTTCTTATAGTAAATCTGACTTTGGTGAGTGCTAAACTTGCTGGGTGTCTAAATAGCTAGCCCTGTGATGCCGGGCTATCTACTGAGAATATTGCAAAATGTGCTTTCACCGAAAAGCTATTTTAAAATCGGACATATCGAGTGCATAGAGGAGTTCTGTATCTATAATTCTTAAAATAATTGTTATGTAATTTAGTAAATTCACCGGAAGTTTGCGGGGGGTATGCTAGTTCTGAACGTCACATGCTAATGTAAAAAGCTGGTTTTTGATATAAATATGAACTTGATTGAACAAAACATGCATGTATTGTATAACATAATGTCCTAGGTGTGTCATCTGATGAAGATCATCAAAGGTTAGTGCTGCATTTAGCTGTCTTCTGGGTTTTTGTGACATTATATGCTAGCTTGAAAAATGGGTGTCTGATTATTTCTGGCTGGGTACTCTGCTGACATAATCTAATGTTTTGCTTTCATTGTAAAGCCTTTTTGAAATCGGACAGTGTGGTTAGATTAACGAGAGTCTTGTCTTTAAAATGGTGTAAAATAGTCATATGTTTGAGAAATTGAAGTAATAGCATTTCTAAGGTATTTGAATAACGCGCCACAGGATTCCACTGGCTGTTACGTAGGTGGGACGATTTCGTCCCGCCGGCCCTAGAGAAGTTATACAACGTTTGACATGTTTGAACAAACCTACATTTAAAAAAATGCATTTTATTGAAAGAGTAGTCCCGCAGCTGACGGAAGTTTTGGAGCAGCCTTCAGAACGCGCTAACAAGAACAAGCTATTGGGACGTAAAGGATTAACTTTTTCGAACGAAAATACATTTGTTGTGGACCTGGGATTCCTGGAAGTGCTTTCTGAGGAAGATAATCAAAGGTAAGGGATTATTGACAATAGTATACAAGAGTAGATTTGATATGCGATTGTTCCAAGATGGCGCTGACCTGTAACGGTAGCCTATTTTTTCTGAGTATCGCATCCCCTTTTATCACAAAGTGTGATTACCCAGTAAAGTTATTTTTAAATCTGGCATTACAGGTGCTTTCAAGAGATATTCATCTATAAATCTTAGAATGACAATATTACATTTTAAAAATGTTTTCGAATAGTAATTTAGTAAATTGTAGTGCTGTTTCACCGGATGCATTTGATGGAAAATAGTTAGTTAACGTCACGCGCCGATGTAAAATGATGTTTTTATATATAAATATGAACTTTATCGAACAAAATAATGCATGTATTGTGTAACATGATGTCCTAGGACTGTCATCTGATGAACATTGTCAAAGGTTAGTGCTGCATTTAGCTGTTTTTTGGTTATTTGTGATGCATATGGTTGGTCGGAAAATGGCTATGTGGCTACTTTTACGATATACTCCTCTAACATAATCTAATGTTTTGCTTTTGCTGTAAAGCCTTTTTGAAATCGGACAATGTGGTTCGATTCAGGAGACGTGTATCTATAAAACGATATAACATAGTCCTATATTTAAAAAAAAAAAATTAAATGTTGTTATGCTAATGGCGATAGGATTTTTCGCTGGATGTCCGCTGGATGTCCGCATACGGGACGGAGCCCGACCAGGGGTTAACGAAACCAAATTTGAACCAAACACAAGTGATGAAAGGAAGACAGGGTTGGCAATATCAAGGGTTTGAAAGTAAAATTCCCACCATGGGCCACATACAGTATGCTGAATATAAACTCAGTAAAAAAATAAATGTCCCTTTTTCAAAGATAATTTGTAAAAATCCAAATAACTTCACAGATCATCATTGTAAAGGGTTTAAACACTGTTTCCCATGCTTGTTCAATGAACCATAAACAATTAAGGAACATGCACCTGTTGAACGGTCATTAAGACACTAACAGCTTACAGACGGTAGACAATGAAGGTCACAGTTATGAACAATTAGGACACTAAAGAGGCCTTTCTACTGACTCTGAAAAACACCAAAAGAAAGATGTATAGGGTCCATGCTCATCTGCGTGAACGTGCTTTGGGCATGCTGCAAGGAGGCATGAGGACTGCAGATGTGGCCAGGGCAATAAATTGCAATGTCCGTACTGTGAGACGCCTAAGACAGCGACACAGGGAGACGAGACGGACAGCTGATCGTCCTCGCAGTGGCAGACCATGTGTAACAACACCTGCACAGGATTGGTACATCCGAACATCACACCTGCTGGACAGGTGCAGGATGGCAACAACAACTGCCCGAGTTACACCAGGAACGCACAATCTCTCCATCAGTGCTCAGACTGTCCGCAATAGGCTGAGAGATGCTGGACTCAGGGCTCGTTGGCCTGTTGTAAGGCAAGTCCTCACTAGACATCACCAGCAACAACGTTGCCTATGGGCACAAACCCACCGTCTCTGGACCAGACAGGACTGGCAAAAAGTGCTCTTCACTGACAAGTCACGGTTTTGTCTCACCAGGGCCTGCTGATTTTGTACGTTTGCCCACTGACAAAGAAATGATCAGTCTATAATTTTAATGGTAGGTTTATTTGAACAGTGAGAGACAGAATAACAACAAAAAATTCCAGAAAAACGCATGTCAAAAATGTTATAAAATTATTTGCATTTTAATGAGGGAAATAAGTATTTGATCCCTCTGCAAAACATGACTTAGTACTTGGTGGCAAAACACTTGTTGGCAATCACAGAGGTCAGACGTTTCTTGTAGTTGTCCACCAGGTTTGCACACATTTCAAGAGGGATTTTGTCCCACTCCTCTTAGCAGATCTTCTCCAAGTCATTAAGGTTTTGAGGCTGACGTTTGGCAACTCGAACCTTCAGCTCCCTCCACAGATTTTCTATGGGATTAACCTGTTATGGCTAGGGGGCAGTATTTTCACGGCTGGATAAAAAACGTGCCCGATTTAATCTGGTTACCACTCCTGCCCAGTAACTAGAATATGCATATACTTATTACATATGGATAGAAAACACCCTAAAGTTTCTAAAACTGTTTGAATGGTGTCTGTGAGTATAACAGAACTCATTTGGCAGGCAAAAACCTGACAAGGTTTCAGGCAGGAAGTGGCCTGTCTGACAAGGTGTCGTTCTTCTTGTCTCTGTTTATTGAGTGAGGATCTTAGCTGTCCCGTGACACTTCCTACGGCTGCCATAGGGTCTCAGAAGGCGGTAAAAAGCTGAATCGTGGCTTTGCAGGCTCTGGCTGAAATAAAGTAGCGTGTTTGGGTAGTGGCTGGTTACAGTACTGTGAGACTCAGGCGCGTGCCCGCGTCGACCGAATGCTTTGTTTTCTTTCCTCTGTTTAGCTAAAAGGAGATTCCCGGTCGGAATATTATCGCTTTTTTACGAGAAAAATGGCATAAAAATGGATTTTAAACAGCGGTTGACATGCTTCGAAGTACGGTAATGGAATATTTCGATTTTTTTTGTCACGAATTGCGCCACGCGCGCGACCCTGATTTACCATTTCAGATAGTGTCTGGGACGCACGATCAAAACGCCGCTATTCGGATATAACGATGGATTATTTTGGACCAAACCAACATTTGTTATTGAAGTAGCAGTCCTGGGAGTGCATTCTGACGAAGACAACAAAAGGTAATCAAACTTTTATAATAGTAAACCTGATATTGGTGAGTGCTAAACTTGCCGGGTGTCTAAATAGCTAGCCCGTGATGCCTGGGCTATGTACTTAGAATATTGCAAAATGTGCTTTCACCAAAAAGCTATTTTAAAATCGGACATATCGAGTGCATAGAGGAGTTCTGTATCTATAATTCTTTAAATAATTGTTATGCTTTTTGTGAACGTTTATCGTGAGTAATTTAGTAAATTCTTAGTGAATTCGCCGGAAGTTTGCGGGGGGTATGCTAGTTCTGAACGTCACATGCTAATGTAAAAAGCTGGTTTTTGATATAAATATGAACTTGATTGAACAAAACATGCATGTATTGTATAACATAATGTCCTAGGGTTGTCATCTGATGAAGATCATAAAAGGTTTGTGCTGCATTTAGCTGTCTTCTGGGTTTTTGTGACATTATATGCTAGCTTGAAAAATGGGTGTCTGATTATTTCTGGCTTGGTACTCTGCTGACATAATCTAATGTTTTGCTTTTGTTGTAAAGCCTTTTTGAAATCGGACAGTGTGGTTAGATAAAGGAGAGTCTTATCTTTAAAATGCTGTGAAATAGTCATATGTTTGAAAAATTGAAGTTTTTGTATTTTTGAGGAGTTTGTATTTCGCGCCACGCCCATCATTGGATGTTGGAGCAGGTGTTCCGCTAGCGGAACGTCTAGATGTAAGAGGTTATTAAGGTCTGGAGACTGGCTAGGCCACTCCAGGACCTTAATGTGCTTCTTCTTGAGCCACTCCTTTGTTGCCTTGGCCGTGTGTTTTGGGTCATTGTCATGCTGGAATACCCATCCACGACCCATTTTCAATGCCCTGGCTGAGGGAAGGAGGTTTTCACCCAAGATTTGACGGTACATGGCCCCGTCCATCGTCCCTTTGATGCGATGAAGTTGTCCAGTCCCCTTAGCAGAAAAACACCCCCAAAGCATGTTTCCACCTCCATGTTTGACGGTGGGGATGGTGTTCTTGGGGTCATAGGCAGCATTCCTCCTCCTCCAAACACGGCGAGTTGAGTTGATGCCAAAGAGCTCCATTTTGGTCTCATCTGACAACAACACTTTCACCCAGTTGTCCTCTGAATCATTCAGATGTTCATTGGCAAACTTCAGACGGGCATGTATATGTGCTTTCTTGAGCAGGGGGACCTTGCGGGCGCTGCAGGATTTCAGTCCTTCACGGCGTAGTGTGTTACCAATTGTTTTCTTGGTGACTATGGTCCCAGCTGCCTTGAGATCATTGACAAGATCCTCCCGTGTAGTTCTGGGCTGATTCCTCACCGTTTTCATGATCATTGCAACCCCACGAGGTGAGATCTTGCATGGAGCCCCAGGCCGAGGGAGATTGACAGTTCTTTTGTGTTTCCTCCATTTGCGAATAATCGCACCAACTGTTGTCACCTTCTCACCAAGCAAAATTAGAGACTGATCATTTCTTTGTCAGTGGGCAAACGTACAAAATCAGCAGGGGATCGAATACTTTTTTCCCTCACTGTACTCTGGAGCGGGGGTCGATTTGGAGGTGGAGGGTCCGACATGGTTTGGGGCGGTGTGTTACAGCATCATCGGACTGAGCTTGTTGTCATTGCAGGCAATCTCAACGCTGTGCGTTATAAGGAAGACATCCTCCTCCCTCATGTGGTACCCTTCCTGCAGGCTCATCCTGACTTGACCCTCCAGCATGACAATGCCACCAGCCATACTGCTCGTTCTCTGCGTGATTTCCTGCAAGACAGGAATGTCAGTGTTCTGCCATGGCCAGCGAAGAGCCCAGATCTCAATCCATTGAGCACATCTGGAACCTGTTGGATCAGAGGGTGAGGGCTAGGGCCATTCCCCCCAGAAATGTCTGGGAACTTGCAGGTGCCTTGGTGGAAGAGTGGGGTACCATCTCACAGCAAGAACTGGCAAATTTGGTACAGTCCATGAGGAGGAGATGCACTGCAGTACTTAATGCAGCTGGTTGCCACACCAGATACTGACTGTTACTTTTGATTTTGACCCCCGACCCTTTGTTCAGGGACACATTATTCAATTTCTGTTAGTCACATGTCTGTGGAACTTGTTCAGTTTATGTCTTATGTCTCAGTTGTTGAATCTTATGTTCATACAAATATTTACACATGTTAAGTTTGCTGAAAATAAATGCAGTTGACAGTGAGAGGATGTTTATTTTTTTCTGAGTTTATGTACATTATTAACTGTAACTAATTATTCATCTACTTCTAAAACCCTTTGATGTGGAAGTTCTTACACAGGGACACTCAAAGTCAATCTTAAATGAATTATTGTTTACCTCTAGGCTGAGACCTGAGATATCGTTCTCAAAACAAGGGTCTGGTCGTACTGCCAAATTGCAGATTCATAATTGCGTAAACACAGAAATGTGTTTATCGAAAGCACAAAGATAGAAATTGATAAATAGAAAAGCACCAACATAACATCTCACATCTTGTTAATGATCTGTCCTCACTATTTCTATATTACCTCATGACTTTGAAAGACTTCTAAAGCAATCTAAATAAAATCACTTATTGTCCTTGTCCTGTGTTACAACAACAGCAGTGATTTGATGGAGAGACAAAATGCCTATACATAGTATTGACATCATACTACCTACTACTACGACATCATACATAATAGAACAGTTCTAATGGTCATTCCTCAGGTCAACTTCTCTTTAATGACTGTGTCCGAAATGGCACCCTTTACCTACAGTGGCAAGAAAAAGTATTTGAACCTTTTGGAATTACCTGGATTTCTGCATAAATTGGTCATCACATTTGATCTGATCTTCATCTAAGTCACAACAATAGACAAACAGTGTGCTTAAAATAATAACATAAATGATTGCATATTTCTTGTCTATATTGAATACATCATTTAAACATTCACAGTGTAGGTTGGAAAAAGTATGTGAAACCCTAGGCTAATGACTTCTGCAAAAGCTAATTGGAGTCAGGAGTCAGCTAACCTGGAGTCCAATCAATGAGACGAAATTGGAGATGTTGGTTAGAGCTGCATTGCCCTATAGAAAACACTCACAAAATGTGAGTTTGTTATTCACAAGAAGCATTGCCAGATGTGAACCATGCCTTAAACCAAAGAGATCGCAGAAGACCTAAGATTAAGAATTGTTGACTTGCATAAAGCTGGAAAGGGTTACAAAAGTATCTCTAAAAGCCTTGATGTTCATCAGTCCACGGTAAGATAAATTGAGAAAGTTCAACACTGTTGCTACTCTCCCTAGGAGTGGCCGTCCTGCAAAGATGACAAGAGCACAGCGCAGAATGCTCAATGAGGTTAAGAAGAATCCTAGAGTGTCAGCTAAAGACTTACAGAAATCTCTGGAACATGCTAACATCTCTGTTGACGAGTCTATGATACGTAAAACACTAAACATGAATGGTGTTCATGGGAGGACAACACGGAAGAAGCCACTGCTGTCCAAAAAAAACATTGCTGCACGTCTGAAGTTTGCAAAAGCGCACCTGGGTGTTCCACAGCGCTACTGGCAAAATATTCTGCGGACAGATGAAACTACAATTGAGTTGTTTGGAAGGAACACAACACTATGTGCGGAGAAAAAAATGCACAGCACACCAACATCAAAACCTCATCCCAACTGTAAAGTATGGTGGAGGGAGCATCATGGCTGGAGACATATTTCCCTCACTAACTTTAAACATCAGCTATCTGAGCAGCTAACCGATCGCTGCAGCTGTACATAGCCCATCTGTAAATAGCCCACCCAATATACCTACCTCATCCCCATTTTGTTTTTATTTACTTTTCTGCTTTTTTGCACACCAGTATTTCTACTTGCACATCACCATCTGCTCATCTATCACTCCAGTGTTAATTTGCTAAATTGTAATTACTTCGCTACTATGGCCTATTTATTGCCTTACCTGCTCATGCCATTTGCACAAACTGTAAATAGACCTTTTTTTATTGTGTTATTGACTGTACGCTTGTTTATTCCATGTGTAACTCTGTGTTGTTTGTGTCGCACTGCTTTGCTTTATCTTGGCCAGGTCACATTTGTAAATGAGAACTTGTTCTCAACTAGCTTACCTGGTTAAATAAAGGTGAAATTAAAAAAAATTATGGTTTGGGGCTGCCTCAGGGCCTGGACATCATTGATGGAAAAATGAATTCCCAAGTGTATCAAGACATTTTGCAGGAGAATGTTAGACTATCTGTCCGCCAATTGAAGCTCAACAGAAGTTGGTTGACGCAACAGGGCAACGACCCAAAACAGAAGTAAATCAACAACAAAAGAAAATACGCCTTCTGGAGAGGCTCAGTCAGTCCTGACCTCAAACAGATTGAGATGCTGTGGCAAGACCTCAAGAGAGCAGTTCACACCAGACATCCCAAGAAAATTGCTAAATTGAAACAGTTTTGTAAAGCGGAATGGTCAAAAATTCCTCCTGACCGTTGTGCAGGTTTGATCCGCAACTACAGAAAACATTTGGTTGAGGTTGTTGCTGCCAAAGGAGGGTCAACCACTTATTAAATCCAAAGGTTAACATACTTTTCCCACCCTGCACTGTGAATGTTTACACAGTGTGTTCAATAAAGATATGAAAACATATAATTGTTTGTGTGTTATTAGTTTAAGCAGACTGTTGTTGTGACCTAGATGAAGATCAAATTTTCTGACCAATTTATGTAGAAACCAGGTATTTCCAAAGGGTTCACATACTTTTTCTTGCCACTGTTCATCGTGCACTACTTTTGAGTGAGCACTAGGGAATAGGATATTATTTGGGATTCAGCCAATGACAGAGTTAAGAAGAAGACCAAAGGGGCATATTTCATCTGAGCCATATTAGATGTGTCTGACAAGCATAGACATCTTAACCGGAGGAGATTATGCTATTAAACACAGACTAAGATTATGAATTAAACACAGTCTAGTAATCAAGACAATCACACATTGAGGAAGGAACCTAATTTAGAACCTGGATTCTGGATGGTACATTTGGTGGCGTCCCAAACGGCACCCTATATTCCCTTCAAACAGCACCTTATTCCCTTTATAATACCCTACTTTTGACCGGAGCCAGAGCCCATAGCACTATAAAGGGAACAGGGTGCCATTTGGGATGTAACCTTGGTGTGGTTGGAGAAAGAGTTCACTTCATTTTAAGGACTAAGACCCCTAAAGCCCTGAGCCTTGCATTCATCATAATTAACCCCTGTAGCACACTCAGCTTCCTGTGCTAATCATGCAGTGAGCCACAGCACCAGATCGACTTTCAAATTAGAGCCACTAACACTGCTTGAGTCCCAAATGGCACTAGATTACCTCTATATAGGGACTAGGGTGCCATTTGGGAGTCACACGGAGCGCTGATACAACTGGGGAGCGATAGTGCCACATGCTCTGTCAGGGCAACCTAAAGAATGGTGAGCAGGGGGAGACCGATAATGGGAATTACAATGTTTGTCTTGCTTTGTGAACACAGTGGAATTGGGCGTGTATTACATTTTAAATGAATTTCTATGGCCTAAATGAAAATGACTTTCCCTTTGTCAGTGGTTCTAAGGATAGCCACATGGAAAGAGGTGATATAATAAAAAGCTTGGAAGTATTATCCTCTACTGTTAAACCTATTTGTCTTTACTTCTTTTGCTTCATACCGGAAAGGAGAAAGCCGTTAGAGGAGATATATCAACAAGCTTCCTCATTTACAAGCATTGTAAAGCAATAAAAACAGTTAATATAGTGCTTTATTTACAGCATTCAAAATACAGGACAATTAGAAAAGGGTCTGTGCAAGGATCTTTGAGTACACTGAATGGTGACATACAGCCCTGCTCTCCACAAAAAGAACAGAGAATGAATATTCAAACCGATGCATCTTGGCAGCAGGCCAGATTGTAACTTTCTTTCTACAGATGAACATATGCGGCAAAGGAAGGCGTGAACGGAGTCATACTCAAAAAACGGACTGAAACAGGGAGGGACTAAGAAACATACGTTATCCTTTTGCAAAACGTTTTGCTACGGTGTGCACTAATGAATAACGACCATGGGCTGTTATACAACTAATATGTATGGCCCACTCTAGACAGGGACCCTTGCTCCACAATCCAATGTATGGATTCTCTGTCTTGGTTTGAAACTCAGGCATCCCAGAGTGTCAGTTGGTAGTGTATCGTTAGGCCTAACTGAATTGGATTATGAATATAATACAGAGCATTATAGATGAAATAGATATTGATCAACTCGTTATCCCATCCATGAGACTATATTCTGTTATGACGTGGCCACAGTCACACCACAAGAAGATTAAATGATATTTTCAAATCATCATGTTCTGTTGGTGTGTGGGACAAATCAAAGTCAATGTATGTTTCCGAAATGGCACCCTATTCCTTATGTCGCGCACTACATTTTACCAGAGTTATATGGGCCCAGGTCAAAAGTAGTGCACTAAATAGGGAATAGGGTGCCATTTGGTATGCAAACAATAAAGGACAGGGGCAGAACTAAGTGTTGCGGAAGCATGAAGAACAGCTGTAGAATTGCAAATAAATACATCACATGAACAAAAATGTGTCCATAATGTAATACATTTGCAACAAGGCTGAACAAGCACTCTCTAGCCTCTCTCCACTAAATTGGAATCAAGCCAAGCGTAGATTTTCTAAACAACATTAGGAGAGTAATAGCCTTGATGACCTTTATGTGTGTTGTGTTTGCTAATGATTTCAGGCTATTCGTTTTTGAAGTTCTGCAGGTTAATACATCTGCTCTCTCCTTCCAACAGGAAGAGCATCTTATGTCAATAAGAGAAGCAGCACAGAGGACTCTGATCCAAAGGCAATAACACACACCTCGTGTGGTAGAGCTGATGCATGCATATCGTGACACAGTGGAAAGGACTAGTGGGTAAAGTAGCCTGGTGCCGGCGTGTTGACATTGCAGTCAGTCTTGTGCTGTCACTGTCTGGGTCACTGTCTATCTGGCAAAAGCAAACAGACCGTAGCTGTCAATGTTTACATATCACCACAGGAGACGAGCTAGGTGAGGAACATTAGATGATTGGGTGGATTAACCTCTATCCAAATAAGATACCATGTGCCTATTTAAATGGCTGTGTGGATGCAAGTTGTAGCCTACCAGTTGTCTGTCTCAAAACAAGTGAGTGGTGAAAGAGTGAAAGTTAGGCCCATATTAAAAGTTTTGAATTGGGCTTTGCTCCCAAAGGTGACAGAGAGCACTAATTCAGAATACAATTGATCTTACAGCACCAGTGAAGACATTGTCCAGGTCCCAAATGGGACCCTATTCCCTACACCACTCCTCATAGGGCTTTGGTCAAAAGTAGTGCACTATATAGTGAATAGGGTGCCATTGGTCATGGAACCTTAGTATTTTGACTCACCAATAAGTCTTGAGATGACTACTGTACTTCTTTGGCTTCATGTAGTTGAATATTAATCAGGAGCAAAGTTTAACATCCTGCAAAATCATAAGTGTGAATACACTTAAATAGTCTACCTTTGTTCATGAGCAGGCACAGATCCTGTAAGATGTCTGATAACCTTTGTCAGTCTTAACACAGGAATGTAAAATATATTACAATAGCCTGTAGGCCTACAATTGGAAGAGGGTGTTGACATTAGCACAGTATTGGGTAAAAGAAAGTCATGCTAAAGTTGAACAAATCACTGCATGTAAGGTGTGATCAGTGCATTTCTCAAGGATGCCAAGGTCTCAAATGCCAATAATGCACACACTGAAAAGTAATGAAACAATGACAGGCTATTTGATGTAATTTAAACAAGCTGAAGAGTTGTCCTTACCAAATAAGCCATAAAACATCCAATAGTATTTTTATCAATAATGTCCCCATTAAAAAAAAAAAACAAAAAAAACATGGACATTCAGTTGAATCAGTTCCAGCTGATTTATTCAGTTTAGTCAAGGTACAGACTTCAGCATGACGACAAGTAACGCATTTCATTTGCTACAAAAAAACATGGACAGTCCATTTAAGAGTAGCCTATATTGCACAAAATAAAGAGAGAAAAAAAATGTGCCAATAAGATAAAATACAAAGAAAATCCAGTTTCATACCTGCTATTTGGGACCCATTCACACATATACATAAACTCCTAATTATACTATTTTACAGAACATGTACAATCTTAAATCTAGTACCAGCAATGAGGTCTACAGTCCCCAATTCCAATTGAACTCATTAAACACCCCAAATATGCTCTACTTCTTCTGTACATATACCATAGCTTAAAATAATCGCAAGGCATGTCGATGCAACTTGACATCTTTTCAACCCTTGCATGCTAAATGAAACCGGGTACAAGTGCCTGAAAAAAACAGAAATTTAAAACAGTAAGAACATTCCCTTCATTTAACTGTACAAAAATATGCCAGAAAATATATATTTTTTTTCCCAAAGATGAGGTATGTTGGTTATGTATCAAAATGCTGCATCCTGCAGATTTAGCCTACTACTTACAGTATTTCCATAACAGGAGGGAATCAGAACTGATTAAAACAAAGTTGTGGAATACAGAAAACCATAAAACCTTTGAAAAGTTATACATCCTGAATGAACAGTGTCTCAGATTTTGTCTCGGATCAGCCCAGCCGTGTTCAGACCAGTGGTTACAACTGGGATGGGAATGCATAGTTCAGAGTGTGGTCCACTTTAAAATTTGAGCAGTTTCACTGCAGATCCGAGGGAAATCCATAAAACCAGTCATGGTGACAAATTAATGTCACCGTTTTTTTTTTTTGCAATAGTACCACATTGTAACGAATTTGTTTCAGTTCATTGAGGACATGGTAGCACACAGGGCAACCAGGGCTGGAGAGGTAACTGATATCATAACACTGTTCCCGCTACTACCAAAATGATTCATTTTGTACCTAGTTAGCTAGTAGGTAAAAACCAAATCTGAAAAGTTAGCGTCAAGCCAATCGCCTGCGATCATTTCGCTCAATTCGGGCGTACAATAGTCTGGGAATTCAAAGTGAGAGCTAAGGCTGCCCTCACTGAAAGAGTCCAAGTCCTTATCCACCAAGGAAAGCGAGAGATTTCCTGAATTCGAGGTCCCCAGCTCCACTCCGTGAGCACTGGAGGCTAGATTTAAACTGAAGTCAACCAGTAAGTCATCGGCGTCTTCACTGGAACTGGACGAGGTGGAGACCGACCTGAATGAAGATGCTGGTGAGAGTGATGCAGGGCAAATTGTGTTCTGCTTGGTAATGTTCTTGAAATTGTAGAACAGTCTGTTAGGAGCTGCGTTCGCATTCCGGGACTCCTCGTACATACTCGCGCCCTCAGACTCCACCGTGGAGCTCAGAGTGGGGCTCGCCGGCACTTTGGCGATGTTGTACGGTATTGGTTCCTCGTCCTCTTCCATTTTAATCCGAGAGAACACTTCCTCCTCGTAGTCCTCTTCGTCGTCATCCTCATCAGAATATTCAATTTTTACAGACTTGCTAGTTGTAAAACTGGTGAAAACATAGTCATAACGAGGGTCGTGAGACGGTCTCGTGGTAACTGCCTTCGTAGTTTTTAATTTAGCGAATTTCTTACCCGGGGCTTTTACAGGTTTAATGTTAGTCTTCTCTGGTGATTGCGCGGCTGGTTTTGTGGAACTGTCGAGCTTTGGTTTCTTCTTGGGTCGGTACTTGTAGTCAGGGTAGTCAGCCATGTGTTGTAGCCGGAGCCTCTCCGCTTCCCTGATAAACGGGATCTTTTCACTGTCCTTCAGCAATTTCCACCGCTTTCCCAGTCTTTTGGAGATTTCCGCGTTGTGCATGTCCGGAGACTGCTCCATGATCTTTCTCCTCTCGACTTTCGACCACACCATAAATGCATTCATGGGTCGTTTGATGTGACCGGTTGCTGTCTTGCACCAGTCAGCTTTCACGGATTTCAGTGGCACCGGGCTACACGCCATCAGTTCGCTTTCCTCAGTGTCTGTAGCTTCTCTGCTACTCTCTGTCTCGCTGTGTTCTGTTTGCTGCACCATGATCCGTTGTGTGTTTTAAATACCCCACAGGCACTTTCTGGTAAGTCCTTGCTGTGCTAGTTAGCTTGTGTCACTCTTAACACTTCTCGCTCAACCAAACAACCCCTTCCTAAAGTTACCAACTGCCTTCTTAGCTAGTTCTTTAGTCTTTCATATCGGTTACGTCATTTGTAATGACCCAATCACAGCTCTTCACTCCGCCCAGCAGTTTCCAGACATTCCGTTAACCCTTTGCTGCCACACGAGATTTCATTGGTGGACGGTGCTTCCATATTGTCTGGACGTGGTGTGCGAGACAGGAATATTGTATGTACACTGATGGTAGGGATTGGCAGACGACACATTGGGAAAATCAAAGACAAATGTGCATCAGTTTCATACAGTCCTCCCCATAAAACAAGTATTATTGCATTGCATTGTTTTCTCTGGCCAAACAGATGTCTAGAATATTGAATGGATTAGTGAAACACATTGTGGCGCCTGAGCTCAGTAATGTATATTATTTAGGCAGTAACCACAATAATGTGTATTTCACTCTTGTTTTGTGTTTGTAGACATCTGATGTATACAACACAGGAGGCTGCTGAGGGGAGAATGGCTCATAATAATTACCGAAATGGCCAAATGGAATGGCATCAAACACCTGGAAACCATGTGTTTGATGTATTTGATATCATTCCACTAATTCCGCTCCATTCATTACCACGAGCCCATTCTCCCCAATTAAGGTGCCACCAACCTCCGGTGGTGTACAACATATTTGAAGACAGTTATTCCAGTTTTTTTATGTGATGGTCTGCAACCTGGTCTCAGAGCAAAACGTATTATCTGTTACTAAAATCCATTTACGATGATATGAAAGGGAAAGGGGATACCTAGTCAGTTGCACAAATTAATGCGTTCAACGAAAATGTGTCTTCCGCATTTAACTCAATCCCTCTGAATCAGAAAGGTACGGGGGACTGCCTTAATTGATCTTCACGTCATTGGTGCCCGAGGTGCAGTTGTTGTTGGGCGTTAACTGCCTTGCTCAAGGGCAGAACGGCATATTTTTCCACCTTGCCGGCACAGGGATTCAAACCAGTGACCTTTCGGTTACTGTTAAGTTACAGTGACATATGCAATAGCGGTCGTACAATATAATACGAATTGTAGGATGTATAGTATGTTACAAATTGCAATTCGTATGATATGTTACCAATTGCAATTGTTCAATATGTTGCTTTTGTTAGCTAGGTGGCTAGATGGCTTATGCTAATGTTAGCTAGGTTGCTAACATTAGTTCGGTTGAGGTTAGGGTTAAGGTTAGGAGTTAGGTTAAAGGGTTAAGTTTAGGGAAGGGTTAGCTAACCTGCTAAGTAATTGCAAAGTAGCTAAAAAGTAGTAAGTAGTTGCAAAGTTGCTAATTAGCTAAAAACGTTGTCTATGATGACATTCGAACATGCAAACTTTGGATTGCTAAACGTTCCCGACCAACCACCCAACTTTCATTTTTGCAGTAGCAACCCTTTCCTGCAATGAAATGATAAAATCACCCTGTAGTGGCCTCATGGGTGGAATGTTAATATTTTTTTTATAATTTCATAATTATTCAACATCATTTATTTTTTTTACTTGCCGAATATCCAGTGTTTCTACGTATGCCAAACGGTTGTGTTAAATTTCAGTCTTCTGTGATGTTTAAAAATAGTAATATTGGGATGCAAACTCAAAATGTAATACATTTCAACTCTATATCTGGTACAGGTGTCTTCTTTTTTTAAGCCCATAACCATGTGTGTAAGGTGTATACATTTTTTTCAAAGTAGACTTGTTTAAAAGACTACCAAGAAACACTCTGTGTGACCCTGAGAGATAGAGTCACATTATCAGAGACCGAAGCAAAGATTGCTGTGTCAAGGAACAGTGCAGCCTCTCTCTAAAGACCACCCTAGCATCAGTTATTCTTTGCCCGCTGCCAGATTCACCTCTTATAAGGCTTTTTCTAGCTCTCTTTTCATCCCCTAGAGGGCAATCATTTACCCCTCTGGATCTGCACTCCAGAAAATCCACTACTCTACTCTACTCTACCTTCCCCCCCATTCAATCTCATGTGGTGAGACGTTAGAAATGCAGAAAGGGAGAGGGGGAAGAGAGGGCGAGCGAGAGATAGAGAGCACTCAGCAGCTTCATTTTCCGCAGGAAGTACACAGGGTAGTGTGGCAGGCCCTAGCTTCAAATGCATTACCAAAACAGACAACTCAGGCCCCAGTGTTCTCATCAGATTAGGCTGGTTACAAGTGGCTCACACACTCAGCCACTCTGGCAGGAACATTTTGTCCAATGTGACAATTTACAGCTGACGTGTTTTTGTTTAGGTGTGTGTATTCATGAATAACAGGAAACCAAATTAATTGACTTTCCAATTTGATCATACCTGTCAAAGAGTTACTAGTTGTTTTTGAAGTGTTGCATCATGTTTGTGTTTATGGCTTTCTCTACTTTCATCAGGCCTGTAGCGCTTGTTAGCAGCAGCCTATTTAGTTATGTGGCATGAGAAATGCAATAAGCTATCATCCCATAGGAGTAATGTAGTGTAACATCTAAATATTTAAAAACAACCACAACACCTGGTGCAAAAATGCACTCCAAAAAACAAGACAGCTTTTCCAAGTAGCATCAATGATATCCTGAGCTTGGAGCATAGGCCCAGTGCAGTGTTTTATATATATTTACACACTATGAGGTTGGAATAATACTGTGCATTTGTAAAAAAAAATAATATGATAATGCCCTTTTAGTGTAAGAGCTGTTTGACAAGTTGTAAGAGCTGTTTGAAAAGTTGTTGTTTAAATGTTTTAAATGTATTTATTTATTAAAGCTTTGAGCAGCATGGTAAAAAGAACATACACTATATATACAAAAATATGTGGACATCCTTCAAATTAGTGGATTTGGCTATATCAGCCACACCTGTTGCTGGCAGCTGTATAAAATCGAGCACACAGCCATGCAATCTCCATAGACAAACATTGGCAGTAGAATGGCCTTACTGAAGAGCTCAGTGACTTTCAACGTGGCATCATAGGATGCCACCTTTTCAACAAGTCAGTTAGTCAAATTTCTGTCCTGCTAGAGCTGCCCCGGTCAACTTTAAGTGCTGTTATTGTGAAGTGGAAATGTCTAGGAGCAACAACGGCTCAGCTGCGAAGTGGTAGGGCACACAGAGCGGGACTGCTGAGTGCT
This sequence comes from Salmo salar, assembly GCF_965601325.2. Taxonomy (NCBI): domain Eukaryota; kingdom Metazoa; phylum Chordata; class Actinopteri; order Salmoniformes; family Salmonidae; genus Salmo; species Salmo salar. The sequence continues at coordinate 58,568,444 of NC_138296.1, read as the reverse complement.
GAAGCGCGTAGTACGTAAAAATCGTCTGTCCTCGTTTGCAACACTCACTGCTGAGTTCCAAACTGCCTCTGGAAGCAACGTCAGCACAGGAACTGTTCGTCGGGAGCTTCATGAAATGTGTTTCCATGGCAGAGCCTAAGTTCACCATGTACAATGCCCAGCGTCAGCTGGAGTGACGTAAAGCTCGCCGCCATTAGACTCTGGAGCAGTGGGAGCAGTGGGTTCTCTGGAGTGATGAATCACGCTTCACCATCTGGCAGTGCAGTGGACAAATCTGGGTTTGGAGGATGCCAGGAGAACCCTACCTGCCCCAATGCATAGTGGCAACTGTAAAGTTTGGTAGAGGAGGAATAATGTCTGGGGCTATTTTTCATGGTTCGGGCTAGGACCCTTTGTTCCAGTGAAGGGACATTTTAACACTACATCATACAATGACATTCTAGACGATTCTGTGCTTCCAACTTTGTGGCAACAGTTTGGGCAAGGCCCTTTCCTGTTTCAGCATGACAATACCCCTGTGCACAAAGCGAGGTCCATACAGAAATGGTTTGTTGAGATCGATTTGCAAGAACTTGACTGACCTGCAGAGATCGGTGTGGAAGAACTTGACTGGCCTGCACAGAGCCCTGACCTCAACCCCATCTAACACCTTTTTGATGAATTGGAACACAGACTGCCAGGCCTAATTGGCCAACATCAGTGCTCGACCTCACTAATGCTCTTGTGGCTGAATGGAAGCAAGTCCCCGCAGCAATGTTCCAACATCTAGTGGAAAGCCTTCCCAGAAAAATGGAGGCTGTTATAGCAGCAAAGGGGGGACCAACTCCATATTAATGCCCATGATTTTGGAATGAGACGAGCAGCTGTCGACATACTTTTGGTCATGTAGTGTATATCGCGATTGCAATGATGTCCAAGGGGAAAAAACAGTGTTTGTTGTTGTCAAACTCTTTGTTGGTGTAATATCGCAAATAGACGTGGTTGTTTCACCATTAAGGATTCTAGGTTAAAGGTGAGCTTTTTGAATATCAAGATGGCATAAAGCATAAGTGGAGACTGGCTAGCAGACTCCATATGTGAATGAGCAATCTGTCTCCACAGTTCTTATCTGTAGGACTGAAAGCTTCTGCTAAAAAGACCCACAGAGAAGTGCTGAAGCATAGGATCAATACCAGAGCTCTGACTGTGGGGCCTATCTGATATTGAAGATCCTGGGATGGATTCCTTCTGAATAGCCTCAGACAGGGGTACTTGATTTGCTTTCCTTCAATTTCTGTGCTCACAAAAGCAAGTCACATAGGTTCAGGTACAACTGCACATCCCCCATACAATAGCACTGAGGAAATACAAGTTACATGTAGGTCTATTCCTATGTATGTTACATTTATGTATGCATATGTACTTTTTCAAATGTATTTGTTTATGCATCATTATTCCTTACCATTGAAAATTAAGTCATACTACCAGGATTAGGAGATTAGTGAAAGACAATGTCACACATCATTGAGGGTGATCTGTTAATGCGTGGGGCCTCTCATTCACATAGATGAGGAAACCACTGCACCCTGGCCATTGCTTTAGGAATGCAACTGTGCTGGTCTGAAGAAGGCTGAGGAGGGGAGGGAGAGAGGTGAAGAGGGGAGAGTATCTTGTGTGGGTATGGAGACAAGCAGCTGGGGTTTGCTTTATCGCAGTTGTTTTGGAAGCAAAGCTGTAAAAGCAGGCTGTTCTCCCTGGACTGAGGTGTGGTGGATGAGTGGTTGGAGTGGCTGGGGAGATTGTGTAAGCATCCGAAATGGGAACCTATTCCATTTATAGTGCACAAATGTTTACCTGAGACCTATGGGATTCCCTATGGGCCCTGGTCAAAAGTAATGCACTATATAGAGAATAGGGTGCAATTTGGGATGCACCCGTGCTGTGAAACAACATCCTGTTAATCTTTACCGAGGAGTCTCTTCATCTCATGGGAGAAGGGGTTCTAAGTCTGACTGAGGTATTAATTTGATTCAATGAAAAGCACTCAGACTACTGAACATTAATTATACTACAGTGCCTTTTCATAAATTAAATTAAAAAGTTGCAGCAGTATCTTTCCTACAAAATTCTTATGGAGCTCTGCTCACATTATCTGGTGAATTTATTTTGAATAGTATAGCATTGTGCTTGTTGCTAATGTTCCTCAAAACAGAGGGTCAATCTGTTGTTTGCAGCTTTTTACTTTTTGCAAGACAGCAGTGCTTCACAAACTCACAAACTTTACAGATGCACCATTGAGAGCATCCTGTCAGGCTGTATTACCGTAGGTACGGCAACTGCATCGTCCACAACCGCAGGGCTCTCCAGAGGGTGGTGTGTTCAGCCCAACGCGTCACCGGGAGCACACTGCCTGCCCTTCAGGACATTTACAGCGCTCTGTGTCACAGAAAGGCACAGAAGATCATCAAGTACCTCAGTCGCCTGAGCCACGACCTGTTCACCCCGCTACCATCCAGAAGGCAAGATCAGTACAGGTGCATCAAAGCTGGGACCAAGAGACTGAAAAACAGCTTCTATTGCAAGGCTATCAGACTGTTAATCCCTGTGCGGCCTCCAGCGAAAAATCATATCCCCATTAGCATAACAAAATTTTATACTTTTTTTTTTCAATTTTTTTTCTCAAATTATATCGTTTTATAGATACACCTCTCCTGAATCTAACCACGTTGTCCGATTTAAAAAAGGCTTTACAGCAAAAGCAAAACATTAGATTATGTTAGAGGAGTATATCGTAAAAGTAGCCACATAGCCATTTTCCGACCAACCACATGCATCACAAATAACCAAAAAACAGCTAAATGCAGCACTAACCTTTGACAATCTTCATCAGATGACACACCTAGGACATCATGTTACGCAATACATGCATTATTTTGTTCGATAAAGTTCATATTTATATATAAAAACAGCATTTTACATCGGTGCGTAACGCTGACTAACTATTTTCCCTCAAATGCATCCGATGAAACAGAGCTACAATTTACTAAATTACTATTCGAAAACATTTTTAAAATGTAATATTGTCATTCTAAGATTTATAGATGAATATCTCTTGAAAGCACCTGTAATGCCAGATTTAAAATGTACTTTACTGGGTAATCATACTTTGCGATGAAAGGGGATGCGATACTCTGAAAAATAGGCTAACGTTACAGGTCAGCGCCATCTTGGAACAACCGCATATCACATCTAGTCTTGTATACTATTGTCAATAATCCCTTACCTTTGGTTGTCTTCATCAGAAAGCACTTCCAGGAATCCCAGGTCCACAACAAATGTATTTTCGTTCGAAAAAATTACTCCTTTATGTTCCAAGAGCTTGTTCTTGTTAGCGCGTCTGAAGGCTGATCCAAATGCTTCGTCGGCCGCGGGACAGCCATTTCGAGAAAATGCTTTTTTTTCCCATTTAGGTTCGTTCAAACATGTCAAACGTTGTATAACATAAATCTTCAGGGCGTTTTTCAACAAGAGAGCCAAATAGATTCGAGGGGGACGATTGCATTGTGTTTCAAAACGTTTCGAAAGGGGAGGGTAACCAGGGGCGCCGGCGTCATAATGGTGATGGCCCTCTCCGTGTGACCACGTTCCACAGCGTCTCATTCATTCAGTTTTAACAGTAGGAGACTCAAACCACTTTGTAAAGACTGGGGACATCTAGTGGAAGCAATAGGAAGTGCTCAATGAACCATAGCTCACGGTGTGATTAATAGGCAACGTGATGAAGTTGAGTTCGCAATTCAGAATTCCACTTCCTGTTTCCATCTGTCTCGGGGTTTTGACTGCCATATGAGTTCTGTTATACTCACAGACACCATTCAAACAGTTTTAGAAACTTTAGGGTGTTTTCTATCCACAAGTATTAATTATATGCATATCCTAGCTTCTGAGTTTGAGTAGTAGGCCGTTTAAAATGGGCACAAATTTTTTTCAAAATGCGACCGTCAAGAGGTTAAATAGCCATCACTAGCCGGTTTCTACCCTGCCCTAAACTTAGTCACTGTTACTGGCCGGCTACCACCCGGTTACTCATCCCTGCACCTTAGAGGCTGTTGCCCTATGTACATAGACATGGAACACCGATCACTTAAAAAAAAAAAAAATTACATCATGTTTTATCCATTGCATATGTATATACTATATTCTAGTCAAGTCATTTTTGCGAAAGAGCTCACAAGTAAGCATTTCACTGTACTATTCTACTACTGCTCTACCATGTGCATGTGACAATAAAACTTTGAAGCATTCATTTATTTGACCTAAGTTTTTGCTAAAGAGCCTTTCTCAAGGTGTGATGAATGTAACCTGTTTCACCATCATTATCAGGTAGCAGACTGAATTAGAGTTACATGGATGGATATTTAGTGAAATGTATTTAGTCATGCCTTCCTATCCCACCTGGTCTATGTGAAATACACAGAGAAAACTCAGGATGTATATTCATCATCTAAGCTAACATATGGAATTGTTTTAAGATGGTCATATCAAGGATTATTTAGCTATTTGATTTATAATTTTAGGACCTCTTAAGGTATCCCCTCAAAAGATTAAAACAATATTGGATGAAACATTGAATTTGGCATTACTGCTATTAGCCAATTTAAACTACATGGAACAACAGATAGTCCCCAAAAAAGTCTGAAGGATGTTTGTTCTGAAGTATTTAGGCACCAAACTATCTCCATATATACAGTACCAGTCAAAAATGTGGACACCTACTCATTCCAGGCTTTTTCTTTATTTTTACTATTTTCTATATTGTAGAATGATAGTGAAAAACTATGAAATAACACATATGGAATCATGTAGTAACCAACAAAAATGTTAAACAAATCAAAATATATTTTATATTTGAGATTCTTCAAATAGCCACCATTTGCCTTGGTGACAGCTTTGCACACTCTTGGCACACTCTCAAACAGCTTCATGAGGTAGTCACCTGGAATTCATTTCAATTAACTGGTGTGCCTTCTTAAAAGTTAATTTGTGGAATTTCTTTCCTTCTTAATGTGTTTGAGCAAATCAGGTAGGGATGGTATACAGAAGATATCCCTATTTGGTAAAAGACCAAGTCCATATTATGGCAAGAACAGCTAAAATAAGCAAAGAGAAACAACAGTCCATCATTATTTTAAGACATGAAGGTCAGTCAATACGGAATATTTCAAGAACTTTTAAAGTTTCTTTAAGTGAAGTCGCAAAAACCATCATGTGCTATGATGAAACTGGCTCTCATGAGGACCGCCACAGCAAAGGAAGACACAGAGTTACCTCTGCTGCAGAGGATAAGTTCATTAGTTACCAGCCTCAGAAAGTGGAGCCCAAATAAATGCATCACAGAGTTCAAGTAACAGAAATCTCAACATCAACTGTTCAGAGGAGACTGCGTGAATCAGGCCTTGAGTCCAAATTGGAGATTTTTGGTTCCAATTGCTGTGTCTTTGTGAGACGTGTGGTTCCCACCGTAAAGCATCTGCTGCATCAGATGACCTGGTCTCCTCAATCACCTGACCTCAACCCAATTGAGATGGTTTGGGATGATTTGGACCGCAGAGTGAAGGAAAAGCAGCCAACAAGTGCTCAGCATATTTGGAAACCTCTTCAAGACTGTTGGAAAAGCATTCCAGGTGAAGCTGGTTGAGACAATGCCAAGAGTGTGCAAAGCTGTCATTTAGGCAAAGGGTGGCTACTTTGAAGAATCTAAAATATAAAGTATTATAACGAAGACGCTGTGAGTCGAGAAGCAGGTGAAACGTTTAATAAAACAACAAACATGGAACGAGACAACATAACAAGTTCCTTCCCCAGTCAGTATTGATCCTAAAGGAGTGCCAGATACAGGGGCAGTAATAAGTGAGGTAATGGAGTCCAGGTGTGCCTCATAATGACGTGCAGGTGTGCAAAATAATTGATGCCAGGTGAACACAATGGGAGACAGAGAGCTGGTTTTAAATGCAGGGCGCAGCAGGTTTATTGTAAAGGACCACAGGAAGAGGCAGGTACCTGGGTCCAGGGCAGGCAGAAGGTCATACACAGGGGGCCCAAAAAGGCAACAGTACAGGCAGGGAAAAGGCAAAAGACGTCATTAGTGAGGAAGGCAAAAACTATCATACACGGGAGGATAACATTACAGGAAAAACAGAGCTCAGAATAGAAGTGTGTCACAAAACAAACAATACCTCACAATGATGGTGTGCAAAGAACTGAACTAAATAGTGTGTGATAATGACATACAAGTGATTGGGATCTGGAGAGTGAGCTGCGTTCAGGGGATCTACGTGTTTGAGAGTGTGAGTTGGAAGCAGACGTTACACCAGGTGTGCGTAATGATGGATCCCAGGAGCGGTGGTTAGTATACTGGCAACGTCGAACGCCGGAGGGGAGTAGACGTGAAAAATATATTTTGATTTGTTTAACACTTAGTTTTTTGGTTACTACGTGATTTCATGTGTTATTTCATGGTTTTGATGTCTTCACTATTATTCTACATTGTAGAAAATAGTAAAAATAAAGAAAAACCCATGATGAGTGGGTGTGTCCAAACTTTTGACTGGTACTGTACTTCCAAGTTGGCAGAAGAGGATGTACTGACTCCAGACGAGTGAGCAAAACGGAGAACACCATGTTTGTGAGTCCCATCTTTCAATATAGTTTGTAAGCCAAACCGTTCCGACGCTACATCCGGTTTTGTGAGAAGACAGATTTTTGGGATGTCTCCTGGTCTCACAAACAACGCTCTAGCTCTGCCACCCAGATGCGGAAGAGCGATATATGCGGATGCAGTGATTGAGATGCAGCACATGCAAAAAAACAGATATCTCCAGCAAACAGACAGATATTGATGAGGATTTATTTATTATGTTAATTCGATTTCTGCGGCGCGACCATTTTAGGCTAAGGGTTAAGATCCACCGTCTCCAGGGTTTCAAAGTGATCGCCTGTAGGCACATCTGGAACAACTGGCTTGGAGACTGGACGGAGATGGCGCGCTCCCTTCATAAAACGAAGAACCAGGGGGTGACCCCCTATCGTTGTCTCACCTGGTCTTACATGGCAGGCTGTGATCACTGGTGGAAAAGGCCTTGTCCTAGGAAGCAGAGAATGGCAGGAACGGAACACTGAAAGGGAACCAACTCGCATCTCTCTCACCACCTTTAGAAAAATCTCCACTTCAGGGAGTAAAGACCTCTTGTGGAGGGAGCTCTGGCACTCTGAATTGTAGCAACCACTTTCAGAAAAAACCCACCGAGATCCCAGAGATCCATCTGCTCGTGATAAGTAGGGAATGTTTCACTCTGCGCTTAGGATAGCGCTGTGGGAGGCATCATGGTTGCTTTTACAGGAGATGTACAATATCCACCAGCCATGGCTCCCCGGGCTAATGTGGATCTATAAGTATGAGGAATAGACCATTCGCTCTCACTTTGTCCAGATTGGGGGGGGGGGGGGATCAGGCCCCCAGTTGGAAAGGCGTACAGAAACACGCCTGGCCACTTGTGGGTCAGCGCGTCCACGATTAGAGGAGCGTTTTGAATCTCAAAGAACAGGGTATAGTGTGCCTTGTTCTGCAATGCGTACATATCGGTGGCTGCCCTGCCGTAAGGCCCCTACACCTCCTTCTGGATGATGTCCCCACTCCCATGGTAGGGGATTCACCCACAACAGTAAATCCGAACCCGAGATCAGTCTGCCTGGCATATGTGTTGCTCTGCGAGAAAGCAGATGTTCGCTGCTCCATAGCAAGATTTCTTTTGCCAGAGAGTGAAGTTGACGGGAGTGCGTTCCTACTTGGCAGTTGATATACGCCACCGTAGACGTATTGTCTGAACTGACTAGGACAGGTTGGACCTGTAGGAACGGACGGAAATGCCTGAGGGCTAGTAACACAGTGTAGAGCTTGAGAATGTTGATATGGGCAGTACTCAGATGGTCTGAATATACACTGTTCACCGTCCGCCCTTCGTGAACTGCCCCCCCCCCCATCCCTGTAGTGACGAATTCTGTCGTCACTACTTTGTGCGTGATAACTCTCCCAGTAGGGCAGCCCTGCATCAAGAGGGATGGGTCTCTCCAGCATTGAAGTTCCGATATGCACTTTGCAGAGAGAAGCACGCATCTGTGCCGGTGGAGAGATGGGTTTAAGCGGAGTGAGGTCACCCAATGCTGGAAGTCTCTTATGAGGAGGACGCCAAGCGGAACTACCACAATCATTGAGGCCATGAGCCCAAGACGCCTCAGATACATACAGTACATGACTGATGTTGTCAGGTAAAATACTGAGAGGCAGTGGCAAAAAGTCGTCACTCTATCCATGGTGAGGGCTGCTCAACAGGCTACAGTCCAGAGACAATCCAAATCGATTTCGATCAGTAAGAGCGAGCTTTTGGCATGATTTATCCTGAATCCTAGAGTGAAAAGGTGCGACAACAGCTGGGTTGCGTGCTCCGCTGCCTGAGCTTGAGTGTCCTTCAGATCAACCATTAGTCGCTGTATGTCAGCCTCTCTCCTCTAGGGGGGCTGGGGCGGCTTGGTAGGGCCATGTTTTGGAGGACGTATGACCTTCGCCTCTCCCGAGTCTGTAAGGGAGTTGCAGCGATGGGACAAGACTGTAACTACCAATTGGATATCGAGGAAAAAATAAAAAATAAATTGAGAAAGCGTGCAATTGGCATGCTGTCCACCTCTAACGCCATTTTAGAGAATTTGGCAGTACATCCAACCGGACTCACAACCGCAGACCATGTGTAACCACGCCAGCCCAGGACTTCCACATCTGGCTTCTTCACCTGCGGGATGGTCTGAGACCAGCCACCCGGACTGGTGATGAGACTTTGGTTTGCACAACCTAAGAATTTCTGCACAAAATATCAGAAACCGTCTCAGAGAAGCTCATCTGTGTGGTCTTCCTCCTCACCAGGGTCTTGACCTGACTGCAGTTCCATGTCGTAACTGACTTCAGTGGGAAAATGCTTTCCTTCGATGGCCACTGGTATGCTGGAGAAGTGTGCTTTTTACAGATTAATCCCGGTTTCAACTGTACCGGGCAGATAGCAGTGCACCATGGTGGCAGTGGGCTTATGGTATGGGCAGGCATAAGCTATGGACAACGAACATAATTGCATTTTAACGATGGAAATTTGAATGCACAGAGATACCATGATGAGAGCCTGAGGCCCGTCTAGCCATTCATCCGCGGCCATCCGCGGCCATCACCTCATGCTTCAGCAAGAATCCACACAGATCTGGAATTCCTGGAAGCTGAAAATGTCCAAGTTCCTTCATGCCCTGCATACTCACCAGACATGTCACCCATTGAGCATGTTTGGGATGCTCTGGATCATCAGTGTACAACAGCATGTTCCAGTTCCCCCAATATCCAGCAACTTCGCACAGCCATTGAAGAGGTGTGTGATAACATTCCACAGGCCACAATCACCTGGCTGATCAACTTTATGCGAAGGAGATGAGTCGCGCTGCATGACATAGAAGTGGGAGCTGTCTCCTTGAGGAAACTGGACAAATACTAAAAAAGCTAATTATCCATAACCTGTAGGTACGGTAGGTAGGTAGGAAGGAAGGATGGCCTGGAGTCTGAACAGATAGTTTAGAGCTTCTGCTCTTCTCTACATCTCTACAGCCTAGAGGGAACACAATATATGTTCTATACTTGGCATGTGGTGGCACAAATTGTTATATGGGTTAGGGGTAGGGCTGTTACGGTAACTGTATTACCGCCACACCAGCAGTCACGATTCATGCAGTCAAATTCAATGTGACCGTTGAGTCACGGTAACTAGGCTTCTCCAAAACTGAGCCCTGTTGCTGCTGATAGTCATTAGTAGCCTACCAAACTTGCTCACTGACATCAACGCAAATGCAATCGAAAATCAAAACAAACACTTCATGAGAGCACTGGATTTCAAATCAAATCAAATCAAATGTATTTATATAGCCCTTCTTACATCAGCTGATATCGCAAAGTGCTGTACAGAAACCCAGCCTAAAACCCCAAACAGCAAGTAATGCAGGTGTAGAAGCACGGTGGCTAGGAAAAACTCCCTAGAAAGGCCAGAACCTAGGAAGAAACCTAGAGAGGAACCAGGTTATGAGGGGTGGCCAGTCCTCTTCTGGCTGTACCGGGTGGAGATTATAACAGAACATGGCCAAGATGTTCAAATGTTCATAAATGACCAGCATGGTCAAATAATAATAATCACAGTAGTTGTCGAGGGTGCAACAAGTCAGCACCTCAAGAGTAAATGTCAGTTGGCTTTTCATAGCCGATCATTGAGAGTATCTCTACCGCTCTACCGCTCCTGATTTCAGCGTTTGAGTGGAATAGGATCAACTGTTGCACACCGAGACCCAGCTCCTCATAGCTGGTTGATGCATGGAATAAAGGAAGTGTTCCTGTAAACCCATGTTGAACAACATTTACTTACGCTATGCTGTGCAATTGCATGAGAAGACTGAGTTTTGATGGCCTCTGTTTAAACGAGGATCCCACAAGCTTTAAATACTGTAGGTTTACTATTTTTATTTCTCAAATTTCCTAATATCAAACACATTGCTTCTCTTTACAACTGGAGTAGACTACATGGCTGGCATGAAAATTAACTGCGGAAAAAGTGTCCTCCATACACTATTCAAGTGCATACAGTATTTTTTTTCCACTGCCCCTGTTCTGACAGGTGCATGATAATGGCCAAATTCTAAATTTCACACATACCATACCAGTCAAAAGTTTGGACACCTTCTCATTCAAGGGTTTTTATTTATTTAGACTATTATCTACATTTTAGAATAATAGTGAAGACATCAAAACTATGAAATAACACATGGAATCATGTAGTAACCAAACAAGTGTTAAACAAATACATAAAAAAAAATATATTTTACATTCTTCAAAGTAGCCACCCTTTGCCTTGATGACAGCTTTGCACACTCTTGTCATTCTCTCAACCAGCTTCACCTGGAATGCTTTTCCAACAGTCTTGAAGGAGTTCCCAAATATGCTGAGCACTAGTTGGCTGCTTTTCCTTCACTCTGCGGTCCAACTCATCCCAAACCATCTCAATTGGGTTGAGGTCGGGTGATTGTGGAGTCCAGGTCATCTGATGCAGCACTCCATCACTCTCTTTCTTGGTCAAATAGCCCTTACACAGCCTGGAGGTGTGTTGGCTCATTGTCCTGTTGAAAAACAAATGATAGCCCCACTAAGGGCAAACCAGATGTGATGGCATATTTCTGCAGAATGCTTTGATAGCCATGCTGGTTAAGTGTGCCTTTCATTCTAAATAAATCATTGACAGTGTCACCAGCAAAGCACCCCCACACCATCACACCTCCTCCTCCATGCTTCACGGTGGGAACCACACATGCGGAGATCATCCGTTCACCTACTCTGCGTCTCACAAAGACATGGCGGTTGGAACCAAAAATCTAAAATTTGGACACATCAGTCGAAAGGACAGATTTCCACCGGTCTAATGTCCATTGCTCATGTTTCTTGGCTAAAGCAAGTGTCTTCTTTTTATTGGTGTCCTTTATGGTCCACCCACACAGATATTATGGTGAACAAGGCGCAACAGAAATTTGGCTTGTCACCTAAAACACTCACAAACTTTTACAGATGCACAATCGAGAGCATCCTGTCGGGCTGTATCACCGCCTGGTACGGCAACTGCACCGCCCTCAACGGCAAGGCTCTCCAGAGGGTAGTGCGGTCTGCACAACGCATCACCAGGCAAACTGCCTGCCCTTCAGGACACCTACAGCACCCGATGTCACAGGAAGGCCAACAACCACCCGAGCCACTGCCTGTTCACCCCGCTATCATCCATAAGGCGAGGTCAGTACAGCTACATCAAAACTGGGACCGAGAGACTGAAAAACAGCTTCTATTTCAAGGCCATCAGACTGTTAAACAGCCATCACTAACATAGAGAGGCTGCTGCCGACATACAGACTCAAATCTCTGGCCACTTTAATAAATGGACTTAATAAAGGTATCACTAGTCACTTTAAACAATGCCACTTTAATATGGTTTAAACATTATATTACTCATCTCATATGTATGTACTGTATTCTATACCATTTACTGCATCTCGCCTATTCCGCACGGCCATCGCTCATCCATATATCTATATGTACATATTCGTATTCATCTCTTTATATTTGTGTGTATAAGGTAGTTGTCGTGAATTTGTTAGATTACTTGTTAGATATTACAGCATTATCGGATCTAGAAGCACAAGTATTTCGCGATCACTGCTAACATCTGCTAACCATGTGTATGTGACCAATAAAATTTGATTTAGTTAACTAATGAACGTATTCTCTGCAGCAGAGGTAACTCTGGGTCTTCCTTTCCTGTGGCGGTCCTCATGAGAGCCAGTTTCATCATGGCGCTTGATCGTTTTTGTGACTGCACTTGAAGAAACTTTAAAAGTTCTTGAAATATTCCGTATTGACTGACCTTCATGTCTTAAAGTAATGATGGACTGTCATTTCTCTTTGCTTATTTGAGCTGTTCTTGCCATAATATGGACTTAGTCTTTTACCAAATAGGGCTATCTTCTGTATACCACCCCTACCTTGTCACAACACAACTGATTACTACATGATTCCATATGTGTTATTTTATAGTTTTGATGTTTTCACCCTTATTCTACAAAGTAGAAAATAGTCAAAATAAAGAAAAACCTTTGAATGAGTAGGTGTGTCCAAACTTTTGACTGGTACTCTATATTATTTTGTATATCTAAAGACAAGATTCAATTAAGAATCGTTTGATGGATGAGAATAACATCAAATGTGAATGATGCCCAACGATGCCCAAGGCAAGAAACAGTGCAGTAGACTTTTTCAAATCCTAGTCGCATGCATCATATAACCTATCCCATAGGCATATACAGTATGTTTTGATAAGGTTTGTATAACAACTAATGTGGCCAAATAACTCTAAGCGTATCCTATAGGCCTAGGACCCCTGGAACAGTGTTGGAGAGCCCATAGCCTACAGAGCCTAGTGAAACATGTAAGCCCATTATAAGCCCAGTCCTTGCACGTGTGAAAACAGAGTTTTGACTGGTCACTATGGTCGCTATTTAAAAGAGGATTCCTATTTTGAATAGTGACCAGTCACAGCTCTGTTTTCAAGTGCTTGTCAAATTGTGAGTTAGGGACTGATGAAGTGCGTGCAGCCTGCGCAAGAAACGGAGCAGAGCGCATGCCTTTCATGCAACTTTTTTCAAATCATGTCCCATCATGCAGCCTTAGAATGTATTACATTTGCATTTGAGTCATTTAGCAGACACTCTTATCCAGAGCGACTTACAGTAGTGAGTCCCTCGTGGGAATGAAAACATATAGCCTAAAAGTTGTATCACAACTAAAGTTCCATAAATAACTCTAAATTAAGCATATAGGAGGACATGTTTCAAAATATCACTTGGTAACCACTCAAAACAGAATAGCTGCAAGTGCACACTCCCTCGGAAATCGTTTGGGAAAAATATCCTTTCTATTTTATTCAGCTATGTTCAATTGTTTTCTTCTTACTATAAAATAACATAAAATAATGCCAATGTAATTATAAGAAAATCATGTCTGCTAAATGAACTAGTGTAGCCCATAGCCATATGGCATAACCAGATCAGGGCCTAACATAAGGATGGCTCAGAATATGCTTTTCTGTTAATCTGAAATAGGCTACATTTTCTTCATATCATAATTTTTCTTTCAAATAAGTAAATAATTGATTGTGATGGTGTAGGCTATATTAAATGGATTTATTAGACTTTTTGAAATGTGGATGTTCCAAAAGGTCTGCATCAGTGGCTTGTAGTCTATGCGTGGAAGCCCAGAGAAGCAAAACTTGTTTATGTTAACATTAATTTACAGTGAGACTGGCAGTTATTTGCATGACAGTTAACGGCTGACAAAATCATGACCGCCACAGGCCTAGGGAGGGGAATGGCTGGGGTATATGCAAATTTAAAACTATTTTTTTGCAAAAATTGTAGTGTTTTTGCAGGCATTAATTAAACGTAGCCAGTTCAGAAGAGAAACCCGAGTCTGGTGGCATTAGCTGATCGCATCAGTGGATTTTGCACCAGTTAGATTCACACCCTACTTACATGCAGTCTATTTAAGTTGACCAGTTCTACACATGCTTCCTCGATGCCGAATGTCATCAGCATGCATGTTTTTCGCTATGCTTGCTGTTTTATGATAGGAACTTTCTTTGCGAATGCTTGCTAGCTTGGCTGCTGCGGGGATGTCATTGATTGCAAGGATCAACCATGTTGCTGCTCTACAGTTGTCAGTCAATAGCTGCTACAAACTAGCTAGCTAAGTAGAATTAGTCTCGGGAGTACACTTTGTCCGTTCCCAATGTCATGCACTCGGTGATCACGGAGAATCATTCCTAGGAAGTAGCCTATGCTAGGCTAGCTATACAGGCCTATGCGTCGATATACAGTGAGTAGGAAATGTTTTCTGATCATGAGCAAGGAGATGGTGCTGATCCATTACTGTCACGACTTCCGCCGAAGTTGGTCCCTCTCCTTGTTCGGGCAGCGTTTGGCGGTCGACGTCACCGACCTTCTAGCCATCGCCGATCCACTTTTCATTTTCCATTAGTTTTGTCTTGTCTTCCATCACACCTGGTTCCAATTCCATCAATTACATGTTGTGTATTTAACCCTCTGTCCTTGTCCGTAATTGTTTTGTTGTAGTGCTTGTGCACGGTATGCTGGTTTTGACCGGGTTTTGTTTGACCCATTTATTGTATTGTTCTGTTGACGGTGGTTTATGGTTATTAAACACAACCATTGTAAATCAGTTTCCACTCTCCTGCGCCTGACTTCTCTGCCGCCATTAGCATCGCATTACAATTACACTGTTTAACCTAGAAATACATTAAATTTAATGTGCAGAATGGTCTGGATTAATGTGCTTTTATAACTACACTTTTGCTGTTTTTTTGCTCAGAGCAAATCAGAGTATCTGCTAGCTCATTATTAGCATACATTTTACAGTGTAATTTCAGTCAATGTAGTTTTATTTGCTTCATCCTTATCGGTAGCAGTATGTTTAGGCTCTGATTATTAGCCATGTTTCTAATCATGTGTCATGCATTTTACATAGTTAGTTCCTCCCTATCAATCCATCTTGCATTCTAATAGTATTATTCTATTGACAGTTTTGTTTAGACTATTGTATTCTATGCTAATTCTTTCTATTCATGGTCTAGCTAGCTGCTAGCTAATCTTCTGTTGGCATTTTATCTTCTTGTCGTACATACTAGTTATATTGTGTGTTTTTATGCTGCAACTCTTAATGCTGTAGATAATGCTCACACATTCAGGTGTTAGCTGATATTCTTTGCCTCATTATGTGCACACAGTATCGCATTATGGCATGACTGCCGATATTCCATTGCAGGAGTATGTGCATGTTTAGGCTCCTTGCTGAGGTCAATGCTCATGCTAATTCATGCATTGGCTGTTATGACTTGTATCTTCTGCACATAGTCGTTATGGCATGTCTGCTGTCATTGCTATTACCAAGAGCACACGGTGAGGTTGTGGTGTCATAGAGGCAAACACTAGCTACGCCTTCCACAGCATCTGCTTGGAGCATCGCAGTACGATGGCAGACCGATTCATTTTATCCAGGTGCAAAACCAAGGTTTTCGCAGATCCTTTACCAGATGCTATGAGGCTTTTTAACATGAACACTTAGTTTTACATTCATTGACACTATCCAGCTTTTTATTGTTTGTGTTCTTGTGTGTTTTAATTGTGTATTTCTTGTGATGTATGGTTGGTGCGATCAATTTACCCTTTTGTGGATTCATTAGTACTGTCTTATTTACTAATGCATTATCGGGTTTTACTGTCATCCATAGCTGTCTTTTGCATCATGTGGTCACTTTCTCAGACTTCTCCCCAGCTAGTTATCTAATAGTGGTGGGATAATCGTTATTGGTTTATTCCAGATTGCCGCTTAGAGGGAAAAAAAATGCATTCTTGCAGTAATCTATGAATTAGTTCTGTCATCATTCATTCCTGCTGAAGTGATTATGAAGTTTCAGGTTAGGCAATATTTTAGTATTGTACTATATTTACGATTGTTGTAAGCAAGTTTACATACGTTATCATGCATGCTTGTACATTGTCCGTATGCAGGCATCTTATACCCTGATGCAGCTCACTCAGTAATCGCTACAGTAATTTAACTGAGCATGACTCATACCTACCACCATCGTGCTGGCTCAAATGCTGTGGGCCGCGACATGAACTGTTCAGCAGTCGAGCAGCATGGTATTTTGTGCTACTCGGATGGCATCAGTTTGCCACCGGCTAAACATACTGGGTCATTTACATCATTCTGGTCATCTATGCGGTATATTTCTTTTTACCAGGTCAACATCTATTCTTCTCTCATGGCTTGCCGGCATATATTGTTAGATATAAGCTTCAGCTCGATATTGTAGGCCTAGGTTTTAGGTTATCATGTCACTGTCACTGTGCATTCTAAAGATGCATCAGCTACTGCTGAGCAGTACCAGTAGTGATAGACTATTTGGGTAGGACAGGTGGTGATAAGTACAGTGCATTCGGAAAGTATTCACACCTTGACTTTTTCCACATTTGTTTTATGTTACAGCCTTATTCTGAAATGGATTAAATTCAAATATTTCCTCATCAATCTACACACTATACCCCATAATGACAAAGCGAAAACAGGTTTTTAGACATTTTAGCAAATTCGTTAAAAATAAAAAACAGATACCTTATTTACATAAGTATTCAGACCGTTTGCTATGAGGCTAGAAATTGAGCTCAGGTGCATCCTGTTTCCATTGATCATCTTTGAGATGTTTCTACAACGTGATTGGAGTACACCTATGGTCATTTCAATTGATTGGACATGATTTTGAAAGGCACACACCTGTCTATATAAGGTCCCACAGTTGACAGTACATGTCAGAACAAAAACCAAGCCATGAGGTCGAAGGAATTGTCCGTAGAGCTCCGAGACAGGATTGTGTTGAGGCATAGATCTGGGGAAGGGCACCAACAAATGTCTGCAGCATTGAAGGTCCCCAAGAACACAGTAGCCTGCATAATTCTTAAATGGAAGAAGTTTGGAATCACCAAGACTCTTCTTAGAGCTGGCCACTTCAGGGAAGTGACAAAGATCACGATAGTCACTCTGACAGAGCTCCAGAGTTCTTCTGTGGAGATGGGAGAACCTTCCAGAAGTACAACCATTTCTTCAGCACTCCACCAATCAGGCCTTTATGGTGGAGTGGCCAGACGGAAGCCACTCCTCAGTAAAAGGCACAGCCTGCTTGGTGTTTGCCAAAAGGCACCTAAAGGACTCTCAGACCATGAGAAACACAATTCTCTGGTCTGATGAAACCAAAATTGAGCTCTTTGGCCTGAATGCCAAGTGTCATGTCTGGAGGAAACCTGGCACCGTCCCTACGATGAAGCATGGTGGTGGCAGCATCATGCTGTGCGGATATTTTTCAATGGCAGGGACTGGGAGATTAGTCAGGATCGAGGGGAAGATGAACGGAGCAATGTACAGAGAGATCATTAATGAAAACCTACTCCAGAGTGCTCAGCACCTTAGATTGGGGTGAAGGTTCACCTTCCAACAGGACAATGACCCTAAGCACACAGCCAAGACAACGCAGGAGTGGCTTCAGGAAAAGTCTCTGAATGTCCAATGAGTGGCCCAGCCAGAGCCCGGACTTGAACCCCATCGAACATTTCTGGAGAGACCTGAAAATAGCTGTGCAACAACTCTCCCCATCCAACCTGGCAGAGCTTGAGAGGATCTGCAGAGAAGAATGTGAGAAACTCTCCAAATACAGGTGTTCCAAGCTTGTAGCGTCATACCCAAGAAGACTCAAGGCTGTAATCACTGCCAAAGTTGCTTCAACAAAGTACTGAGTAAAAAGTCTGAATACTTGCAGTACCAGTCAAAAGTTTGGACACACTCACTCATTCAATTTTTAGATTTAAAAAAAATGATTTTCTACATTGTAGAATGATAGTGAAGACATCAAAAGTATGAAATAACACACATGAAATCATGTAGTAACCAAAAAAGTGTTAAACAAATCAAAATATGTTTTATATTTCAGATTCTTGAAAGTAGTCATCCTTTGCCTTGATGACAGCTTTGCGCAGTCTTGTTTTTGCTTTTTCATTATGGGGTGTTGTGTGTAGATTGATGAGGGAAAAAATAACATGAATAATATTACGAATAAGGCGGTAACATATTTTTTCTTGTTGTTGAAAAAGTCAAGGGGTCTGAATACTTTCCGAAATTACTGTAACTACCTAGTAGTCACTGGTCTTCAACACGGGGGTGTAAGGGGTACGTAACTGGTGGCAGGGAAGTCAAACACAGGAGAGCAGAACTTGGTGAATAGCCCGAGCAGTTTAATATATAAAACTAACGGCATACAAAACAGCAAACACATGGGTACAAAACCCGTAGCGCACCAGTAACACATAGCACGAGTACTTACAAAATAAACAATTCCCGACAAGGACATGGGGGAAACCGAGGGAAAATATACAACATGTAATTAGGGAATTGAAACCAAGTGTGTGTGAAAACAAGACAAAACAAATGGAAGATAAAAAATGGATCGGCGATGGCTAGAAGACCGGTCACGTCGACCGCCGAACACCGCCCAAACAAGGAGAGGAACCGACTTCGGCAGAGGTCGTGACAGGTGGCCCCACAAGGATGCCTGCTCAGCCCCCTCCTGTACTCCCTGTTCACCCATGACTATGTGGCCACGCACGTCCGCAACTGAATCATCAAGTTTACAGACAACACAACAGTGGTAGGCCTGACTACCAACAATGACAAGACCACCTACAGGGAGGAGGTGAGGGCATTGGCGGAGTGGTGCCAGGAAAATAACATCTTCCTCAACATCAACAAAATGCAGTAGCTTATCATGGACCTCAGGAGACAGCAGAGGGACCACACCCCTATCCACATCGATGGGTTCGCAGTGGAGAGGTTAACCTGTTGGGGCTAGGGGGCAGTATTTGCACGGCTGGATAAAAAAATGTACCCGATTTAATCTGGTTACTAATCCTACCCAGTAACTAGAATATGCATATACTTATTATATATGGATAGAAAACACTCTAAAGTTTCTAAAACTGTTTGAATGGTGTCTGTGAGTATAACAGAACTCATTTGGCAGGCAAAACCCTGAGACATTTTCTGACAGGAAGTGGATACCTGATGTGTTGTATTACCTTTAAACCTATGCCATTGAAAAACACAGGGGCTGAGGAATATTTTGGCACTTCCTATTGCTTCCACTAGATGTCACCAGCCTTTACAAAGTGTTTTGAGTCTTCTGGAGGGAGATCTGACCGAACAAGAGCCATGGAACGATGATGGCCCATTAGACACCTGGCGCGCGAGTTCATGTTGGGTACCCTCGTTCCAATACGTTATAAAAGAGAATGCATTCGTCCACCTTGAATATTATTCATGTTCTGGTTAAAAAAGGCCCTAATGATTTATGCTATACAACATTTGACATGTTTGAACGAACGTAAATATATTTTTTCCCCTCGTTCATGAAGTGAAGTCCGGCGGGCTTAGATCATGTGCTAACAAGACGGAGATTTTTGGACATAAATGATGAGCTTTTTTGAACAAAACTACATTCGTTATGGACCTGTGATACCTGGAAGTGACATCTGATGAAGAGAATCAAAGGTAATGGATTATTTACATAGTATTTTCGATTTTAGATCTCCCCAACATGACGGCCAGTCTGTATCGCAACGCGTATTTTTCTGGGCGCAGTGCTCAGATTATTGCAAAGTGTGATTTCCCAGTAAGGTTATTTTTAAATCTGGCAAGTTGATTGCGTTCAAGAGATGTAAATCTATAATTCTTTAAATGACAATATAATATTTTACCAATGTTTTCTAATTTTAATTATTTAATTTGTGGTGTTGACTTGACTGCCGGTCATTGGAGGGAAACGATTTCCTCAACATCAATGCCATAGTAAAACGCTGTTTTTGGATATAAATATGAACTTGATAGAACTAAAAATGCATGCATTGTCTAACATAATGTCCTAGGAGTGTCATCTGATGGAGATTGTAAAAGGTTAGTGCATCATTTTAGCTGGTTTTATGGTTTTGGTGACCCTGTCTTTGAATTGACAAAACATTACACACA
Organism: Salmo salar; assembly: GCF_965601325.2. Taxonomy (NCBI): domain Eukaryota; kingdom Metazoa; phylum Chordata; class Actinopteri; order Salmoniformes; family Salmonidae; genus Salmo; species Salmo salar. The sequence continues at coordinate 58,548,151 of NC_138296.1, read as the reverse complement.
ACTCTTGTAAATGTACTGTCCTAACATACTCTAAATTTATGCTTTCGCCGTAAAACCTTTTTGAAATCGTAAAACGTGGTTAGATTAAGGAGATGTTTATCTTTCAAAGGGTGTAAAATAGTTGTATGTTTGAAAAATTTGAATTTTGACATTTATTTGGATTCAAATTTGCCGCTCTTGAAATGCACCTGCTGTTGATGGAGTGCACCACGGGTGGGACGCTTGCGTCCCACCTAGCCCATAGAGGTTAAAAAGCTTCCAGTTCTTCTGTGTGACAACCTGAAATGGTCCACCCACACAGATAGTGTGGTGAAGAAGGCGCAACAGTGCCTCATCAACCTCAAGAGGCTGAAGAAATTCGCTTGGCCCCTAAGACCCTTTTGAACTTCTACAGAATCACCATTGAGAGCATTCTGTCGGGCTGTATCACCACCTGGGACAGTACTTCACAGTTCGCAACCATAAGGCTCTCCAGAGGGTGGTGCGATCAGCCTAACGCGTCACCAGTGTTACACTGCATGCCCTCCAGGACATCTACAGCACCCGGTGTCACAGGAAGGCAAAGAATATCATCAAGGACCTCAGCAACCTGAGCCATAGCCTGTTCACCCCACTACCATCTAGAAGAGGCAGTACAGGTGCATCAAAGCTGGGGTCGAAAAACTGAAAGACCGCTTCTATCTCCAGGCCATCAGACTGTTAACCTCTATGGGCTAGGTGGGACGCTAGCGTGCCACCTGTGGTGCACTCCATCAACAGCAGGTGCATTTCAAGAGCGGCAAATTTGAATCCAAATAAATGTCAAAATTCAAATTTTTCAAACATACAACTATTTTACACCCTTTGAAAGATAAACATCTCCTTAATCTAACCACGTTTTACGATTTCAAAAAGGTTTTACGGCGAAAGCATAAATTTAGAGTATGTTAGGACAGTACATTTACAAGAGTTGTGTGTAATGTTTTGTCAAGTCAAAGACAGGGTCACCAAAACCATAAAACCAGCTAAAATGATGCACTAACCTTTTACAATCTCCATCAGATGACACTCCTAGGACATTATGTTAGACAATGCATGCATTTTTAGTTCTATCAAGTTCATATTTATATCCAAAAACAGCGTTTTACTATGGCATTGATGTTGAGGAAATCGTTTCCCTCCAATAACCGGCAGTCAAGTCAGCGTCACAAATTAAATAATTAAAATTAGAAAACATTGGTAAAATATTATATTGTCATTTAAAGAATTATAGATTTACATCTCTTGAACGCAATCAACTTGCCAGATTTAAAAATAACCTTACTGGGAAATCACACTTTGCAATAATCTGAGCACTGCGCCCAGAAAAATACGCGTTGCGATACAGACTAGACGTCATGTTGGGGAGATCTAAAATCGAAAATACTATGTAAATAATCCATTACCTTTGATTCTCTTCATCAGATGTCACTTCCAGGTATCACAGGTCCATAACGAATGTAGTTTTGTTCAAAAAAGCTCATCATTTATGTCCAAAAATCTCCGTCTTGTTAGCACATGATCTAAGCCAGCCGGACTTCTCGTCATGAACGAGGGGAAAAAATATATTTACGTTCGTTCAAACATGTCAAACGTTGTATAGCATAAATCATTAGGGCCTTTTTTAACCAGAACATGAATAATATTCAAGGTGGACGAATGCATTCTCTTTTATAACGTATTGGAACGAGGGTACCCAACATGAACTCGCGCGCCAGGTGTCTAATGGGACATCATCGTTCCATGGCTCTTGTTCGGTCAGATCTCCCTCCAGAAGACTCAAAACACTTTGTAAAGGCTGGTGACATCTAGTGGAAGCAATAGGAAGTGCCAAAATATTCCTCAGCCCCTGTGTTTTTCAATGGGATAGGTTTAAAGTCAATACAACACATCAGGTATCCACTTCCTGTCAGAAAATGTCTCAGGGTTTTGCCTGCCAAATGAGTTCTGTTATACTCACAGACACCATTCAAACAGTTTTGGAAACTTTAGAGTGTTTTCTATCCATATATAATAAGTATATGCATATTCTAGTTACTGGGTAGGATTAGTAACCAGATTAAATCGGGTACATTTTTTTTATCCAGACGTGCAAATGCTGCCCCCTAGCCCTAACAGGTTAAATAGACACCCGTAGCCGGCCTCCGCCCAATACCATGCCCTGATCTTTAGTCACTGTTACTGGCCGGCTACCACCCGGTACTCAACCCTGCACCTTAGAGACTGCTGCACTATGTACATAGTCATTGAACACTGGTCACTTTAATAATGTTAACATACTGACCAATACAATTCGATCTGATTTGAACCATGTATGCATTTTTTATTAAAATTTCAGTTAGGCAAAGGCAGCCTTTCTTTATCTTGTTCCAATAGTAGGGATTCTGTTAATCTTGGCTGTCAGGACCCTTCAGCACATAGTCTGCTCAGGAATCCATCTGTCCGCCTACTCTTCATGGCCTATGGAGAAGCGACCAACATGCATATCAAAGAGTATCTCTCCTCTCAGTAGCACATGTTTGAGTTCACTTAAGGCAATGGTGTTGGGTTTACATTACACTTTGACAGAGGCAGTCGTATGATGGCTTTATGGGTACTTCAGCCTGAAATACACAACATGTTCTGATTGCATTATGGACACTCACATGCTAACAGTACTCGTATACCCTCAGAGATGAAAGATTAGCAATGGAACATAAGTTTTCATCACTAGAAATAACACTGCCTTGTCCTCTATTTCATGTTATACTACCTGCATGCTGAGCATGGGCGGCACCTGCTGAACCTCTGTTCAACGTTGATGCTGGCATCCAGTGACAAGATAATGGAACTCATCACGGCTCAGGTTCCTTCGTCAGTGGGGGCTAGCTCTGAGCTATGGGCCGCCTACTCCAGCGTCGGCGCTGCTACTGCTTCTCAATCGGTCACGGCTTCAATCTCAAGATTATGGGCCCATAATCTGCTGCCTACGATTTTACATTGAATTGGAATTCTGAGAGTGCCGAGTTCCTACACTAATTGCTAGTATGATGATGATTGTGTCAGCCCTGTGGTCCAATAGCCATGTTGCTTCTGTCTTTTGCATTGCAATCTGATATACAGTATAACACTGTTTTATAGCTGCACCCAGCGGTGCATTTATTTTGCAGGTGGTTGGCTGGGTTCATATGTAGAAATTCTTATGTATCAAGATGACACTCATCTTGCTTCAGTTAAGCAACCCGGTGGTTTATCTACAGTTGAAGTCGGAAGTTTACATACACTTAGGTTGGAGTCATTAACTTGTTTAGGATAGGGGGCAGTATTTTCACGGCCGGATAAAAAACGTACCCGATTTAATCTGGTTATTACTATTATTTGTTCGTGCATTCAGGTCACTATCCGAAGGGTAACGCGCGAGGGCATTTCGTGACAATTTTTTTTTAAATATTCCATTACCGTATTTAGAAGCTTGTCAAACGCTGTTTAAAATCAATTTTTATGCTATTTTTCTCGTAAAATAGCGATAATATTCCAACCGGGCAATGTTGTGTTCATTCAAAGAGAGAAAGAAAAACATGGCGAGTTCTCGTGACCGCGCATCTCCAGTCTCACTGTCCCCAGGCTGACCACTTACAAACTCTGGTCCTATACTTTGCCCAGAGACAGCAGACACCCCATTCCACTTTCTGGCGGCTTTAGAGAGCCTTAGAAAGTGTCACGTTACAGCACAGATGCTGTAATTTTGATAGAGATGTAAGAGAAGGACAACAAATTGTCAGACAGGGCACTTCCTGCATGGAATCTTCTCAGGTTTTGGCCTGCCATATGAGTTCTGTTATACTCACAGACACCATTCAAACAGTTTTAGAAACTTTAGAGTGTTTTCAATCCAAATCTACTAATTATATGCATATTCTAGTTTCTGGGCAGGAGTAGTAACCAGATTAAATCGGGTACATTTTTTTCTCCGGCCGTGAAAATACTGCCCCCTATCCCAAAGAAGTTAAAACTCGTTTTTCAACCACTCCACACATTTCTTGTTAACCTGTTGGGTCTAGGGGGCAGCATTTGCACGTCTGGATAAAAAAAATGTACCCGATTTAATCTGGTTACTAATCCTACCCAGTAACTAGAATATGCATATACTTATTATATATGGATAGAAAACACTCTAAAGTTTCCAAAACTGTTTGAATGGTGTCTGTGAGTATAACAGAACTCATTTGGCAGGCAAAACCCTGAGACATTTTCTGACAGGAAGTGGATACCTGATGTGTTGTATTGACTTTAAACCTATCCCATTGAAAAACACAGGGGTTTAGGAATATTTTGGCACTTCCTATTGCTTCCACTAGATGTCACCAGCCTTTACAAAGTGTTTTGAGTCTTCTGGAGGGAGATCTGACCGAACAAGAGCCATGGAACGGTGATGTCCCATTAGACACCTGGCGCGCTACTTCATGTTGGGTACCCTCGTTCCAATACGTTATAAAAGGCTATGCATTCGTCCACCTTGAATATTATTCATGTTCTGGTTAAAAAAGGCCCTAATGATTTATGCTATACAACGTTTGACATGTTTGAACGAACGGAAATATATTTTTTCCCCTCGTTCATGACGAGAAGTCCGGCTGGCTTACATCATGTGCTAACGAGACGGAGATTTTTGGACATAAATGATGAGCTTTTTTGAACAAAACTACATTCGTTATGGACCTGTGATACCTGGAAGTGACATCTGATGAAGAGAATCAAAGGTAATGGATTATTTACATAGTATTTTCGATTTTAGATCTCCCCAACATGACGTCTAGTCTGTATCGCAACGCGTATTTTTCTGGGCACAGTGCTCAGATTATTGCAAAGTGTGATTTCCCAGTAAGGTTATTTTTAAATCTGGCAAGTTGATTGCGTTCAAAAGATGTAAATCTATAATTCTTTAAATGACAATATAATATTTTACCAATGTTTTCTAATTTTAATTATTTAATTTGTGACGCTGACTTGACTGCCGGTTATTGGAGGGAAACGATTTCCTCAACATCAATGCCATAGTAAAACGCTGTTTTTGTATATAAATATGAACTTGATAGAACTAAAAATGCATGCATTGTCTAACATAATGTCCTAGGAGTGTCATCTGATGGAGATTGTAAAAGGTTAGTGTATCATTTTAGCTGGTTTTATGGTTTTGGTGACCCTGTCTTTGACTTGACAAAACATTACACACAACTCTTGTAAATGTACTGTCCTAACATACTCTAAATTTATGCTTTCGCCGTAAAACCTTTTTGAAATCGTAAAACGTGGTTAGATTAAGGAGATGTTTATCTTTCAAATGGTGTAACATAGTTGTATTTTTGAAAAATTTGAATTTTGACATTTATTTGGATTCAAATTTGCCGCTCTTGAAATGCACCTGCTGTTGATGGAGTGCACCACAGGTGGCACGCTAGCGTCCCACCTAGCCCCAAGAGGTTAACAAAGTATAGTTTTGGCAAGTCGGTTAAGACATCTACTTTGTGCATGACACAAGTAATTCTTCCAAAAATTGTTTACAGACAGATTATTTCACTTATAATTCACTGCATCACAATTCCAGTGGGTCAGAAGTTTACATACACTAAGTTGACTGTGCCTTTGAACAGCTTGACTGTGCCTTTAAACAGCTTTGTCATGGCTTTAGAAGCTTCTGACAGGCTAATTGACATAATTTGAGTCAATTGGAGGTGTACCTGTGGATGTATTTCAAGGCCTACCTTCAAACTCAGTGCCTCTTTGCATGACATCATAGGAAAATGAAAAGAAATCAGCTCACAATTGTACACCTCCACAAGTCTGGTTCATCCTTGGGAGCAATTTCCAAACGCCTGAATGTACCACATTCATCTGTACAAACAATAGTACGCAAGTATAAACACCATGGGACCACGCAGCCGTCATACCGCTCAGGAATCAGACGCGTTCTGTCTCCTAGAGATGAACGTACTTTGGTGCGAAAAGTGCAAATCAATCCCAGAACAAGAGCAAAGGACCTTGTGAAGATGCTGGAGGAAACAGGTACAAAAGTATCTATATTCACAGTAATACGAGTCCAATATCGACATAACCTGAAAGGCCGCTCAACAAGGAAGAAGCCACTGCTCCAAAACAGCTATAAAAAAGCCAGACTATGGTTTGCAACTGCACATGGGGACAAAGATCGTACTTTTTGTAGACATGTCCTATGGTCTGATGAAACAAAAATAGAACTCTTTGGCCATAATGACCATCGTTATGTTTGGAGGAAAAAGGGGGAGGCTTGCAAGCCAAAAAACACCTTCCCAACCGTGAAGCACGAGGGTGGCAGCATCATGTTGTGGTGGTGCTTTGCTGCAGGAGGGACTGTAGCACCTCACAAAATAGATGGCATCATGAGGGAGGACAATTATGTGGATGTATTGAAGCAACATCTCAAGACATCAGTAAGGAAGTTAAAGCTTAGTCACAAATTGGTCTTCCAAATGGACAATGACCCCAAGCATACTTCCAAAGTTGTGGCAAAATGGCTTAAGGACAACAAAGTCAAGGTATTGGAGTGGCCATCACAAAGCCCTGACCTCAATCCTATAGAAAATTTGTGGGCAGAACTGATGAAGTGTGTGCGAGCAAGGAGGCTTTACCAACCTGACTCAGTTACACCAGCATTGTCAGGAAGAATGGGCCAAAATTCACCCAACTTATTGTGGAAAGCTTGTGGAAGGCTACCCGAAACATTTGACCCAAGTTAAACAATTTAAAGGCAATGCTACCAAATACTAATTGAGTGTATGTAAACTTCTGACCCACTGGGAATGTGATGAAATAAATCAAATTGATCCTAACTAACCTAAGACAGGGAATGTTTGCTAGGATTAAATGTCAGGAATTGTGAAAAACTGAGTTTAAACGTATTTGGCTAAGGTATTTGTAAACTTCCGACTTCAACTGTATATTGCAGGTGGTTGGCTGTGTTCATATGTAGAATATCCTCATAAACCAAGATGACAGCTCATCTTGCTTTAGCAGGGCACGTGGCAGGGCGTTATATGAAAAATAATCATATGGCTGCATTAGCTCATGCTACACATAGTTAATATTCACACATAGGCCTAGTAGTCAGTCCTGTAAATGACTGTAGAATGACCTTCGCTTTTCACTGGTCAAGTGAAAGCTCTTAAACGGTGCATTCTTCCATACACATAGTTAATCGTCTGGCTAGTGGTTCTGCTGTTTTGGGGGATTTTATGTAGCATATCGTGCTCATTGCCTGTAGTTATTTTATCATCTTCATATGATGCTTCGCTCTGACAGTGAGCTTTTCTAATAAATGGTTAAACATAGTGTTTCCTTCCTGAAATAAAGCGTAGCCAGTTCAGGAGGAAAATCCCAAGTGTGGTGGCATCAGCTGATCACATCAACAGATATTGCAACAATTAGATTCACACTCTACTTACATGTAGTCTATTTAAGTTGACCAGTTCTAGACATGCTTCCTCGATGGTGGATGTCACACGCACGCATGCCCTGGTGTCTCTTGCTGCCATTGCATTGCTGCTGTAACTACGAGTAACAGTGTGTATGCGATAGTACAGTGTGTAGTGCATTCTACAATGAGTTACAAAATTCTATAGTAAGTACTACACATGATTGAGGAATAGTACAGTGTGTAGTATAGTATTCTACAGTACACTACAAAATTCTATATTAAGCACTACATGATCGACGGATACTACAGTGTGTAGAATAGTATTTCACAGTATACTAGAACATGTTATAGTAAGCACTACACAATTGAGGGATACTGCGGTGTGTAATATAGTATTCTACAATATACTACAACATTCTATAGTAAGTACTACACATGATCAAGGGATACTATTGTGTGGAGTATAGTATTCTACAGTATACTACACAATTATATAGTAAGCACTACACAATTGAGGGATACTACATTGTGCAGCTTACTACATAATTGTATAGAATTCTACAGTAAGTACTATAGTATTCTATAGTAAAGTATAGTCTTTTTTAATGTGGGCTGTACGGCCTACCATATTTTCATCCTTCTTGTAATGTTTAGCTATATTGTGTAGACTGTTTTGTATGCTAATGTAGGCATGTTCTGTATGCTTCGTCTGTATGCAACATATTATGTATGCTCGCTGCATGCTGTACTATATTCGTACAAAACATTTAATAAATAGTAAATGAGCAGGAGAAGACTACGGGTTAATAAAATATCTACCTCCCTCACCCCGTATCTTTTATAAGTCTGATTTTACTCTGCATCGCTATGAATTCAATTGAAGCTAAACCAATTAGTAAGCTGTCATGGGCTTACTCACAAATTGCTCGAAGCAACTTGATATTGAAGATCCCTGCAAGCCTATTCAGAAAGACACTCCATCCTAGGGGCAGGCTAATTTAAAGGTAAGTAGAGGAGGTCATCAATTGTGAGCAAATCAGACAATGGTGAGTGGGAGGAGGGGCAGGTGGGAGGAAGGGAAATAGAGGTGGAGGCGATGGGGTAGGAGAGAAAGAAAAACACAAAGATAATGATCATGACTTGGAGATAAAAGAAGCAATTATTTCAACCTAGTTCATCTCGTGTTGACATTCCAGTTAATTACCAAGTGCCTGGAGAGGACCAGGTTCCTGAGCAGGGGCGTGACAAACACAGCTAGGAGATTCTGGGGTTGACTGCAGCACGGCAGCCAGCAAGGGAGGGAGCTTACTCATGGAGAACCAACCTGGCTGCAGGTAACATTATCCCCAGCAGCCAGTGGTTTATCAGGTCCCCAGAATCAGCATCCATCAACAGGGCCACACTCAGTGTACATCCCAAATGCCACCCTATTCCCTGTAAAGTGCACTACTTTTGAACTAAATCCTATGGACCCTGGTGTAAAGTAGTGCACTATGAAGGGAATAGGGTGCTATTTGGGATGCACACACTCACCCCCACGACTCTCCCCCAACCTGTAAGGAAACAGTAGAGCACTGTAGAGGAAAACACCACCGCTATCTATGCATGCATTTGAAGACAGGAAAGGACTCAAATTGATTCATTTCATTCCTACCATTCTGGCTAATGCACTTTTTCTGGGTCTGTCTGTGAAGGGATTAACGCTTATTCATTCCTTAGATAGTGAGATGTGTGCTTGCTTGCATACCAGGGCGATATGGCCATAGAGAATGAATGGTCTTAAATTTATGCCTATGCTGAGGAATTGATCTGAAGATGGACATTTTTCACCTTTTTTAAAAGAGCCCTGTGTTCACTGTAGTCAGAAGCACACCTTACTTATCCCAGTTGCTTCTCGAGAGTGAGAGGCCAAAGTGCCAGGCCTTGTTTTGGAGCAGGTTCAGAAAGGGTGACGCTTTAGACAATTTTGGCGCTTTTCTGTGTATGTGTGTGTGAGTGTGTGCGATCGTGTGTGCATGCTCTTATCGAATATCTCTAATGAGGTGGAAACATAGTTGATGAACATGGCTGGGATCAAGCCTCACTGGTCCACCTCAGAATTACCTAAATTCAAAATCCCATCTCAACTGTGCTTCCTAGAAAGGTAAACATTTCTAAATGTGAGGATTAGATAAATCCAAATAGGTAAATCCTAACAACCAGGACATTATGATATGATCAATATAAAATATAGCTGTGGAAATATTTCCCTTTACACACTGAATGAATGATCCTTTTGAGATCTCTCTCTCCCAGGAGGTAGGATGGGGGATTTACAGTGGTCCTGGGGTAGCAGGTAGCTACTGTAGCTTCACAAGCCTTGTGGGCAAATGCTTTTCTCAGGTTAAAGAACTTGGAAACCTACAAGTAGACTGTATCCAACATTAAGCGAACCTCCCAATGAGATTTTCTCTGGGGTACGATATGTAATATGGAATAGGGTTTCAAATAATCCTATACTGGTCAGGAGATAAAATGTAATGCCTGAATAAATATGCACATATAGACTGCTATTTTACACCTTTCCATATCAAAGGTCTGCATGCTTTTGGAAAGAGGCCACTCTGTTTTCTCCACACACATCAATCATTTCATTCACCATCTGTCATATATACCCACATATACTTACATTTCGGTCTAAAACATATAATTTCAAAGAGTGTCAATATAACACAGGCATCTAAGTAATCTCCAGTATTTTAACAGAACAACAAAATGCCTCTCAATATTGTTTTTGGGTATGACATCACCACGCGCCATTTCAGTTAGTGCCTCAGTGAAGCTCCCTGCAGCTTTTAATTCATTTCATCACAGCGTTACACAATAAGTCTCCCTGAAATTCCTATGTTTGTCAGGTGAACGAGTCAAGACAGAAATGACATGACGGATAGCCTGACTAATACCGGGGAGGAAACGATGAATGAGGGTTCTCGCCTTTCCACGTAAAACCCACTAGTAATTTCCTCAGGTCATCTGCACTTAACACATATTTCATGTGTATAGGAAAAACTAGAAGAGGTCACATGACAAGAGGCCATACAACACCAACCACCACAGAAAGATTGATGGCTAAAGTGGAGGGGCTGGGAAATCTATGTTAACCCAAATGAGTCGCATACTACCAGTACCTACACCCGGATGGGTGCAGGGAGTTTGCTAGAGATAAAGTGTACAGATGATCATTTGATCAACTAATCCATTAGTGGTAATTAATTCAACATGGCACCTTGAACATACAGAGCAAATTTGCTGGTGTTAAAATCTTGGTGTTGAGGTAAAAAGTATTGTGAGTTTTATATCTGAGTGATGATTCTAGTGGGGTTAACACCAGTGGGATTGAAATTGACCCCACCTGTAGTGAATAAAGGAATTGTTATTTGAATCGCAGTGGAATCATCACCACATGGTGTTGTTGTTATTCGACTGCATTGGGTTAATTTCTGTTAACTCTCTCAGAGTGAAAAGGACATGGGATATTGCTTTTTAGAATAGTTTGTTTTAATATCTATGTTTCTGCATGCACATTGATTGATTAATTGATCTTATACTTCACAAAGATAAATAACATACATTTTTCTAAACTAATCCAATCTGTAAATGGTTGAATTTATTTCACCTGTTATTGAGATGGTCGTTCCAGCTTAGATGGTCTCATTTCACAATGTTCCCTATCATGGCAGTCATTCTAACTGCAGATTGCATGTGATTAAAAGTTCCAATTGTTGGATATCCTAACTCTTGCTGGATTCCAATAGGAATTATATAACATTTTGCAAGCCAGCATAATGTGACTTACCAATGTAGCCTGCAAACCAGGAGTTTCAGATCACTGTGTTAGGGTATTGTAAAAAAAGAAGAAAAAAAAAGAAGATGTATTGTCATAAATAATTAAACTTTTATGATAAAATATTTACTTACGCACTCAGTTGATGAAAGCTACTGGAATAAAAGCCATTGAATGCAACAACAATGTATCTGGCATAAGCAAACACAGTCATGGGTGGTACTGGTACCTCTAAAATTAACTCGAAAGGCACCCTGGGGAAAAAATATGCAAATAAGGCTTTAGATCCTACATTGTTAAAACAACACCCAGAAATGATTTAATGTAACAACAAATTAGTTACTGTAATACCACAGGTGTGGCTAGAGGATTCCTGATATCTCCAGGAGTGATGACTATCATTTTGTCTTTACAGTGCCCTCAGAAAATATTCACACCCCTTTACTTTTTCCTTATTTTGTTGTGTTACAGCCTGAATTTAAAGTGATTAAATTGAGATTTTGTGTTAATGGCCTACACACAATACCCCATAATGTCAAAGTGGAATTATGTTTTTTGAATATTTTCAAATGAATTAAAAATGAAAAGCTGAACTGTCTTGAGTCATTAAGCATTCAACCCCTTTGTTTTAAGGAGTAAAAATATACTTAACAAGTCATATAATAAGTTGCATCGACTCTCTCTGTGTGCAATAATAGTGTTTAACATGATTTTTGAATGACTACCTCATCTCTGTACCCCACTCATACAATTATATGTAAAGTCCCTCAGTTGAGCAGTGAATTTCAACCACAGATTCAACCACAAAGACCAGGGAGGTTTTTCAATGCCTCGCAAAGAAGGGCATCTATTGGTAGATGGGTAAAAAATAAAAAGGCAGACATAGAATATCCCTTTGAGCATGGTGAAGTTATTAATTACACTTTGGATGGTGTACCAATACATCCTGTCACTGCAAAGATACAGGCATCCTTCAGTTGCCGGAGAGGAAGAAAACCGCTCAGGGATGTCACCATGAGGACAATGGTGACTTTAAAACAGAGTTTAATGGCTGTGATAAGAGAAAAACTGAGGCTGGATCAACAACATTATAATTATTCCACAATACTAACCTAAATGACAGAGTGAACATAAGGAAGCTTGTACAGAATAAAAATATTCTGAAACATGCAACCTGTTTGCAATAAGGCACTAAAGTAAAACTGCAAATATTGTCGTAAAGATATTTACTTTGAGTCACTGACGTGATCTTTCTGTCCGGGTTGGCGCCCCCCTCGGGTTCGTGCCTTGGGGGAGATCTTCGAGGGCTATACTCGGCCTTGTCTCATGGTAGTAAGTTGGTGGTTTGAAGATATCCCTCTAGTGGTGTGGGGGCTGTGCTTTGACAAGTTGGTGGGGTTATATCCTGCCTGCTTCGCCCTGTCAGGGGGTATCATTGGTCGGGGCCACAGTGTCTCCCGACCCCTCCTGTCTCAGCCTCCAGTATTTATGCTGCAATAGTTTATGTGTTGAGGGGGCTAGGGTCAGTCTGTTATATCTGGAGTATTTCTCATGTCTTATACGGTGTCCTGTGTGAATTTAAGTATGCTCCCTCTAATTCTCTCTCTCTTTCTTTCTCTGTTCTCTCTTTCTCTGTTCTCATGGAGGACCTGCATGAGAGCATCAGCTGTTCCGGACGACTGTGTGATCACACACTCCGTAGCCGACGTGAGTAAGACCTTTAAACAGGTCAACATGCACAAGGCTGCGGGGCCAGACAGATTACCAGGACATGTGCTCCGGGCATGTGCTGACCAACTGGCAGGTGTCTTCACTGACATTTTCAACATGTCCCTGATTGAGTCTGTAATACCAACATGTTTCAAGCAGACCACCATAGTCCCTGTGCCCAAGAACACAAAGGCAACCTGCCTAAATGACTACAGACCCGTAGCACTCACGTCCGTAGCCATGAAGTGCTTTGAAAGGTTGGTAATGGCTCACATCAACACCATTATCCCAGAAACCCTAGACCCACTCCAATTTGTATACCGCTTAAACAGATCCACAGATGATGCAATCGCTATTGCACTCCACACTGCCCTTTCCCACCTGGACAAAAGGAACACTTATGTGAGAATGCTATTCATTGACTACAGCTCAGCGTTCAACACCATAGTACCAAAGCTCATCACTAAGCTAAGGATCCTGGGACTAAACACCTCCCTCTGCAACTGGATCCTGGACTTCCTGATGGGCCGCCCCCAGGTGGTGAGGGTAGGTAGCAACACATCTGCCACGCTGATCCTCAACACTGGAGCTCCCCAGGGGTGTGCGCTCAGTCCCCTCCTGTACTCCCTGTTCACCCACGACTGCATGGCCAGGCATGACTCCAACACCATCATTAAGTTTGCAGACGACACAACAGTGGTAGGCCTGATCACTGACAACGACGAGACAGCCTATAGGGAGAAAGTCAGAGACCTGACCGGGTGGTGCCAGAATAACAACCTATCCCTCAACGTAACCAAGACTAAGGAGATTATTGTGAACTACATGAAAAGGAGGACCAAGCACGCCCCCATTCTCATCGACGGGGTTGTAGTGGAGCAGGTTGAGCGCTTCAAGTTCCTTGGTGTCCACATCAACAACAAACTAGAATGGTCCAAACACACCAAGACAGTCGTGAAGAGGGCACAACAAAGCCTATTTCCCCTCAGAAAACTAAAAAAATTTGGCATGGGTCCTGAGATCCTCAAAAGGTTCTACAGCTGCAACATTGAGAGCATCCTGACTGGTTGCATCACTGCCTGGTACGGCATTTGCTCGGCCTCTGACCGCAAGGCACTACAGAGGGTAGTGCGTATGGCCCAGTACATCACTGGGGCTAAGCTGCCTGCCATCCAGGACCTCTACACCAGGCGGTGTCAGAGGAAGGCCCTAGTCATAGACTGTTCTCTCTACTACCGCATGGTAAGCGGTACCAGAGTGCCAAGTCTAGGACAAAAAGGCTTCTCAACAGTTTTTACCCCCAAGCCATAAGACTCCTGAACAGGCAATTAAATGGCTACCCGGACTATATGCATTATGTGCCACCTCCCCCACCCCTCTTTTTACGCTGCTGCTACTCTCTGTTTATCATATGGTCACTTTAACTATACATTCATGTACATACTACCTCAATTGGGCCGACCAACCAGTGCCCCCGCACATTGGCTAACCGGGCTATCTGCATTGTGTCCCGCCAACCCCTATTTTACGCTACAGCTACTCTCTGTTCATCATATATGCATAGTCACTTTAACCATATCTACATGTACATACTACCTCAATCAGCCTGACTAACCGGTGTCTGTATGTAGCCTCGCTACTTCTATAGCCTCGCTACTGTATATAGCCTGTCTTTTTACTGTTGTTTTATTTCTTTACCTACCTATTGTTCACCTAATACCTTTTTTGCACTATTGGTTAGAGCCTGTAAGTAAGCATTTCACTGTAAGCTCTACACCTGTTGTATTCAGCGCACGTGACAAATACACTTTGATTTGATTTGACCTGAGCCCTAGGACCATGCCTCAGGACTACCTTGCCGGATGACTCCTTGCTGTCCCCAGTCCACCTGGTCATGCTGCTGCTCCAGTTTCAACTGTTCTGCCTGCGGCTATGGAACCTTGACCTGCTACCTTGTCCCAGACCTGCTCTTTTCGACTCTCTCTCTACCGCACCTGCTGTCTCTAACTCTGAATGATCGGCTATGAAAAGCCAACTGACATTTACTCCTGAGGTGCTGACCTGTTGCACCCTCTACAACCACTGTGATTATTATTATTTGACCCTGCTAGTCATCTATTAACATTTGAACATTTTGGCCATGTACTGTTATAATCTCTACCTGGCACAGCCAGAAGAGTACTGGCCACCCCTCAGAGCCTGGTTCCTCTCTAGGTTTCTTCCTAGGTTCCTGCCTTTCTAGGGAGTTTTTCCTAGCCACCGTGCTTCTACGTCTGCATTGCTTGCTGTTTGGGGTTTTAGGCTGGGTGTCTGTAAAGCACTTTGTGACATCGGCTGATGTAAAAAGGGCTTCAGAAATAAATTTGATTTAAATATGAGTGAATACTTTCTGAAGCCAATGTACCTGTTGTTGTCTTGTACTGTCTTTTTGCTAGCTAAGGCCATCTACGTTAAGTACTGACTGTCTTCCTAATCGCCTACTTGGTGTGTGAGCTGCTGACGGCTATTCATTTGCAGATGATTGCTTACACAGAATTTAAAGGGCAGGGCAATTTGTGACTGTTGTTGCTTTGATAATCAGTGGTGGTATTGAAGGGGGAGTGGTTTCTCCTCTCCTAGGCAATCAGTGATCATTAGCGGGAGGTGTGCTCATCACCTTTGCAAGGCAATTAGCAATTAGTATTAGTACTTCAGTGTCCCCTGTTTTCTTAAATGCAGCTGTAACCGGCGGTCGTGTCAGTGGCGGTCTCGTTGCGAAACTAAGACTGTCGCCGAAACAAAGACTGTTCTGCCAAGTTGTTCTGCCAAGTTATTTGAGGACGGAAAGAAAAGAGAAGGTTGACGACTGCTTGCTCCTCATTCACTCAGCCTATTGAGTCCACTGGTCCCACTCACACAGAACTACCCTACTACCTGTTCGATCCCATCCCCTCCCTTCTCCAGACCATCTCTGGAGACCTTCTCCCATTCCTCACTTCCCTCATCAACTCATCCCAGACCACTGGATGCGTCCCCTCTGACTTCAAAATGGCCCGAGTAGCTCCCCACCTCAAGAAACCAACACACGTCCTCTCTGACGTAAAATAAAATACAGACCGGTATCCCTTCTTTCTTTTCTTTCCAAAACATGTCTCTGACCAACTCTCTCGCTATCTCTCTCAGAACGATCTTCTTGACCCTAACCAGGCTTTAAGACAGGTCACTCAACCGAGACTGCTCTTCTCTGTTTTCACAGAGGCTCTCCGCACTGTCAAAGCTGACTCTCTCTCCTCTGTTCTCATCTTCCTTGATCTATCTGCTGCCTTCAACACTGTGAACCATCAGATCCTCCTCTACACCCTCTCAGCCGTGGGCGTCTTAGGCTCTACACACTCTTGGATTGCATCCTACCTGGCATGCCACTTCTACCAGGTGTCATGGAGAGGATCTATATCTGCGCCACATACTCTCACAACTGGTGTCCCCCAGTGCTCAGCTCTAGGCCCTCTCCTTTTCTTTCACTCATATCCTCACATGGTCTCTCCTATCATTGCTATGTGGATGACACTCAACTACCTTTCCCCTTCTGACACCCAGGTGGTGACACGCATCTCTGCATGCCTGGCAGATATCTCAGCTTGGATGTCAGCCCACCATCTCAAGCTCAAACTCGACAAGACTGAGCTGCTCTTTTTCCTGGGGAAGGCCTGCACTCAATCATCTGCACTCAAAGACCTCTCCATCACAGTTGACAACTTCACAGTGTTCCCCATCCCAGAGTGCAAAGAACCTTGGCGTGACCCTAGACAATACCCTGTCGTTCTCTGCAAACATCAAAGCAGGGACTCGCTCCTGCAGGTTTATGCTCTACAACATCCGTAAAGGACGACCATACCTCACAAAGGAAACGGTGCAAATCCAGGCACCTGTCATCTCCCTTCTTGACTACTGCAACTCGCTGTTGGCTGGGCTCCCCGATTGTGCCATCAAACCCCTATAATTTATTCAGAATGCAGCAGCCCGCCTGGTTTTCAACCTTCCCAAGTTCTCCCATGTCACCCTGCTCCTCTACACACTCCACTGGCTTCCAGTCAAAGCTCACATCCACTACAATACCATTGTACTTGTACTTGACCCCCCCTCCCCCCTTTTTGCAAAAAGGCATGTGAAAGACTCTGAAAGCATGGGACAAAATATTATGTGGTTTGATGAGACAAAAATTGAACTCGTTGTCCTGAAGGCAAAACGCTATGTCTGGAGAAAACCAGGCACAGCTAATGAACCATCTAACAGCATCCCTACCATGAAGCATGGTGGGGGCAGCATCATGCCATGGGGATGCTTTTGAGCGGCAGGGAATGGGAGACTGGTAAGGCTTGAGTGAATAATGAACGGAGCCAAATGCAGGCAAATCCTTGATGAGAACCTGCTTGAGAGTGCAAACGACCTTAGACGGGTCGAATATTTACATTCCAACAGGACAATGACCCCAAGCATACAGCCAAAGCAATGTTGGAATGGCTTCAGAACAAGAATGTGAAAGTCCTTGAGTGGCCCAGTCAAAGCCCAGACTTGAATCCCGTAGAAAATCTGTGGAAAGACTTGAAGATTGCTGTTCACCACTGCTCCCGATCTAACTTAACAGAGCTTCAGAAAATCTGAAAGAAAATCCCCAAATCCAGATGTGCAAAGCTGATACAGACATACCCAAGATGACTCAAAGCTGTAATCGCTGCCAAAGGAGCTTCTACAAAGTATTGACTCAGGGGTTTGAATACTTACGTAACTTACATATTTCTGTATTTAATTTCCAAAACATTTGCAAACATTTCTAAAACCATGTTTTCATTTTGTCATTATGGGGTATTGTGTGTAGATGGTGAGAGAACATCTATTTAAGCCATTTTGAATTCTGTCTGTAACACAATGTGGAATAAGTTAAGGGGTATGAATACTTTCTGAAGGTACTGTAATGTCTAACAAAGTGTTACATTTAACACTGTGGGTGTTAAAATTCTGATCGCAAATTTGCTGTGTAGTTTCCTTGTTTACTACTGTAACACTGGGAAATTGCTGATGGGAAGTCAGCAGCTGTATGCAGGGACTCATGAATCTTTCCTAAAGCCTGCCTGTGTCCCAAATGGCACTCTATTCCCTATATAGTGCCCATAGAGCTCTGGTCAAAAGTAGTACACTATTTAGTGAATAGGATGCCATTTGAGATGCAGCCACTGTGTCAGTCAGTCAGATGGGTCTTGTATGGGGATGTTTTATCTTATGTAAAAAATAAAAATAAAGTGAATGTGGAGATACAGCACAGCCGTAATGTCGACCCACACCTGTAGCTCTGTTCCTTCCTCACCAGATGTTTAACTCCTCCTCACTCAGATTAAAAACATCCATCTCTCTCTTGCTTCTGCTGCTGCTGGCTGCCATTTTGCAGCAGTGACCTCAGGTTGTTAACACCCCTCCTGTGACAATGCCAACTGATGAATGATGTCATCCAACCTTTCTTAAACATACCTCTCCAGTTGTGACTTCCCAGGTCCCCCATGAGTCATAGGGTGCGTCCCAAATGGCACCCTATTCCGTTTGTCGTGCACTACAAAGAGAATAGGGTGCCATTTGGGAAGGATTCATTATTTTCTTCCTGGGGAATGTCATGCGAGCTGTGTTCGACCAATCAGGAGACAGAGTTTATTAACTCCTGGCTGGCGTGATTTACTTGTTGCATTAATTAATGATCAACCATAAGAGTGTGTAGGGAGTTCACGTTATTGTGATGTCCCTATAATGTTGACTGTCAGTGTAACGTCATTCTCTCATAAATGTTGTTAATGACTGTCAAAGTCAATGACTGTCAAGGTCTGTGAAAATGAACTGTTTTTTGCACTTCTTATAATGGCAAGAAGATACCTGACATGGTTATTTTTAGATGGCCATGTAAAACATCTGTCACAGGTGCCAACAGACCGGAAAACCCCTGAAATGCATGACTTAAGGCGTCAGCATACTTCAGTTCGGCTGGCGCCTAGCCAAACTTGACTAGGCGAACCGAACAAGTGTGCTCGCATACTCCCTTAAAGACCTTTGCTTGAAAACGAGAAAAAGCGTCAATAGTAATTTTGCCAAGGAGATCTTAGTCACACAATTTTACATCTAACTAAGATGTTTGGTGCAGTATTTCTCAGTGAAGAAATGTACATGAAAACGAGTATTCTCTTATTGAATGACAACAAAGACTTTATTGAAGAATCCCTAATGTTGACCAATCACCGACGAATAGCCGTAGACTTCGGCTACCGACTTCAGCTACCGACTTTGGCTACCAACACCGACTTCAGCTTGCCACAAAAATATTGTGTGCCCGAACATCATTTCCTGCATTGCAGGAAAGTTCTCCTACAACAGGGTGATCAAATTAAGATCCTACATCTGTACAAGTAGTACATATTCAGGGCACCACAACCTCGATACCACACCCCTTTTTGAATCTACTTTCCCAAAACCGCTAGCTAAATCATGCTAAACATCTCCCATCAGGCCTGATATTCCCTCTTGCACCACCGATTAGCTATCTTTTCGGTGGTGCCGACCAGTAAGAGGGTGGTCATGTGTGCTAGCAAAGCGGGGGTCCGGGGTTTGAGCCTTAGTTTGAGCCAAATCAAGTGGTATGCACTAAGCAAGCAATGTGACGTCCGTTATAGATGCACGCAAGCATGCACATGCACACACAGTGTGAATTACGGGAGACATGAGACTTGAGTCCCACTAAATCCAACAAAGTCAAACTTTGGGGGAGGTGGGTCTCTAAATAATGCTAATTTAGCCATTCTCTTATTTCTTTACAATGCCATTTGTACTGCTACAGTGGTAAATATTAACCCAATGAGTCCCACCGTAACGCCGGCACCCCTTTTAAACATTGTGTGTTTGAGCTACAGACTTCCATTGTCTATTTCTCCTATATCCGTAGATACCACCCATTAGTTTGTGTGATTAATTGTGAGCGACTGAGCTTAAGCGGTGTTTGGGAGACAAGGGCGGATCCTGAAGTGGCCCGGGTTGGATCTTTTAAAAATAAAATCTGCAGAGTCCGAATGATTTGAGCTACAAACTATTAAAATGAACTATCTATGAAAAGCTGAGACTCTCAGGAACATGCACATATAACATGTCTTGCTATATTACCCTCACAAGCTACAAAAGAGTCATTAGAAGGTAACGGTTTATCTACACAGAAGAGCATAGAAAAACCCAGGACATAGTGTCTATAATACTATAATAAACTCACATAGTTGCTGTCACAAACTCCACACAGTTTTCACTGACTAGTTGGATATTCATTTTCCAGTGAGCAACCTATTTCTGTACTTCATTTTTATCAGGTTTTGCTTTGGCAGACTTTCTTTTTTTAATTGACATTTGTCAGTAAAACTCATGAATGCAACTATTTATGTCAAATTGTTTTGTGTTCTACTTGTAGCCCTGGTTGTCCTCAAAAGAAAATGGTAAAACACTTAATTGTGAGGCTAAATATAAAGGGCTGGACATGAAGATAAATGAAAAGTCGATTTATGCTGGGGTCTCAGGACTGATAGGGTTAAAGTAAAAGGTTATTCCAAATGAAACGAACACCCCCAGCTCTACATGTGTCATGGTTTAAACAATCTTTCCCCCATGTGCCTGCACAGTCCCACCAAATATGGTGGATAGGTGAAGATAGTTCACTCAGGCCTTTTACCATTGAAAAGATTTAACAGAGTGGACGAACATGCACAGGTAGCCTAGTTTTTCAAGTGATTTGTTTGACAATAAGATTAAAACATCATGACTGTCTGTGTGCTCATGACAAATGAAAAGGGAATAAATAAAAATAACGTAAAATCACATCTTTATTATTAAACCCATCAAAACGTGCACACGTAGTTAGTCCCATGACAATAATTACACCTCCCTAAATGTCACGGTGTAATTCGCACACTACACACTCATTCCTTTCCATCTCTCCTTCTGTGGTTCTCTGTGAGTGTTTCCAGCTGCTGATACGTAGTGAATATACCCCTATTCTTCTGGTGGAATGTGTGCCAGTTTTCTCCAGTATCTCCACCGTCCCACCAACCCTACCTGCTAAACTAAACTCCTGCCATTTCATTTTCCGTTCTCAGCTGGAAGGGTGTGGGTGATGATTTATAGACCATGTCCAATTAGTTGTATGTGCCAGCACCAGGGTGTCATTTGTTGGTTTCGTTGGTACATTAGGGCTGTGCCCAAAATTGCACCCTATGGGTCTTGGTCAAAAGAATTGCACTAAATATGGAATAGGGTGCCATTTGGGATGCATAGGGGGTTACAAGGGGCTAATCAGGGGCCCCCACAGCCACCTTTAAAACAGCACAGGAAATTGACTTCTTCGTCAAAGAGAGTTTTAAGCGGAGGCTTTCCATTAAAAATAAGCGTAAAGGCCAGCTAGAGGCACAGCTTCAGATGTGTAGAAGGAGGAAGGCAGGAGTGAGACGTTAGAATTGTCAGTTGCAAGGAGGACTTGCCAACCCTCAATAAGGCTGATAGTTATGAAATCCCCCACACAAAGAACACCTGTACATTTTTGAAAACACGTTTATTTAGCAACTCTTATTTTTCAGTAGCTGGATCGTTTCTTCACTTTGTTGAGATTGCCAGGGCAGGTTGAATGCAGAAATAAGTAGATAACCGAGGCTCAGAATGGAGGACTTGGTTGGCCCAGAGAGACGTAATAGTGAAATCCTATTATAACATGACTAGAGCAGTGGGAGGGCTGTTTTGGTGCAACTAGGCTTACATACGCAGTCTGAGGCAGGCTCAGGCTGCAAGGAGGAGTGGGCTTCTGGGCTCCAGTCAATAGGATGAATGGCATAACCACAGCTGCTGGAGGTGCATTAAGGGCTTTTGGAGGCATGCTGATGGCCTGACTGAAGTAGAGCTCCACATTTAGAAAAGACTCTAAGACCCTTTTGTCACCCCTTCTCAGGGCTGAGGCAAACAGTGGTGTGTGGGTGGATCCAGGGCCACAGCTGTCCTGGCTGCAACAAGCTGGAGAGGCTGTGTCTGTGGACCAACTGACCACAGAGAACTGTTGGTTACACAGACAGAGAGGTTATAGACTACTTTAACATATAGTATTTGTTCTGACAGTCACCAGAGAGAGAGGGAAGAGACTGGGAAAAGGTCAAATAATAATGTTTTGAAACACGCAGTTCAAAAGCTATGAAAATATTAGTTACATCCCCTAAAACAAAGTCCTGAGTCCCAGGGCCAGGATAGGTTAGAGAGACAATCCAACACATTTCCCAACACAGTGATCCATGGAGAAATAAATAAAACAATCTATATCATGAGCTTGTGAGGTCTTTCTGTGGTAGGCACAGGGGCGAAAATCTGATATCAACTTTGGAGGGGACAATTACATGAAATTTTCTCAAGAGCAATTCCTGAGGGGGACACCAAAAGTAGCCTACATAGCCTACATTGTAATATGGTAAATGTATTTTGAGGAACCAAAGAAATAAGGTGTTTGCCGTACTCCTAACTACCGGTACCCAAAACTACACAACTAATCACAACAGCAATACCATTGCCTTTAACAAATCTTAGTTCAGTCACCAGTTTAAGTTGAGAGTGGGGGTATCCATGGCATTTTCCAATTATGTTCCTATTTTACAAGTCAAAAAAATTGAGAACCTTTCATAATGTTGCCAAACAAAGACTCAACAAACTTACCTGAGACTCCGTCTCTGCCAGTCTGTCCCTGCATATCTGTCCCCAACTCTGCTGTCTGTGTGCCATCTGTTGCCTGCTCTGCCTAATGACATCATTGTGAAACATTTCCATTAGAATTTCATTTCTTTCTTATGAACATTTTATCAACTAGTCTTTGAGATATTAGGCTACTAGGGTTCTTACTTTGCGTTTTGGTGTACTGAAAAATACTCTGATGTCCGTCTTTTATTTTTCTGCCATTTTTCTACCTGGCTGGCTGGCTACACACATACAGTGTGTAGGTTATTTACAGTAGGAGATGGGTTTCTATCATCTTATCTTTTGTTATTCTATTTGGGCAAATGTGAAACGGATTAAAATGACAAGAGTTGACAGCTGTATGAGTTCACCATTTACACAACATATGCTGCAACCTTTTGTAATTTTAATAGTTTGTTTCATATTGGCTGGCTTCCAACAATAGCTGAATTTGCAAAGCAAGCGAGCACCAATTCCGTTTCAGTGGTGTTTGCTATAATCTTTGCTACCCGGGTTAAATAAAATAAATAAATAAAAGTTCCCTTGCGACAATTTAGCATTTACAACGAGACCAATAAATATATTTAAGACAATGGTAGAAGAGAGTGTAGTTCTGTTCAGTTTGGACTTCAGTTTATCGCTAACCTTATCACAGGGACTTTGAAGCACTAACTTACATCATCTGCATGCTGATCTTGGAATAAATTGACGATAGCAAAGATTCCATCTTTGACGAGGCCACATAAATGGAATAGGTACTAGCTAGCTTAACCTGTTAGGGCTAGGGGGCAGCATTTGCACGTCTGGATAAAAAAAATGTACCCGATTAAATCTGGTTACTAATCCTACCCAGTAACTAGAATATGCATATACTTATTATATATGGATAGAAAACACTCTAAAGTTTCTAAAACTGTTTGAATGGTGTCTGTGAGTATAACAGAACTCATTTGGCAGGCAAAACCCTGAGACATTTTCTGACAGGAAGTGGATACCTGATGTGTTGTATTGACTTTAAACCTATCCCATTGAAAAACACAGGGGCTGAGGAATATTTTGGCACTTCCTATTGCTTCCACTAGATGTCACCAGCCTTTACAAAGTGTTTTGAGTCTTCTGGAGGAAGATCTGACCGAACAAGAGCCATGGAACGATGATGTCCCATTAGACACCTGGCGCGCGAGTTCATGTTGGGTACCCTCGTTCCAATACGTTATAAAAGAGTATGCATTCGTCCACCTTGAATATTATTCATGTTCTGGTTAAAAAAGGCCCTAATGATTTATGCTATACAACGTTTGACATGTTTGAACGAACGTAAATATATTTTTTCCCCTCGTTCATGACGAGAAGTCCGGCTGGCTTAGATCATGTGCTAACAAGACGGAGATTTTTGGACATAAATGATGAGCTTTTTTGAACAAAACTACATTCGTTATGGACCTGTGATACCTGGAAGTGACATCTGATGAAGAGAATCAAAGGTAATGGATTATTTACATAGTATTTTCGATTTTAGATCTCCCCAACATGACGTCTAGTCTGTATCGCAACGCGTATTTTTCTGGGCGCAGTGCTCAGATTATTGCAAAGTGTGATTTCCCAGTAAGGTTATTTTTAAATCTGGCAAGTTGATTGCGTTCAAGAGATGTAAATCTATAATTCTTTAAATGACAATATAATATTTTACCAATGTTTTCTAATTTTAATTATTTAATTTGTGACGCTGACTTGACTGCCGGTTATTGGAGGGAAACGATTTCCTCAACATCAATGCCATAGTAAAACGCTGTTTTTGGATATAAATATGAACTTGATAGAACTAAAAATGCATGCATTGTCTAACATAATGTCCTAGGAGTGTCATCTGATGGAGATTGTAAAAGGTTAGTGCATCATTTTAGCTGGTTTTATGGTTTTGGTGACCCTGTCTTTGACTTGACAAAACATTACACACAACTCTTGTAAATGTACTGTCCTAACATACTCTAAATTTATGCTTTCGCCGTAAAACCTTTTTGAAATCGTAAAACGTGGTTAGATTAAGGAGATGTTTATCTTTCAAAGGGTGTAAAATAGTTGTATGTTTGAAAAATTTGAATTTTGACATTTATTTGGATTCAAATTTGCCGCTCTTGAAATGCACCTGCTGTTGATGGAGTGCACCACGGGTGGCACGCTAGCGTCCCACCTAGCCCATAGAGGTTAATAGTTAATATTTGCACGCTAGCTCTGCAAATTCAGCTAGTGTGTGTGCGCGATTGACTGGATTAACCTCACGTCAGTTACGTTCATTGAGTGCCTTTCAGACAGTAGACACGACCCCTCTGTTACCTTGCCAACTAAGGAACTGGCAGTGGATCAAACCATTGTGAGGCAAAGGGTGGGGGGTCGATATATTGGGGGGGACAAATCCTATTTTTCCCAGGATGGGGGGGGTCGTGTTCCCCCTGTCCCCCCCGGGATTTCCTCCCCTGGGTAGGCATGAACTTGGTATGTATCCTAAATGTCACCCTATTCTCTACATAATGCACCCATTGGGCCCTGGTCAAAAGTAGTACAGTTCATAGGGAATAGAGAGCAATTTGAGACGTGAACATGGTCCCTGTGTAATGGCTGTCGTCTGAAGTTGAAGGGGTGGACCAAGCGCAGCGTGGTAAGTGTTCATATTTTATTCACTATGAAACACACGAACAAAAGAAACAAAAACGAAAAGCCAAACAGTTCCGTCAGGTACAGAATCACTAAACAGAAAACAACTACCCACAAACACAGGTGGGAAAAGGCTGCCTAAGTATGATTCCCAATCAGAGACAACGATAGACAGCTGCCTCTGATTAGGAACCATACTCGGCCAAAACAAAGAAATACATCACATAGAATGCCCACCCCACACCCTGACCTAACAAAATAGAGAAATAAAACGGCTCTCTCAGGTCAGGGCGTGACAGTACCCCCCCCCCCCCCCCAAAGGTGTGGACTCCCGGCCGCAAACCTGAACCCATAGGGGAGGGTCCGGGTGGGCATCTACCCATGGTGGCGGGGTGTAGTCCCCACTCCGCCCGCTGATCCCTCTGCTTTTGTGTCACCGGACCCTGGATCGTCGCCGAAGGAACCGGACCGTGGATCATCACCGGAGGCTTTGAACTGGGAAAGCCCACTGGAGACTCCGGACTGCCGACCGCCGCTGGAGACTCCGGACTGAGGGACGTCGCTGGAGGCTCCGGACTGCGGGACGTCGCTGGAGGCTCCGGACTTGGGGACGTCGCTGGAGGCTCCGGACTTGCGGGACGTCGCTGGAGGCTCCGGACTTGGGGACGTCGCTGGAGGCTCCGGACTTGGGGACGTCGCTGGAGGCTCCGGACTTGGGGACGTCGCTGGAGGCTCCGGACTTGGGGACGTCGCTGGAGGCTCCGGACTTGGGGACGTCGCTGAAGGTTCCGGACTGCGGGCCGTCTCAGGAGGTTCTGGACTGCGGGACGTCACTGGAGGCTCCGGACTGCGGGACGTCGCTGGAGGCTCCGGACTTGGGGACGTCGCTGGAGGCTCCGGACTTGGGGACGTCGCTGGAGGCTCCGGACTTGGGGACGTCGCTGGAGGCTCCGGACTTGGGGACGTCGCTGGAGGCTTTGAACTGGGAAAGCCCGCTGGAGACTCCGGACTGCCGACCGCCGCTGGAGACTCCGGACTGTGGGACGTCGCTGGAGGCTCCGGACTGCGGGACGTCACTGGAGGCTCCGGACTGCGGGACGTCGCTGGAGGCTCCGGACTTGGGGACGTCGCTGGAGGCTCCGGACTTGGGGACGTCGCTGGAGGCTCCGGACTTGGGGACGTCGCTGGAGGCTCCGGACGTCGCTGGAGGCTCCGGACTTGGGGACGTCGCTGAAGGTTCCGGACTTGGGGACGTCGCTGAAGGTTCCGGACTTGGGGACGTCGCTGAAGGTTCCGGACTGTGGGCCGTCTCAGGAGGTTCTGGACTGTGGGCCGTCTCAGGAGGTTCCGGACTGTGGGCCGTCTCAGGAGGTTCCGGACCGGGGACCGTCGCTGCAGGCTCCGTGCCATGGATCCTCACTGCAGGCTCCGCGCCATGGATCATCACTGGAGGCTTTGTGCCATGGATCATCACTGGAGGCTCTGGGCCATGGATTATCACTGGAGGCTTCGTGCCATGGATCATCACTACAGGCTCCGGGCCATGGATCATCACTGGAGGCTTCGTGCCATGGATCATCACTGGAGGCTTCGTGCCATGGATCATCACTGGAGGCTTCGTACCATGGATCATCACTGGAGGCTTCTTACGTGGAGCCGGAACAGGTCTCACTGGACTGGGGAGACGCACTGGAGGCCGGGTGCGCAGAGCAGGCACAGGATATACTTCACAACCCGTCCTGGCTGGATGCTTACTTTAGCCCGGCAAGTGCGGGGTGCTGGAACTGGACGAACTGGGCTGTGAAGGCGCACTGGTGACACTTTGCGTAGAGCTGGCGCAGGATATACTGGGCCATGGAGGCGCACTGGAGGTCTGGAGCGTATGGCTGGCACAACCCGTCCTGGCTGGATGTTCAGTTTAGCCCGGCAAGTGCGGGGCGCTGGCACAGGACGAACTGGGCTGTGAAGGCGTACTGGCGACACAGTGCGTAGAGCTGGTGCAGGATATCCTGGACCGAGGAGGCGCACTGGAGACCAGGAGCGCTGAGCAGGCACAATCCTTCCTGGCTGAATGCCCACTCTAGCACGGCAAATGCGGGGCGCAGGCACAGTGCGCACCGGGCTATGAATGCGCACTGGATATATAGTGCGCATCACAGCATAACACGCTGCCTGGCTGTTCATCTGCTCCCACGGTAAGCACGGGGAGTTGGCTCAGGTCTCCAACCTGACTCTGCCAATCTACCCGTGTGCCCCCCCAAAACATTTTTTGGGGGCTGCCTCTCGTGCTTCCGTCGTTGCCGTGCTAGTTCCTCGTATCGTTGCCGTTCCCCTCTCGCCGTCTCCACCTGCTTCCATTGCAGGGTCTTGTCCCCTGCCATTAGCTCCTCCCAAGTCCAGGACGTCTTCCACTCTCTCTTCTCCCGAGCCCAGGATCCCTGCTCCTCCTGGGCACGCTGCTTGGTCCGTTTTTGGTGGGTAGTTCTGTAATGGCTGTCATCTGAAGTTGAAGGAGTGGACCAAAGCGCAGCGTGGTAAGTGTTCATATTTTATTTACTATGAAACACATGAACAAAAGAAACAAAAACGAAAAGCCAAACAGTTCCGTCAGATACAGAATCACTAAACAAAAAACAACTACCCACAAACACAGGTGGGAAAAGGCTGCCTAAGTATGATTCCCAATCAGAGACAACGATATACAGCTGCCTCTGATTAGGAACCATACTCGGCCAAAACAAAGAAATACATCACATAGAATGCCCACCCCACACCCTGACCTAACAAAATAGAGAAATATAACGGCTTTCTCAGGTCAGGGCGTGACACCCTGTTCCTTGCAGGCTGCTCTGTATTGAGTGTGCTGCCATCCAGGGCATAGCCGAGCTGGCAGCTCATCAAAGTGACAGGCCAGCACTGTAACAGCCCAGTCAGGAGCCCAGGAGATATCACAAGTCTCAGATGGGTGTGAAATATATGTCCCACATTCGTTAGGTCGCGGTAAGTGTTCTCATAACACAAAAACTGTCCATTTGTGGTGATGATTATAGAATGCTTGTATAAAATATTTGCCTGATGTTGCAAGAACGTTCCTGTAACACATTTAATTTGTTCTTTAAAGGTTCCCAGGATGTTTCATTAGGTTGTGGGAACGGTCTGGTGAGAACATTGTGGGGACATCACAAAAGATATGTTCCCAAAACACTAAAACTGTCCAGTTGTGTGGATGATTCTACATTATTTATTTTATGGTGAAAAAAACATTCAGCTGATGTTACAAGAATGTTCACAGAACACATTTTCTTGTGTTCTTTAAAGGTTCCCAGAATGTTTAATTAGGTTTGTGGGTCTGTTGGGAACATTGTCGGAACATCACAAAAGACGTTCCCAAAACACAAAAACGAATCTTATTGTTCCGTATGGCTTAGCTGGTAGAGCATGGTGATAGCAATAGGTTGTGGGTTTGATTCCCACAGGAGACCAGTACAAAAACGTATACAAATGTATGCACTCCCTAGTGTAAGTCGCTCTGGATAAGAGCATCTGCTAAATTATGTAAATGTTTTTTGCACCCTAAAAGAAACTTTGTAGAATAATCCGCACAAGTGGACAGTTGTGTTTTTTTTGGAACATATATTTTGTGATGTCCCCACAATGTTCTCACCAGACTTTTCCAACAAGCTAAAGAAACATTCTAGGAACCTTTAAAGAACTGATTAAATGTGTTCTAGGAACATTCTTGCAACATCAGGCAAATGTTATATACAAGCGTTCTATAATCATCAACACGGTGGGACAGTTTTTGTGTTATGAGAACATTTTCCGCGACCTAACAAATGTTCTGGGAACTTTCACAGAACCAATTTTTGTTTGCTGGGTTTAAACTTGCACTAAAAAGAGTGTATTCCACTCCGGTCCCAATGCCTATGTGGAAATGTTATATACTGTAAATAAGTTTACGAGAAAGGATATAGTGTGGACATGTCTAGTAATGTGTTTACAATGTAAAACCATGCAAAGGGTATTCACAGATTCTCTCTAAACTAACCAAAATATCTCCCCCATGGTTCATTTAGGTATGTTTTCCACTGTCCCTGATATAACCCTTGTATTTCACTTGTAAAGGCTTGAATGGGAATCAAAATATTCAGTGAAATTAAAGATAAAAGTAAATCAAATGTTTGAAAAGCGGCCACTGAAAAGGAGAGAAAAGGGAGAGAAAACGGAAATAAAGATATAAATAGATAAAGAAGTGATCTGCAATCCCCCGTTTTATCTGAATTTATCCTACACAAGTGAGATGTAAGTCTGGGGCTGAGAATAATGGCCCCATTGATTTCCTATGCAACTCCTATTGACTTCCATACTGCTATAGCATACATCTGGAAAACAATAGGACCCCAATGCAAATTAGAGCTACTGTTAACTGCTTTGGTCTGTAAGTGGATAAGACTAGGGAGCTCGACTCAATGTGTCACAAGGCAAGAGACAAACATAAATAAGCCAAGCAGCATAGTTTAACCCATAGAATAAGAATGAAGGTCAGAGGTTCCAAACCTGTTCTACTCATTCTATTTCTTTGGTTTCACCTTAATGTGGAGTTCTGTTTTGGAATAGAGAGCAATAGTAATGGTGTCTTTTTGTAGGCACTAACTCCACCTTGGGGTAATGAATTTAGTTTTTATAGGGTTTGCCGAAAATAATGTCTGTGGTAAACACAGGCTTAGGAGATGTTATATATTTAGTTTTATGAGATAATCTTCAGCTAAAGTCACTTTTTGTGAATTTTGAAGCATTTATGGGTTAGGGTATAAAGCACAAAGGCTTCATATTCATAAAGGCCATGTTATCTGGCTCGTATTATTTCATAGAACAAAACATGTAAGATATCCTAAGCCTGTGTTAACTTCAGACATTATTTTTGGCATTTATCCCAAAACCCATTCTTTCCCCATTCATTTTCCCCATAGGAATGGCTGAACGAACCAGAGTTAACTAATTTAATACAAGCTGGCGAGCTCTTTAGGCTAGGCAGTGGGGTGGATCTGAGTTCTTTATTTAATCTGACCCCCCAGGTCATGTGGGAGGCCATCATTGTAAATAAGAATTTGTTCTTAACTGACTTGCCTAGTTAAATGAAGGTTGAATAAAACAAATAAAAAATTATGTGGCAGTGTGTCAGTAACCCAAATAAACATGTCAGGGACATTTCCTGGTTAAAGTTAAATGTGGGAATTACATGGGTGTAGTGAGGCTGGTAGCAGTCCAGGGGTAATATACTGATCGTCACAACCGAGTGAGTGTGAATAGTCTGGGTCCTTTCCCACAGTACAGTATAGTAGACCTGGGTTCAAATAGTATTTAAAACATATTAATACTCTGAATGTTTGATTGAGCCTGCCTTCAGCAGCAGGTGGGCGGGGGTTGTACATTTTGGGAATTTTCAATTGGTTCCATTCCACCAGCTAGGCAAGCTCAGTTTTCAAATACAATTTGAACCCAGATCTGCATTGTAGATGGGTTCATGGTACAGCATGAACAGAGTCAGTATTAGTGGCACAGCTCATACAGCCTCACTAGCAAGTTCCAGACACTAGCTCCTAATGCAGTTACCACTGTAATAGCCCCACAAGGTGAAATCCATCACTATACTCACCTTTCAGTTTAATTCAAGAAGGGCCCTTAACATGAAAAACTGCTATGAAGGAACACAGTAGTGATCCACCAAGTGAAACACAGCTTTCTCTCAACACCTCATCAGGACATTCAGTTATCAGATAAGTACCACAGGCAGAGATAGTAGGATCCACTCAGGGACATTTCCCTCCCTCTGCAAACAAACACCTCAGTGCGACTCAGCCAAAGATGGAGTCTGATATCCTTTAATAGCTCTCACCTGAAGCAGCCCTTCTTCCCCATTCGTCTCTGCATGTATCCCAAATAGCTCCCTATTCCGTACTTAGTTCACTACTTTTGACCAGGGCCCTATGGTAAGTAGTGCACTAAATTGGTAATAGGGTGCCATTTGACACGGGACCTCTGACTGGAGGCCGTGGTTAGACAACATTAAATCAGGTAGACAACCGAGACAATTCCATTATGTGTCTAGAGAAAGTTGGCAGACGAATAGGGAAGGCAGAGGAGTTGAGCTCCACGCGCTCAAATGCAAATCGAGGAGGCAACCTCGACGGAGACTGCTAAGTGTGTTTGAATTATGCTGAGGAGAAATGAATGACTATGGCACTTCATACAGGGTTCTCCTCCATCCTTCATGTGTTTTGCTTTGATTTTTGCCATGCTTGTTTGGAGATGGAAAAGCAACTATTACATTGGAACTACTTTTTCTTTTTCAACCAGAGGAGGCTGGTGAGATTAGCTATCGGAGGTCGAGCTCATTGTAATGGTTGGAGTGGAACAAATGTGATGGAGTCAAACAAAAAAAAGGCGAAACGATAGTACAGGGACAAAGTGGAGTCGCAATTCAATGACCCTGACATGAGACGCATGTCGCAGGGACTCCAGACAATCATGGATTATAGAATGCCAGCCACGTCACGGAGACCAACGCCTCACTCCCGGACAAGCTAAACACCTTTTTCTCCCTCTTTGAGGAAATCAACACAGAGCCGCCGACGTGGGCCCCAGACACTCACGAAGACTGTGTGCTCCCTATCTCCATGGACGACTTGAGTAAGACATCCAAGCGTGCTAACCCTCGCAAGGCTGCCGGTCAAGACGACATCCCAGAGCATGTGCAGACCAGCTGGCTGGAGTGTTTACGGACATATTCAATCTCTCCCTATACGTCTGTTGTCCCAACTTGCTTCAGGATGTCCACAATTGTTCTTGTACCCAAGAAAGTGAAGGTAACTCAACTAAATGCTTTGAGAGGCTTAAGGATCATATCACCTCCACCTTACCCGACACCCTAGACCCACTACAATTTGCATACCGCCCCAACAATTGCTATTGCACTGCACACCACCCTATCCCACCTTGACAAGAGAAAAATCTATGTGAGAATGCTGTTCATCGACTACAGCTCAGCCTTCAACACCATAGTGTCCTCCAAGCTTATCACTAAGCTCAAGACCCCGGGTCTGAACCCCTCCCTGTGCAACTGGGTCCTAGACTTCCTTACGGGCTGACCCCTGTTGGGCTGATCCTCAACATGGGGACTCCACAGGGGTGCATGCTCAGCCCCTTCCTGTACTCCCTGTTCACCCATGACTGCATGGCTAAGCACGTCTCCAACTCAATCATCATGTTTGCTGTCAACACTGGAAGGCCTGATTACCAACACCAATGAGACAGCTTACAGGGAGGAGGTGAGAGCCCTAGCATAGTGGTGCCAGGAAAATAACGTCTCCTTCAATGTCAACAAAACGAAGGACTACAGGAGAAAGCAGAGAGCACGCCTCCAGCCACATCAACGGGGCTGCAGTGGAGAGGTTCAAAAGCTTCAAGTTCCTTGGCGTGCACATCACTGAGGACCTGAAATGGTCCCTCCACACCAACAGCGTGTTGAAGAAGGCACAACAGCGCCTCCTCAACATCAAGAGGCTTGGCCCCTAACACCCTCACAAAAATCTACAGATGCACCATTGAGAAATAGCAAGTTTGCAAGTTCCTATGATTAAAAAAAGGTTTAGCCGAGGGTATTCTCTCAAAACCTCAAGATAATCTGTTGTAGTGTGAAAAGAGTCTTAGACACTGTCACTAGCTGGCTACCACCCTTCTACTCTACCCTACACCTTAGAGACTGCTGCCCTATGTACATACAGTCATTGAACACTGGTCACTTTAAAAATGTTTACATACTGTTTTACCAACTTCATATGTATATAGTGTATTCTAGTCATGGCCCATCCTGTATAACTACTGCTCTACACACCTTTCTATTCATATACTGTCCATACACAACATTAATATAGATATATATTTACATTCTGGACTCTGACATTGCTCGTTCTGATATGTCTTAATACATTAAAAAATATATATTGTTTTGTTTATGTGTGTATTGTTATTGTATTGCTAGATATTACTGCACTGTTGGAGCTAGAAACATTAGCATTTCACTCTACTGGCGATAACATCTGCAAATCTGTGTACGCGACCAATACATTTTGATTTGAACATGTGGTTTCCATATGTTTGATGCGTTTGATACATTCCATTTAAACCTGTCCTGCTGTAGTTCCTCCCACCAGTCTACTCTATTTTCAACAGTAACTGTTACAACAACAACAATGTAATTTGTCGTCAAAAAACAAAAACTGTTCTATATTCACTTGTAGATGTTGAAAGCTCTAGTGATGATGACAAATCTATTACGGCCCCAAAAAATTCCCTAATTCCAACAGAGTTAGTTTGAGCATGAAACTTTAACCAATCACATTATCATGTCGTCAAGTCAGCTACACTATAAATTCAAAAGTATGTGGACATCCCTTCAAATTAGTGGATTCGGCTATTTCAGCCTCGCCCGTTGCTGACAAGTGTATAAAATTGAGCACACCGCCATGCAATCTCCATAGACAAACGTTGGCAGTAGAATGACCTTATTAAAGAGCTCAGTGACTTTCTACGTGGCATCGTCATAGGATACCACCTTTCCAACATGTCAGTTCAGCAAATTTGCCCAGGTAGAGCTGCCCCAGTCAGCTGTAAGTGCTGTTAATGTGGAAACATCTAGGAGCAACAACGGCTCAGCCGCGAAGTGATAGGCCACACAAGCTCACAGAACGTGACCGCCGAGTGCTGAAGCCCGTAGCGCGTAAAAATCGTCTGTCCTCGGTTACAATACTCACTACCGAGTTCCAAACTGCCTCTGGAAGCAACGTCAGCACAATAACTGTTCGTCGGGAGCTTCATGAGATGTGTTTCCATGGCCGAGCAGCCGCACATAAGCCTAAGATCACCATGCGTGAAGTTTGGTGGTGGAGGAATAATAGTCTGGGGCTGATTTTAACCTGTTAGGGCTAGGGGGCAGCATTTGCACGTCTGGATAAAAAAAATGTACCCGATTAAATCTGGTTACTAATCCTACCCAGTAACTAGAATATGCATATACTTATTATATATGGATAGAAAACACTCTAAAGTTTCTAAAACTGTTTGAATGGTGTCTGTGAGTATAACAGAACTCATTTGGCAGGCAAAACCCTGAGACATTTTCTGACAGGAAGTGGATACCTGATGTGTTGTATTGACTTTAAACCTATCCCATTGAAAAACACAGGGGCTGAGGAATATTTTGGCACTTCCTATTGCTTCCACTAGATGTCACCAGCCTTTACAAAGTGTTTTGAGTCTTCTGGAGGGAGATCTGACCGAACAAGAGCCATGGAACGATGATGTCCCATTAGACACCTGGCGCGCGAGTTCATGTTGGGTACCCTCGTTCCAATACGTTATAAAAGAGTATGCATTCGTCCACCTTGAATATTATTCATGTTCTGGTTAAAAAAGGCCCTAATGATTTATGCTATACAACGTTTGACATGTTTGAACGAACGTAAATATATTTTTTCCCCTCGTTCATGACGAGAAGTCCGGCTGGCTTAGATCATGTGCTAACAAGACGGAGATTTTTGGACATAAATGATGAGCTTTTTTGAACAAAACTACATTCGTTATGGACCTGTGATACCTGGAAGTGACATCTGATGAAGAGAATCAAAGGTAATGGATTATTTACATAGTATTTTCGATTTTAGATCTCCCCAACATGACGTCTAGTCTGTATCGCAACGCGTATTTTTCTGGGCGCAGTGCTCAGATTATTGCAAAGTGTGATTTCCCAGTAAGGTTATTTTTAAATCTGGCAAGTTGATTGCGTTCAAGAGATGTAAATCTATAATTCTTTAAATGACAATATAATATTTTACCAATGTTTTCTAATTTTAATTATTTAATTTGTGACGCTGACTTGACTGCCGGTTATTGGAGGGAAACGATTTCCTCAACATCAATGCCATAGTAAAACGCTGTTTTTGGATATAAATATGAACTTGATAGAACTAAAAATGCATGCATTGTCTAACATAATGTCCTAGGAGTGTCATCTTATGGAGATTGTAAAAGGTTAGTGCATCATTTTAGCTGGTTTTATGGTTTTGGTGACCCTGTCTTTGACTTGACAAAACATTACACACAACTCTTGTAAATGTACTGTCCTAACATACTCTAAATTTATGCTTTCGCCGTAAAACCTTTTTGAAATCGTAAAACGTGGTTAGATTAAGGAGATGTTTATCTTTCAAAGGGTGTAAAATAGTTGTATGTTTGAAAAATTTGAATTTTGACATTTATTTGGATTCAAATTTGCCGCTCTTGAAATGCACCTGCTGTTGATGGAGTGCACCACGGGTGGCACGCTAGCGTCCCACCTAGCCCATAGAGGTTAATGGTTCGGGCTAGGCCCCTTAGTTCCAGTGAAGGGAAATCTTAAAGCTACAGCATACATTGACATTCTAGACAATTCTGTGCTTCCAACTTAGTGGTAAACGTTTGGGGAAGGTTTTTTCCTGTTTCAATATGATAATGCCTCCGTGCACAAAGTGAGGTCCATACAGAAATGGTTTGTCAAGATTGGAAGAAGTGGAGTGGAAGAACTTGACTGGCCTGCACAGAGCCCTGACCTTAACCCCATCGAACAGCTTTGGGATGAATTGGAACGGCGAATGTGAGCCAGGCCTAATCGCCCAACATCAGTGCCCGACCTCACTAATGCTCGTGGCTGAATAGAAGCAAGTCCCAGCAGCAATGTTCCGACAAGCCTTCCTAGAAGAATGGAGGCTGTTATAGCAGCAAAGGTGGGAACAAATCCATATTAAACCCATGATTTTGGAATGAGATGTTCAATGAGCAGGTCTCCACATACTTTTGGTTATGTAGTGTATGGCTAGAAAGAGGAGCTGAAGTGTTTCACCTGAGTAACAACACTCTCTTTAAAGATGTCATGTTAAAGCAACATGTTCTCTGTCTAACGTTAAACCCCATGGTTACCAATTTGCTTTTACAGCCCACTAGCCTCTCCTTTTCTCACATTTTTAACACACATTTACCAAATTGACCTTTGATTTTATGGACCAGACACTACACACTCACCTGAAGAGGGACCTCCAGAGAAACCTTGACTGTTAGCACCACCATGCCCCCCGTTGTCAACATACACAGAATACGATTGATTCCAGCGACATTGCAATCAACGACTGCCGACTGACTGATCTACAAATGACATCCTAAATGACTACTCATTATGATTTGTAGATCAGTCAGTTTGCACACGCCGACTGCAATGCAGTCAATCTCAAATATACTCTCTGATTGGCATACTGAGAGGAAGTCTCAAACAATCAATCAAATGTATTTATAAAGCCCTTTTTACATCAGCCGATGTCACAAAGTGCTATACAGAAACCCAGCCTAAAACCCCAAACATCAAGAAATGCAGATGTAGAAGCACGGTGGCTAGGAAAACTCTATCGAAAGACAGGAACCTAGGAAGAAACCTAGAGAGGAACCAGGCTCTGAGGGTTGGCCAGTCCTCTTCTGGCTGTGTAGGGTGAAGATTCTAACAGTACATGGCCAAGATGTTCAAATGTTCATAGATGACCAGCAGGGTCAAACACTAATAATCACAGTGGTTGTAGAGGGTGCAACAGGGCAGCACCTCAGGAGTAAATGTCAGTTTGCTTTTCATAGCCGATCATTCAGAGTTAGAGACAGCAGGTGCTGTACAGTTGTGGCCAAAAGTTTTGAGAACACAAATATTAATTTCCACAGAGTTTGCTGCATCATTGTCTTTAGATATTTTTGTCAGATGTTACTATGGAATACTGAAGTATAATTACAAGCATTTCATAAGTGTCAAAGGCTTTTATTGACATTACATGAAGTTGATGCAAAGAGTCAATATTTGCACACTTCTTTTTCAAGACCTCTGCAATCTGCCCTGGCATGCTGTCAATTAACTTCTGGGCCACATCCTGACTGATGGCAGCCCCTTCTTGAATAATCAATGCTTGGAATTTGTGGGTTTTTGTTTGTTCACCCGCCTCTTGAGGATTGACCACAAGTTCTCAATGGAATTAAGGTCTGGGGAGTTTCCTGGCCATGGACCCAAAATAACGATGTTTTGATCCCCGAGTCCCTTAGTTATCAATTTGCCTCATGGCAAGGTGCGCCATCATGCTGGAAAGGCATTGTTCGTCACCAAACTGTTCCTGGATGTTTGGGAGAAGTTGCTCTCTGAGGATGTGTTGGTACCATTCTTTTTTCATGGCTGTGTTCTTAGGCAAAATTGTGAGTGAGCCCACCCCCTTGGCTGAGAAGCAACCCCACACATGAATGGTCTCAGGATGCTTTACTGTTGGCATGACACAGGACTGATGGTAGCACTCACCTTGTCTTCTCTGGACAAGCTTTTTTCCGGATGCCCCAAACAATCGGAAAGGGAATTCATCAGAGAAAATGACTCTACCCCAATCCTCAGCAGTCCAATCCCTGTACCTTTTGCAGAATATTAGTCTGTCCCTGATGTTTTTCCTGGAGAAAAGTGGCTTCTTTGCTGCCCTTCTTGACACCAGGCCATCCTCCAGGCCACTCACACCTGCCTGCTGCCATTTCTGAGCAAGCTCTGTACTGGTGGTGCCCCAATCCCACAGCTGAATTAACTTTAGGAGATGGTCCTGGCGCTTGCTGGACTTTCTTGGGCCTTCTTCACAACAATTGAACCGCTCTCCTTGAAGTTCTTAATGATCCGATAAATGGTTGATTTAGGTGCAATCTTCCTAGCAACAATATCCTTGCCTGTGAAGCCCTTTTTGTGCAAAGCAATGATGACGGCACGTGTTTCCTTGCAGGTGACCATGGTTGACAGAGGAAAAACAATGATTCCAAGCACCACCCTCCTTTTGAAGCTTCCAGTCTGTTATTCAAACTCAATCAGAATGACAGAGTGATCTCCAGCCTTGTCCTCGTCAACACTCACACCTGTGTTAACGAGAGAATCACTGACATGATGTCAGCTGGTCCTTTTGTGGCAGGGCTGAAATGCAGTGGAAATGTTTTTTTGGGGATTCAGTTCATTTGCATGGCAAAGAGGGACTTTGCAATTAATTGCAATTCATCTGATCACTCTTCATAACATTCTGGAGTATATGCAAATTGCCATCATACAAACTGAGGCAACAGACTTTGTGAAAATTAATATTTGTGTCATTCTCAAAACTTTTGGCCACGACTGTAGACAGAGAGAGAGTCGAAAACAGCAGGTCCGCGACAAAGTAGCACGTCCGGTGAACAGGTCAGGGTTCCATAGCTGCAGGCAGAACAGTTGAAACTGGAGCAGCAGCACGACAAGGTGGACTGGAGACAGCAAGGAGTCATCAGGCCAGGTAGTCCTGAGGCATGGTCCTAGGGCTCAGGTCCTCCGAGAGAACAGAGAAAAGAGAGAAAGACAGAGAGCGAGAGTTAGAGGGAGCATACTTAAATTCACACAGGACACCGGATAAGACAGGAGAAATACTCCAGATATAACAGACTGATCCTAGCCCCCGACACAAACTATTGCAGCATAAATGGTCAGTCCAACCATGACACAGTGTCACCTTATCAGTGACAGACACAAAGCTACATGGCTTCTGGATATTCACCAGCTTGGAGATTAAACACTGAACAGCTTTATTTTTCTCTCCTTCTTTCTCTCCTTTCAGTCTTCCTGTCTCTATCTCTATATATTTCTGTTCTTAAAGGCCCGTGGCTGCTCCCTGGGGTTGCCATAATTGGACCCTCATTTCCTGCTTGTGAATGGTTTGAACTCCTTAATTTACTGACTTTTTTAACTGGCATTGAGATATTTCAATGGAAACCAAATGCTGACGGCAGCACAGACGAAAGCCGTGACCATCTGATAAACCTTGACACCGGCCGACAGACGTGACGTCAAGAAAAGTTTTGGACTGACCAGGCGGCTAAGCTGCTGTTGCTGCGTGTTTATGATAACATAGGGCTTTGTGGAAATTCCACTCCCTTTTTACTGAATCATAAGTAAATAGTTCTCAACAAATGTGTTTGGCATGTGTCTATGTGTTTGGCATGTGTCAATTTTCAGTGCAGGTTTGGTTCATTAAATAAAATAGAGAAGATTAAATAGATACTATAAAGACCAGATTGTGGTAGGCAATAGTATTCCATCATGTTTTATTGAACAGTTAACCTCTTGGGGCTATGTGGGACGCTAGCGTGCCACCCGTGGTGCACCCTATCAGCAGCAGGTGCATTTCAAGAGCGGCAAATTTGAAACCAAATAAATGTCAAAATTCAAATTTTTCAAACATACAACTATCTTACACCCTTTGAAAGATAAACGTCTCCTTAATCTAACCACGTTGTCCGATTTCAAAAAGGTTTTACGTCGAAAGCATAAAGTTAGATTATGTTAGGAGAGTACATTGATAGCTGTGTGTAATGTTTTGTCAATTCAAAGACAGGCGTCACCAAAACCATAAAACCAGCTAAAATGATGCACTAACCTTTGACAATCTCCATCAGATGACACTCCTAGGACATTATGTTAGACAATGCATGCATTTTTAGTTCTATCAAGTTCATATTTATATCCAAAAACAGCGTTTTACTATGGCGTTGATGTTCAGGAAATCGTTTCCCTTCAATAACCGGCAGTCAAGTCAGCACCACAAATTAAATAATTAAAATTAGAAAACATTGGTAAAATATTATATTGTCATTTAAAGAATTATAGATTTACATCTCTTCAACGCAATCGACTTGCCAGATTTAAAAATAACCTTACTGGGAAATCACACTTTGCAATAATCTGAGCACTGCGCCCAGAAAAATACGCGTTGTGATACAAACAAACGGCCATGTTGGAGATGATCTAAAATCGAAAATACTATGTAAATAATCCATTACCTTTGATTCTCTTCATCAGATGTCACTTCCAGGAATCCCAGGTCCATAACGAATGTAGTTTTGTTCAAAAAAGCTCATCATTTATGTCCAAAAAGCTCCGTGTTGTTAGCACATGATCTAAGCCCGCCGGACTTCACTTCATGAACGAGGGTAAAAAATATATTTACGTT
Organism: Salmo salar; assembly: GCF_965601325.2. Lineage (NCBI taxonomy): Eukaryota > Metazoa > Chordata > Actinopteri > Salmoniformes > Salmonidae > Salmo > Salmo salar. The sequence goes on along the minus strand of NC_138296.1, from coordinate 58,507,647 downwards.
CGTTCAAACATGTCAAACGTTGTATAGCATAAATCATTAGTGCCTTTTTTAACCAGAACATGAATAATATTCAAGGTGGACGAATGCATTCTCTTTTAAAACGTATTGGAACGAGGGTACCCAACATGACCTCGCGCGCCAGAGTCTAATCGGCCATCACCGTTCCAAGGCTCTTGTTCGGTCAGATCTCATAGTAGAAGACTCAAAACACTTTGTAAAGGCTGGTGACATCTAGTGGAAGCAATAGGAAGTGCCAAAACATTAATCATCCCCTGTGTGTTTCAATGGCATAGGCTTAAATGTTATTCAACACATCAGGTATCCACTTCCTGTCAGAAAATGTCTCAGGGTTTTGCCTGCCAAATGAGTTCTGTTATACTCACAGACACCATTCAAACAGTTTTAGAAACTTTAGGGTGTTTTCTATCCATATATAATAAGTATATGCATATTCTAGTTACTGGGTAGGATTAGTAACCAGATTAAATCGGGTACGTTTTTTTATCCAGCCTTGAAAATACTGCCCCCTAGCCCCAACAGGTTAACCTCTTGGGGCTAGGTGGGACGCTAGCGTGCCACCCGTGGTGCACTCCATCAACAGCAGGTGCATTTCAAGAGCGGCAAATTTGAATCCAAATAAATGTCAAAATTCAAATTTTTCAAAAATACAACTATTTTACACCATTTGAAAGATAAACATCTCCTTAATCTAACCACGTTTTACGATTTCAAAAAGGTTTTACGGCGAAAGCATAAATTTAGAGTATGTTAGGACAGTACATTTACAAGAGTTGTGTGTAATGTTTTGTCAAGTCAAAGACAGGGTCACCAAAACCATAAAACCAGCTAAAATGATGCACTAACCTTTTACAATCTCCATCAGATGACACTCCTAGGACATTATGTTAGACAATGCATGCATTTTTAGTTCTATCAAGTTCATATTTATATCCAAAAACAGCGTTTTACTATGGCATTGATGTTGAGGAAATCGTTTCCCTCCAATAACCGGCAGTCAAGTCAGCGTCACAAATTAAATAATTAAAATTAGAAAACATTGGTAAAATATTATATTGTCATTTAAAGAATTATAGATTTACATCTCTTGAACTCAATCAACTTGCCAGATTTAAAAATAACCTTACTGGGAAATCACACTTTGCAATAATCTGAGCACTGCACCCAGAAAAATACGCGTTGCGATACAGACTAGACGTCATGTTGGGGAGATCTAAAATCGAAAATACTATGTAAATAATCCATTACCTTTGATTCTCTTCATCAGATGTCACTTCCAGGTATCACAGGTCCATAACGAATGTAGTTTTGTTCAAAAAAGCTCATCATTTATGTCCAAAAATCTCCGTCTCGTTAGCACATGATGTAAGCCAGCCGGACTTCTCGTCATGAACGAGGGGAAAAAATATATTTCCGTTCGTTCAAACATGTCAAACGTTGTATAGCATAAATCATTAGGGCCTTTTTTAACCAGAACATGAATAATATTCAAGGTGGACGAATGCATACTCTTTTATAACGTATTGGAACGAGGGTACCCAACATGAACTCGCGCGGCAGGTGTCTAATGGGACATCATCGTTCCATGGCTCTTGTTCGGTCAGATCTCCCTCCAGAAGACTCAAAACACTTTGTAAAGGCTGGTGACATCTAGTGGAAGCAATAGGAAGTGCCAAAATATTCCTAAGCCCCTGTGTTTTTCAATGGGATAGGTTTAAAGTCAATACAACACATCAGGTATCCACTTCCTGTCAGAAAATGTCTCAGGGTTTTGCCTGCCAAATGAGTTCTGTTATACTCACAGACACCATTCAAACAGTTTTAGAAACTTTAGAGTGTTTTCTATCCATATATAATAAGTATATGCATATTCTAGTTACTGGGTAGGATTAGTAACCAGATTAAATCGGGTACATTTTTTTTATCCAGACGTGCAAATGCTGCCCCCTAGACCCAACAGGTTAAGTGCCTTGCGCAAGGGCACATCGACAGATTTTTCAAACCAGCGACCTTTCGATTACTGGCCCAATTCTCTAAATACTAGGCTACCTGCCTCCTCCCATCATTCATCAACTCATCATTGACTATTTGGAATCTTACCATATTGGTTACATAACAGCAAATTGGAATCTCATTGTGGTGTATGATGTGGTATGGAAATGTTGTATATAACAATCAAAAAACAGTATCCTTCCTCAGCCTGATAGAGACTCACAAGCCACAAAAATATCTGACAAGTAAATGGCAATCTCTAGGCTAGGAGGACAGGACACTCATTGCAGGCTGCTAGTCCGTGTGACTTCAGGGAATTGGAGTAGAGGAGTTTTCTGTGTGACCAGCTGTGTTCCCTCATCATGAACATGCTCCCCTTTCACCTGGGTTGCCTCACAAATGGCACCCTATTCCCTTTGTAGTGCACTACTTTTGAACAGAGCCCAATGGAATTCCCTATGGGTCCTAGTCAAAAGTAGTGCACTAACAACTAACTTGTTGGAAAGGTGGTATCCTATGACGGTGCCACGTTGAAAGTCACTGAGCTCTTCAGTAAGGCTATTCTACTGCCAATATTTGTCTATGGGGATTGCATGGCTGTGTGCTTGATTTTATACAGCTGTCAGCAATGGGTGTGGCTGAACTAGCTAAATGCACTAACTTGAAGGGGTATTCACATACTTTTGTACATATAGTTTACCAATAGCGTTTGCTGGCCGAGAGTAGTTAGCACCTCTAAACAGAGTGTCGGCTGTAATTTGAAAACCGAGTGCAAAACGATTTTACATTTTAAACTTCAGCGGGTGGTCTCTAAAACACAGCGTGCCAAACAATCAGCAGAGGAACGTTAGATCTACATTCGGTGCGATGTGTGTGGTCCTTTAGAGAATGATTTATTGAAAGGGTAAAGTTTTACAAATGTATTACTACTCCTCATCGAAGGAATTCGTTAGAGAATCCCTTTTTTAGAGAGAGAAAATACAGTTTTTTGCACTTCAAACCCCTCACCTGCCTCCACAGTCACACATACCCTCTATCAATATGCACATGCCATTGATAGCCCAGGTGTTCCCTTCAGGCAATATTCACGAGCTTTACTGACGAAGAACCATATATCTCCAGTTTAAATTATTTTCAACAGCTGATTTAGTTACATTTGTATAAACCATCTAAATAATTTGAACTTAGAATGTTACACATCTATACTATCTACTTATATGTCTGTACAAAACTCTTGATATTACAGTCAGCAGATAATGACATTTGAAAACATCACTGATCTAAAAATGTAAAATTCACATATATGATTCTTCTTCTGTAGGGCTTAGTTGTTTGTAAAGAAGTTAACTCTGGACCACAGAGTGTGTTGTGTATCACAAATGGGGCCTACTAGGATATATATACTGTATATTTGTTTAATTTTTTAACATTTATTTTGTAAATTGTACCCCCTTTTTCTCCCCAATTTCATGGTATCCAATTGTTAGTAGTTACTGTCTTGTCTCATCGCTGCAACTCCTGTATGGACTCGGGAGAGGCAACGGTCGAGAGCCATGCGTCCCTCCGTAACACAACCCAACCAAGCGGCACTGCTTCTTGACACAATGCACATCCAACCCGGAAGCCAGTGCACCAATGTGTCAGAGGAAACACCGTACACCTAGCGACCTGGTCAGCATGCACTGCACCCGGCCCGCCACAGGAGTCCCTAGTGTGCAATGAAACAAGGATATCCCTGCCGGCCAAGCCCTCCCTAACCCGGACAACGGTGGGCCAATTGTGCACCGCCCCATGCGACAGAGTCTGGCTGCGACAGAGTCCGGGCTCAAACACAGAATCTCTGGTGGCACAGCTAGCACTGCGATGCAGTGCCTTAGACCACTGTGCCACCCGGGAGGCCCCTATTTGTTTCATTTTAAAGTACAGTAAACCATAGTTTACTGGAAAGTGGCAGAAAAAGTAATATTAAGGTACACAGATGTAACGTCTGCTTCCAACTCACACTCTCAAACACATAGATCGCCTGAACGCAGCTCACTTTCCAGCGCACACTCTCAAACACATAGATCCCCTGAATGCAGCTCACGCTCTAGATCCCAATCACCTGAATTCTGATCACCTGTTCACACACCTGTATGTCATTATCACACACTATTTAGTTCAGTTCTTTGCACACCATCATTGTGAGGTATTGTTTGTTTTGTGACACACTTCTATTCGGAGCGCTGGGTTTCCCGTAATTGAATCCTCCCATGTATGGTAGTTTTTGCCTGCCTCACTAATGACGCCTTCCTACAAATAAACACCTGCTGCGCCCTGTGCTTGAAACCAGCTCTCTGTTTCCCATCGTGTTCATTACACAGATCAATAATCTTGATACTTTTCTAGTCATCTCTTTCTTTAAAACAATGAAACTCAGTGAATGTATGACATTGGCAACTACGTTTTTTCCTCGTTACAGTCTACAGTCTAACTGGCAAAGTACATGGTTAACGGTTTGAGACTAAACCATCTTGAGCACAGACAGAGGGTTTGATTGGTGAATGTGTGTGTGTAGTGTGTGTATGGGGGGTTGGGGTTGTCCCATGTGAATCATCCAGGCCATCCTAAAGGCCGTTGAGGGCACATTCATTTGCAAAACACTGGGGAATGGCCCATCCACCAGCCCATCCATCCAGCCCCACTCACTCACATCCCCCATGCTATTTTGTCACCTTAACAATGGCTGTGCATTCAAAATGAGGCGTCAGCAGCTCTTTTGGTTCTTCAATTAAAATCTGGGAGTGTAGGAAGTGTGTGTGTGTCTGTCTGTGTGTGTGTGCGTGTGATCTAGATAACTACTAAGAGTGACTTGAATGATTGATGGAAGCTTTGCTTTTCGGATTCACAGATGTATCTGACCGCATAGACGTAATGCAAACTGTGTGTGTGTGTGTGTGTGTGTGGTACCTTATAATGTGATTATTATGTGATTTTATATTTTTATTTCAGAGTGGTCCTGGAGAGGATCTCATTTTGACATTTTATGCAATGACATGCCTGTATAGGGAAGAGGGTGCCATATGGGACACCGTTTTTGGGAGCTTGGCTAGAGAGAGGGAGATGTTTGGCTGCTTCCTGAAGGATGAAGGGCTGCCGGATCAATTTGCAAGCAGGAAGGAAAAACCCCTCTGGAATAAGAGGTTGGTCAAATGAGATCCGTAGTTCTCCCGGCTCCCTCCCACATAGATATGTTGATATAGGGAGAAAAAGGTGGCCTGCAGGTGACAGATAAGACTTACATGGCATCTGAATATTTTTGTAAACTTCCTAACACCCTCGTATTCTCTTTCTCTCATCCATTTTATACCTAGACAAAATCTTGTGATCTTTACCATACCATCTTCTTTATACCCTCCCGAGTGGCTCAGCATTCTAAGGCACTCTATCTCAGCGTGAGGTGTCACAACAGACCCTGGTTCGATTCCAGGCTGTATCACAACTGGCCGTGATTGGGAGTCCCATAGGGCGGTGCACAATTGGCCCAGCGTTGTCTGGGGTAGGCCGTCATTGTAAATAAGAATTTGTTCTTAACTGTCTTGCCTAGTTAAATAAAATAAAAGCATACCGCCTTTACTTTATATATGTGAAAGGGGAAGCCGGAAAGAAAAGCGGTACATTGTTTTCCACCTCTTGATCTACAAATTTAAGATCCTACAGGAAATGCTAATTATTGTGTGGAATTTAATTCATGGACATTTTTGTAGGGTTTCATACATTTTTTGTTAGGGCAAATCAAGTCTTACATTTTAAAGTGGAAATTTGAAACTTCAAATTCACCTTTCAGCAGGACGTTAGCCTAAAAAACAAGGCCAAATCTACACTGGAGTTTCTTACCAAGAAGACAGTGAATATTCCTGAGTGGCCGAGTTACAGTTTTGACTTAAATCTGCTTGAAAATCTATGGCAAGACCTGAAAATGGTTGTCTAGCAATGATCAACAATCAATTTGACAGAGCTTGAATAATTTGTTAAATAATAAAAGGGAAGTGTTGCACAATCCAGTTGTGGAATGCTCTTAGAGACTTACCCAGAAAGACTCTAACATGTACATATCTAATTAAGAAATATTAGTGTTTTATTTTTCATATATATATATTTAAATGTTACAATTTTTCCCCAACTTTGACATTACAGAATATTTTGGGTAGATGGTTGACAAAAAAATGAAAATTAAATCAATTTTACTCCCACTTTGTACGACAACAAAATGTGGAAAAAGTCAAGAGGTGTGAATACTTTCTGAAGGCACTGTAATTACCAGAACATATCTGACAATGTTTTGAGTTTGACTTTTTATTCGTCATAACAGGAACATTAACACATTATAAGGTAAGTATTTACTAATTATTTACACGTGTGGCAAGCTAACAATAGTAAACGTATGGTTGTGAATGTGAAGAAATAAAAGCTGGGCATGAATTTAAAACTTGATCAATGCTGTCATGGTCAGGTTACCATAAAAATGGTGGCAACGACAGGGTCAAAGTCTCTTGTCTCTTGCTCCCACCACTCCCCGGTGCCGGCTACGCACCAGGATGTACAGTATATAAGGGGGCTATACCGGCAAGAAAGTGAAAAAATGGGACTGTTTGAAAGGAGATCATATAAATATTGCCAGATTCTTTTTTTTTACAGGTAACATACGGTAAATTCTCTGTGAAATAGGTTTCTCTCTCTCTCGTTCAGTATTTATCATGACTGTGATGTGTGAACATTGATTAGTGGTGGGCACCAGTATCAATAATTCGATATGATATCTATATCATTTGATATGGGTTTATCCTTTCTGTTAACCTACACTATTATGTAAAGGAACATACATGACTGTTCCTGCGGGCACAAAATCCTCTCACAGGCACTTCTTTTAGCATACTTAACTGCCTGCTGGTGGGCCATCAACGGGCTTTATATTGTATTCAAACTGGTTGGGTAGGTTAAGGTCCCAGAACATTTACACATGCCCAAATTGCAATCAGCAAGAAGTTGTCTGGACTTCACAAAGTCATGGACGTGAAGTCCACACAGTTGCGATGTTATTCATTCAAACCGATATGATATCGACATTGGTCCGAAAGAATGCAACTGAAATCTCTTTCTCTCTATATATTTTCCATATTGGTGCCCATCACTAATATTAATTGCATTCAGGACCATTTCTCATAAAACAGGCAGCGAGGTAGCGCTTGGCAGGGTGCCAAGTGAACAATCAATTGAATCCTTCAAAGAGTGTTGTCCTGCAGAGGCGACATGGGGAGAACAAGCCCAGACCGTGGTGTAGGCAAAGGACACGCTCCAACACTCAGGTGTAGGCCAAGGACACACTCCAGCACTCTCCCTCAAAGCATTAGCCAAATATTTCCTCAAATCCCCTAAAATCAGCCCGCAGAAACTAATGACGCACAGCCAATACAGAGCAATAAGAGTTTCTCAGAGTCGGCTATGTCTGTATTGGCCTGGTTTGACCGCTAAATTTAATTCCTCACCCACAGTTTTCTGTCATGTTATAAACATTATAAAAGAGTCACATATCAAAATAGAGTGAAGGAAGTGTAGAAGAAAAACAGTTCGGCTAGATGATTGACACCACCACTAGATCAGTAGACATAGATATGCTTTTCGAGATAATGTGTTTTTTACACAGACCTAGGCTACATAAATGGCACCCTATTCCCTACATATTGCACAACTTTTGACCAGGGCCCATAGAGCACTACATATTGAATAGGGTGCCATTTGGGACGCAGATCTTTCCTGCACGATGAGAAAATCCCCGGCACCATGCATCCTGTTCCTGAAACATGGAAGGAAAGATGCATTTGACCTGAGGTACAGTTGAAGTCGGAAGTTTACATACACTTAGGTTGGAGTCATTAAAACTCGTTTTTCAACCACTCCACAAATTTCTTGTTAACGAAATATAGTTTTGGCAAGTCGGTTAGGACATCTACTTTGTGCATGACACAAGTACTTTTTCCAGCAATTGTTTACAGACAGATTATTTCACTTATAATTAACTTTATCACATGTCCAGTGGGTCAGAAGTTTACATACACTAAGTTGACTGTGCCTTTAAACAGCTTGGAAAATTCCAGAAAAGTATGTCATGGCTTTAGAAGCTTCTGACAGGCTAATTGACATAATTTGAGTCAATTGGAGGTGTACCTGTGGATGTATTTCAAGGCCTAACGTCAAACTCAGTGCCTCTTTGCTTGACATCATGGGAAAATCAAAAGAAATCAGCCAAGACTTCAGAAAACAATGGTAGACCTCCAAAAGTCTGGTTCATTCTTGGGGGCAATTTCCAAACGCCTGAAGGTACCACGTTCATCTTTACAAACAATAGTACGCAAATATAAACACCCTGGGACCACGCAGCCATCATACTCCTCAGGAAGGAGACGAGTTCTGTCTCCTAGAGATGAATGTACTTTGGTGCAAAAAGTGCAAATCAATCCTAGAACAACAGCAAAGGACCTTGTGAAGATGCTGGAGGAAACAGGTACAAAAGTATCTATATCCACAGTAAAACGAGTCCTATATCGACATAACGTGAAAGGCCACTGTCACGGGCTGGCTCGAGGAACAGGAGAGGTAGAGTCAGGCGCAGGAGACAGAGAGAGTTCGTGACCACACTTCTTTATTGGAAGCACTGTACGTGGTCGACAAAGTATAGGGGCGCAGCCCTGAAAGATTCTGCGGTGGTGTACACAAACAAAATAAACCACTGGCAGAAGGAAAAACTCAGTACACATTCTTTTCGAACACAAAAAACCCGGACAAGCAACACAATCACGTACAACCACACACATCCTATGCTAACCTAAATAACCCCCCCTTACTAATGACTAACCCAAAACAGGTGCGTGCCTACCTAGACCTAACCAAACGAAAGTGAAACAAAAAGGGATCGATGGTAGCTAGTAGGCCGGCGACGACGACCGCCGAGCTCCGCCCGGCCGAGGAGGGGCGCCACCATCCGTCACTGTCGTGACAGCCACTCAGCAAGGAAGAAGCCACTGCTCCAAAACAGCCATAAAAAAGCCAGACTACGGTTTGCAATTGCACATGGGGACAAAGATCGTACTTTTTGTAGAAATGTCCTCTGGTCTGATGAAACAAAAATATAACTTTTTGGCCATAATGACCATCGTTATGTTTGGAGGAAAAAGGGAGAAGCTTGCAAGCTGAAGAACACCATCCCAACCGGGAAGCACAGGGGGTGGCAGCATCATGCTATGGGGGTGCTTTGCTGCAGGAGGGTCTGGTGCACTTCACAAAATAGATGGTATCATGAGGGAGGAACATTTTGTGGACATATTGAAGCAACATCTCAAGACATCAGTCAGGAAATTAAAGCTTGGTCGCAAATGGTCTTCCAAATGGACAATGACCCCAAGCATACTTCCAAAGTTGTGGCAAAATGGCTTAAGGACAACAATGTCAAGGTATTTGAGTGGCCATCACAAAGCCCTGACCTCAATCCTATAGAACATTTTTGGGCAGAACTGAAAAAGCGTGTGCGAGCAAGGAGGCCTACATACCTGACTCAGTTACACCGTATCTGTCTGGAGGATTGGGCCAAAATTCACCCAACTTATTGTGGGAAGCTTGTGGAAGGATACCTGAAACATTTAACCCAAGTTAAACAATTTAAAGGCAATGCTACCAAATACTAATTGAGTGTATGTAAACTTCTGACCCACTGGGACTGTGATGAAATAAATAAAAGCTGAAATAAATCATAAAATAAATTCTGACATTTCACATTCTTAAAATAAAGTGGTGAACCTAGCTGACCTAAAACAGGGAAATTTTACTAGGATTAAATATCAGGAATTGTGAAAAACTGAGTTTACATGTATTTGGCAAGGTGTATGTAAACTACCGACTTCAAATGTAAATATTGTTGATCCAAATATCACATATTAAAGTACAGAAGAGTGATGCAATTACAGTTCAATAACTCAGACTTCCCAAACAATAATGCTGAGACTAGAGACAAATTACTGTAAACTTATGCAACATTAATGATTAAGTTACGCAACATCGATGATGAACTTCTTGGACGGCTTGCTGCACTATTACAACCAAGTCAACAACCTGAGGAATCATAATGAGTTTATTTGTTTGTATCTCCATTAACTTTTGCAGAAGCAGCAGCTACTCTTCCTGGGGTCTACAAGAAACACAAAACACGACAAGCAACAAAATCTACACTGATAGACAAGGACACTCACTTAAATCCAAAATACAACGATATACAAACAATACAACTAAAAAAACAATAAAAACAATACAAATAAAAAAAAGATTTGTCCATGTCCCCTCACAGTACCCGCCATTCCATGAGATGTAGTTTAATCTTTTTTATTTTTTTTTATTTTTGACCCCTTTTTTCTCCCCAATTGGTGGTAGTCTTGTCTCATCGCTGCAACTCCGGTGCGGACTCGGGAGAGGTGAAGGTCAAGAGCCATGCGTCCTCCGAAACACAACCCAACCAAGCGGCACTGCTTCTTGACACAATGCCCATCCAACCCAGAAGCCAGCCGCACCAATGTGTCAGAGGAAACACCGTACACCTGGCGACTGTGTCAGTGTGCACTGCGCCCGGCCCGCCACAGGAGGCGCTAGTGCACGATGAGACAAGGATATCCCTGCCGGCCAAGCCCTCCCCTAACCCAGACAACACTGGTCCAATTGTGTGCCGCCCCATGGGCCTCCCGGTCGCGGCCGGCTGCGACAGAGCCTGGACTCAAACCCAGAATCTCTAGTGGCACAGCTAGCACTGCGATGCAGTGCCTTAGACCACTGCCACTTGGGAGGCCCTGTTTAATTATTTTTATATGGTAATTTTGCTGTTTGCTTTAGTAATTGGAGATGGAAGGGAGTTCCATGCGATCATAGCTCTGTATAATACTGTGCGTTGCGATGATTTTGTTTGGACTTGGGGACTGTAAAGAGACACCTGGTGGCATGTCTTGTGGGGTATGTACGGGCGTCTGAGCTAAATGTTATTTGATTATGCAGACAAGCTATATTTTTCATCACAGTCATTTTTCTCCTAAAAACAAGAAGAGAACCGGTTAACCTCCAGTAAACCCTTGACCAGGAAAGACTGGCATGCATGTTGTTGATGTTAGTTGTGTATGTGCAGTTAAGGGCAAGATGTGATGCTCTGTTATGAGCTAGCTGAAGCTTTGCTGGGTCTTTCTTTGCCGCACTTGTCCATATAAAAATCTAAAATTTGAACTCATCAGACCAAAGGACATTGCTCGTGTTTCTTGGCCCAAGCAAGTTTCTTCTTCCTATTGGTGTCCATTAGAAGTGGTTTCCTTACAGTAATTCAACAATGAAGGCCTGATTCATGCAATCTCCTCTGAATAGTTGATGTTGAAATGTGTCTGTTACTTAAACTCTGAGAAGCGTTTATTTGGGCTGCAATCTGAGGTGCAGTTAACTCTAATGAACTTGCCCTCTGCTGTTTCTGTTTCTTGTAACTGTTTCTTGATGTCCACATCACCAACAAACTAACATGGTGTAAGCACACCAAGACAGCCATGAAGAGGGCACGACAAAACCTGTTCCCCCTCAGGAGACTGAAAAGATATGGCATGGGTCCTCAGATCCTCAAAGGTTCTGCAGCTGCACTACCGAGAGCATCCTGACTGGTTGCATCACTGCCTAGTATGGCAACTGCTCGATCTCCGACCGCAATGCACTACAGCGGGTAGTATGTATGGCCCATTACATCACTGGGGCCAAGCTTCCTGCCATTATGGACCTCTATACTAGGCGGTGTCAGAGGAAGGCCCTAAAAATTGTCAAAGACTCCAGCCACCCTAGTCATAGACTTATCTCTCTACTACCCTGTCTCCCAGCCTATAGACAGAAACTAAAACAGGAAGCGCCCGTGCTCAGGTCTGTTCAACGCTGGTCCGACCAATCGGATTCCACGCTTCAAGATTGCTTCGAACATGTGGACTGGGATATGTTCCGCATAGCGTCGGACAATAACATTGATGAATACGCTGATTCGGTGAGCGAGTTTATTAGCAAGTGCATTGGTGATGTTGTACCCACAGTGTCTATTAACCTCTATGGGCTAGGTGGGACGCTAGCGTGCCACCCGTGGTGCACTCCATCAACAGCAGGTGCATTTCAAGAGCGGCAAATTTGAATCCAAATAAATGTCAAAATTCAAATTTTTCAAAAATACAACTATTTTACACCATTTGAAAGATAAACATCTCCTTAATCTAACCACGTTTTACGATTTCAAAAAGGTTTTACGGCGAAAGCATAAATTTAGAGTATGTTAGGACAGTACATTTACAAGAGTTGTGTGTAATGTTTTGTCAAGTCAAAGACAGGGTCACCAAAACCATAAAACCAGCTAAAATGATGCACTAACCTTTTACAATCTCCATCAGATGACACTCCTAGGACATTATGTTAGACAATGCATGCATTTTTAGTTCTATCAAGTTCATATTTATATCCAAAAACAGCGTTTTACTATGGCATTGATGTTGAGGAAATCGTTTCCCTCCAATAACCGGCAGTCAAGTCAGCGTCACAAATTAAATAATTAAAATTAGAAAACATTGGTAAAATATTATATTGTCATTTAAAGAATTATAGATTTACATCTCTTGAACGCAATCAACTTGCCAGATTTAAAAATAACCTTACTGGGAAATCACACTTTGCAATAATCTGAGCACTGCGCCCAGAAAAATACGCGTTGCGATACAGACTAGACGTCATGTTGGGGAGATCTAAAATCGAAAATACTATGTAAATAATCCATTACCTTTGATTCTCTTCATCAGATGTCACTTCCAGGTATTACAGGTCCATAACGAATGTAGTTTTGTTCAAAAAAGCTCATCATTTATGTCCAAAAATCTCCGTCTTGTTCGCACATGATCTAAGCCAGCCGGACTTCTCGTCATGAACGAGGGGAAAAAATATATTTCCGTTCGTTCAAACATGTCAAACGTTGTATAGCATAAATCATTAGGGCCTTTTTTAACCAGAACATGAATAATATTCAAGGTGGACGAATGCATACTCTTTTATAACGTATTGGAACGAGGGTACCCAACATGAACTCGCGCGCCAGGTGTCTAATGGGACATCATCGTTCCATGGCTCTTGTTCGGTCAGATCTCCCTCCAGAAGACTCAAAACACTTTGTAAAGGCTGGTGACATCTAGTGGAAGCAATAGGAAGTGCCAAAATATTCCTAAACCCCTGTGTTTTTCAATGGGATAGGTTTAAAGTCAATACAACACATCAGGTATCCACTTCCTGTCAGAAAATGTCTCAGGGTTTTGCCTGCCAAATGAGTTCTGTTATACTCACAGACACCATTCAAACAGTTTTAGAAACTTTAGAGTGTTTTCTATCCATATATAATAAGTATATGCATATTCTAGTTACTGGGTAGGATTAGTAACCAGATTAAATCGGGTACATTTTTTTTATCCAGACGTGCAAATGCTGCCCCCTAGCCCTAACAGGTTAACTTGTTATGGATAGGGGGCAGTATTTTCACGGCCAGATAAAAAACGTACCTGATTTAATCTGGTTATTACTCCTGCCGAGAAAGTAGAATATGCATATAATTAGTAGCTTTGGATAGATAACACTCCAAAGTTTCTGAAACTGTTTGAATGGTGTCTGTGAGTATAACAGAACTCAAATGGCAGGCCAAAACCTGAGAAGATTCTGTACAGGAAGTACCCTGTCTGACCATTTCTTGGCCTTCTTTGTCATCTCTATCCAAAACAGAGGATCTCTGCTGTAACGTGACACTTTCTAAGGCTCCCATAGGCTCTCAGAAGGCGCCAAAACGTTGAATGATGACTTTGCAGTCTCTGGCTGAAAAACAGTAGCGCATTTGGTAAGTGGTCGATCTGAGAACAATGAGACGGGCGCACGCGTGCTCATGAAGAGTCCATTTTACTTTTTCAGTCTTTCAACGAAAACAACGACTCCCGGTCGGAATATTATCGCTATTTTACGAGAAAAATCGCATAAAAATTTATTGTAAACAGCGTTTGACATGCTTTGAAGTACGGTAATGGAATATTTTGACGTTTTTGGCACGATACACATCAACGCGTCGCCCTTCATTACCCTTCGGATAGTGTCTTGAACGCACGAACAAAACGCCGCTATTTGGATATAACTATGGATTATTTGGAACCAAACCAACATTTGTTGTTGAAGTAGAAGTCCTGGGAGTGCATTCTGACGAAGAACAGCAAAGGTAATCCAATTTTTCTTATAGTAAATCTGAGTTTGGTGAGTACCAAACTTGGTGGGTGTCAAAATAGCTAGCATGTGATGGCCAGGCTATCTACTCAGAATATTGCAAAATGTGCTTTCACCGAAAAGCTATTTTAAAATCGGACACCGCGATTGCATAAAGGAGTTCTGTATCTATAATTCTTAAAATAATTGTTATGTTTTTTGTGAACGTTTATCGTGAGTAATTTAGTAAATTCACCGGAAGTGTTCGGTGGGAATGCTAGTTCTGAACGTCACATGCTAATGTAAAAAGCTGGTTTTTGATATAAATATGTACTTGATTGAACAAAACATGCATGTATTGTATAACATAATGTCCTAGGTGTGTCATCTGATGAAGATCATCAAAGGTTAGTGCTGCATTTAGCTGTCTTCTGGGTTTTTGTGACATTATATGCTAGCTTGAAAAATGGGTGTCTGATTATTTCTGGCTGGGTACTCTGCTGACATAATCTAATGTTTTGCTTTCGTTATAAAGCCTTTTTGAAATCGGACAGTGTGGTTAGATTAACGAGAGTCTTGTCTTTAAAATGGTGTAAAATAGTCATATGTTTGAGAAATTTACATTTACATTTAAGTCATTTAGCAGACGCTCTTATCCAGAGCGACTTACAAATTGGTGCATTCACCTTACAATATCCAGTGGAACAACCACTTTACAATAGTGCATCTAAATCTTTAAGGGGGGGTTAGAAGGATTACTTTATCCTATCCCAGGTATTCCTTAAAGAGGTGGGGTTTCAGGTGACTCCGGAAGGTGGTGATTGACTCCGCTGTCCTGGCGTCGTGAGGGAGCTTGTTCCACCATTGGGGTGCCAGAGCAGCGAACAGTTTTGACTGGGCTGAGCGGGAACTGTGCTTCCTCAGAGGTAGGGAGGCGAGCAGGCCAGAGGTGGATGAACGCAGTGCCCTTGTTTGGGTGTAGGGCCTGATCAGAGCCTGAAGGTACGGAGGTGCCGTTCCCCTCACAGCTCCATAGGCAAGCACCATGGTCTTGTAGCGGATGCGAGCTTCGACTGGAAGCCAGTGGAGAGAGCGGAGGAGCGGGGTGACGTGAGAGAACTTGGGAAGGTTGAACACCAGACGGGCTGCGGCGTTCTGGATGAGTTGTAGGGGTTTAATGGCACAGGCAGGGAGCCCAGCCAACAGCGAGTTGCAGTAATCCAGACGGGAGATGACAAGTGCCTGGATTAGGACCTGCGCCGCTTCCTGTGTGAGGCAGGGTCGTACTCTGCGAATGTTGTAGAGCATGAACCTACAGGATCGGGTCACCGCCTTGATGTTAGTGGAGAACGACAGGGTGTTGTCCAGGGTCACGCCGAGGCTCTTCGCACTCTGGGAGGAGGACACAAGGGAGTTGTCAACCGTGATGGCGAGATCATGGAACGGGCAGTCCTTCCCCGGGAGGAAGAGCAGCTCCGTCTTGCCGAGGTTCAGCTTGAGGAGGTGATCCGTCATCCACACTGATATGTCTGCCAGACATGCAGAGATGCGATTCGCCACCTGGTTGTCAGAACGGGGAAAGGAGAAGATTAATTGTGTGTCATCTGCATAGCAATGATATGAGAGACCATGTGAGGATATGACAGAGCCAAGTGACTTGGTGTATAGCGAGAATAGGAGAGGGCCTAGAACAGAGCCCTGGGGGACACCAGTGGTGAGAGCACGTGGTGCGGAGACAGATTCTCGCCACGCCACCTGGTAGGAGCGACCTGGCAGGTAGGACGCAATCCAAGCGTGGGCCGCGCCGGAGATGCCCAGCTCGGAGAGGGTGGAGAGGAGGATCTGATGGTTCACAGTATCAAAGGCAGCAGATAGGTCTAGAAGGATGAGAGCAGAGGAGAGAGAGTTAGCTTTAGCAGTGCGGAGAGCCTCCGTGACACAGAGAAGAGCAGTCTCAGTTGAATGCCCAGTCTTGAAACCTGACTGATTAGGATCAAGAAGGTCATTCTGAGAGAGATAGCAAGAGAGCTGGCCAAGGACGGCACGTTCAAGAGTTTTGGAGAGAAAGGAAAGAAGGGATACTGGTCTGTAGTTGTTGACATCGGAGGGATCGAGTGTAGGTTTTTTCAGAAGGGGTGCAACTCTCGCTCTCTTGAAGACGGAAGGGACGTAGCCAGCGGTCAAGGATGAGTTGATGAGCGAGGTGAGGTAGGGGAGAAGGTCTCCGGAAATGGTCTGGAGAAGAGAGGAGGGGATAGGGTCAAGTGGGCAGGTTGTTGGGCGGCCGGCCGTCACAAGACGCGAGATTTCATCTGGAGAAAGAGGGGAGAAAGAGGTCAAAGCACAGGGTAGGGCAGTGTGAGCAGGACCAGCGGTGTCGTTTGACTTAGCAAACGAGGATCGGATGTCGTCAACCTTCTTTTCAAAATGGTTGATGAAGTCGTCCGCAGAGAGGGAGGGGGGGGGGGAGGAGGATTCAGGAGGGAGGAGAAGGTAGCAAAGAGCTTCCTAGGGTTAGAGGCAGATGCTTGGAGTTTAGAGTGGTAGAAAGTGGCTTTAGCAGCAGAGACAGAAGAGGAAAATGTAGAGAGGAGGGAGTGAAAGGATGCCAGGTCCGCAGGGAGGCGAGTTTTCCTACATTTCCGCTTGCCTGCCCGGAGCCCTGTTCTGTGAGCTCGCAGTGAGTCGTCGAGCCACGGAGCAGGAGGGGAGGACCGAGCCGGCCTGGAGGATAGGGGACAGAGGAAATCAAAGGATGCAGAGAGGGAGGAGAGGAGGGTTGAGGAGGCAGAATCAGGAGATAGGTTGGAGAAGGTTTGAGCAGAGGGAAGAGATGATAGGATGGAAGAGGAGAGAGTAGCGGGAGAGAGAGAGCGAAGGTTGGGACGGCGCAATACCATCCGAGTAGGGGCAGAGTGAGAAGTGTTGGATGAGAGCGAGAGGGAAAAGGATACAAGGTAGTGGTCGGAGACTTGGAGGGGAGTTGCAATGAGATTAGTGGAAGAACAGCATCTAGTAAAGATGAGGTCAAGCGTATTGCCTGCCTTGTGAGTAGGGGGGAAGGTGAGAGGGTAAGGTCAAAAGAGGAGAGGAGTGGAAAGAAGGAGGCAGAGAGGAATGAGTCAAAGGTAGACGAGGGGAGGTTAAAGTCACCCAGAACTGTGAGAGGTGAGCCATCCTCAGGAAAGGCTCTTATCAAGGCGTCAAGCTCATTGATGAACTCTCCAAGGGAACCTGGAGGGCGATAAATGATAAGGATGTTAAGCTTGAAAGGGCTGGTAACTGTGACAGCATGGAATTCAAATGAGGAGATAGACAGATGGGTCAGGGGAGAAAGAGAGAATGTCCATTTGGGAGAGATGAGGATTCCAGTGCCACCACCCCGCTGGCTCGATGCTCTAGGGGTATGCGAGAACACGTAGGCAGACGAGGAGAGAGCAGTAGGAGTAGCAGTGTTATCTGTGGTAATCCATGTTTCCGTCAGCGCCAGGAAGTCTAGGGACTGGAGGGTAGCATAGGCTGAGATGAACTCAGCCTTGTTGGCCGCAGACCGGCAGTTCCAGAGGCTGCCGGAGACCTGGAACTCCACGTGGGTCGTGCGCGCTGGGACCACCAGGTTAGAGTGGCAGCGGCCACGCGGTGTGGAGCGTTTGTGTGGCCTGTGCAGAGGGGAGAGAACAGGGATAGACAGACACATAGTAGACAAGCTACAGAAGAAGCTACGCTAATGCAAAGGAGATTGGAATGACAAGTGGACTACACGTCTCGAATGTTCAGAAAGTTAAGCTTACGTTGCAAAAATCTTATTGAAGTAATAGCATTTCTAAGGTATTTGAAAATCGCGCCACGGGATTACACTGGCTGTTGCGTAGGTAGGACGATTTCTTCCCGCCTAGCCCAGAGAGGTTAACGAGAAGTTTATCTTTAAAATGGTGTAAAATAGTTGACTGTTTGAGAAATTTGAATTATGAGATTTTTGTTGTTTTGTATTTCGCGCCCTGCTATTCCATTGGCTGTTGGCGAGGGGTCCCGCTGGCGGAACGGGGTTGCGCTAGCGGAAGGTCTGTCCTCAACAGGTTTTAAAGCAATGATGATGGACTGTTGTTTCTCTTTGCTTATTTGAGCTGTTCTTGATGTAATGTGGTATTTTACCAAATAGGGCTATCTTCTGGATACCACCCCTACCTTGTCACTACACAACTGATTGGCTCAAACACATTAAGAAGGAAAGAAATTCCTTTTAACAAGGCACACCTGTTAATGCATTCCAGGTGATTACCTCATGAAGCTGGTTGAGAGAATGACAAGAGTGTACAAAGCTGTCATCAAGGCAAAGGGTGGCTACTTTGAAGAATCTCAAATTTAAAATATATTTTGATTTATTTAACACTTCTTTGGTTACTATATGATTCCATATGTGTGATTTCATGGTTTTGATGTCTTCACTATTATTCTACAATGTAGATAATAGTAAAAATAAAGGTCTCTCCAAACTTTTGATTGGTACTGTCTTTATATAACAGACAACTTGTTCAATATAACTTGACCATGATAATTGACAATCCAATGTTATTACGTAGGAGTTTAGCTTCCTCACCTTGCTCAATGCTCACACTCTTTGTGCTTATCACCAGTTGAGGTTTAGGTCTTACAGAATGTTTTGAACCAAATACAATGCTTTTAGTTTATGATGTATTTAAGACCCGTTTATCATTAACCACCCATTCTGATACTGACTGTATCTCCTTATTTACAATTTCAGAGTCCTGAGAAAACATTTTGTATGATCTCTTATAAAGAACTTTAGGCCCAACCTTTGAGACTTTGGCTTTGCTTGTTATTGCCACAATGTTATGGTCACTAAAGCCAATGGGAACTGATATTGCTTTGGAGCAAAGCTCTGCAGCATTAATGAAGATATGAAGTCTCAACATCAACAGTGAAGAGGCGACTCCAGGATGCTGGCCTTCTAGGCAGAGTTGCAAAGAAAAAGCCATATCTCAGACTGGCCAATAAAAAGAAAAGATTAAGATGGGCAAAATAACACAAACACTGGACAGAGGAACTCTGCCTAGAAGGCCAGCATCCCGGAGTCGCTCTTCACTGTTGACGTTGAGACTGTGTTTTGCGGGTACTATTTAATGAAGCTGACAGTTGAGGACTTGTGATACAGAGGACATCTGTTTCTCAAACTAAACACTCTAATGTACTTGTCCTCTTGCTCAGTTGTGCACCGGGGCCTCCCACTCCTCTTTCTATTCTGGTTAGAGCCAGTTTACGATGTTCTGTGAAGGGACAAGGACACAGCGTTGTACGAGATTTTCAGTTTCTTGGCAATTTCTTACATGGAATAGCCTTCCTTTCTCAGAACAAGTATAGACTGGCGAGTTTCAAAAGAAAGTTCTTGTTTCTGGCCATTTTGAGCTTGTGATCGAACCCATAAATGCTGATGCTCCAGATACTCAACTAGTCTAAAGAAGGCCAGTTTTATTTATTCTTTAATCAGAACAACAGTTTTCAACTGTGCTAACATAAGGGTTTTCTAATGACCAATTTGCCTTTTAAAATTATAAACTTGGATTAGCTAACACAACGTGCCATTGGAACACAGGAGTGATGGTTGCTGATAATGGGCCTCTGTATGCCTATGTAGATATTCCATTAAAATCAGCCGGTTCCAGCTACCATAGTCATTTACAGCATTAACAATGTCTACAATGTATTTCTGATCAATTTAATGTTATTTTAATGAACAAATAGTAGCTTTTCCTTCAAAAACAAGGACATTTCTAAGTGACCCCAAACTTTTGAACGGTAGTGTACTTAGCTAGCAAATGCAGCTAGCTAGTTTAGTCTACTGAAACACCCTGCTCAAACAGAGGGATGCTGTGTTAGCTAGCTGGCTATGACTATCCAACACAACACTGGAACTCTTCCAAGTCAATGTAAGCTTTTGGTTTTACTCATTTATTGCCACCGGAGCCCGCTGGTGTAACTGCTTACTGTAACGTTACTGCATGATTGTAACCGGTTTACAAACACATTAGTTCTATTAGCTATGCTGACTATGACATTACTTTAGCTAAAATGGATGTAACAACGATGTAGGCTGTGTGTAGTAGTTTGGCTTGGAAAGGTTATTTCGCCTGGTCACATACAGCTGATTGTGCATTGAAGTCCACAAGCGAAGGGAAGAGGTGAAAGGAAGAGAGCGCATAATGTAGATGCAACATGTTTGCTGTGAAACTGTGAACTGTGCTTACGCTTAATCAGGGGTGTATTCATTATGCCGATTGTGTTGAAAAACATTTATTAAACAAGGAAACAGAACAAAACAGGGATTAACATACCTGAATTTGTCCAATAGAAACTCGTGTTTGCAACTGTTGGACTAACTATCAGCTAGATGCAGACAAGAGTGTGCAAGGCGGTATTGAATGTCACATCAAATTTGTCTCTCGACCTACGTTGTAAACTTTCATTCATAGGCTAGGTTTTAGCAACTTCATGATGGGTATAGGGAAAATTTGAGTATTATGTAGTAGCCTAAACCTATTGCTGTTCCATTTAACTGGGGGAATGGAATACGAATGACAGCCATCCAATATGCTGTAATAGAAACAAGGCCATGCTCATGATAAAAAAATCATCCTCCCTCATCTGGAACGAATTGCAAAAATCGCTGAAGTTGGAGACTTATATTTCCCTCACTAACTTTAAACATCAGCTATCTGAGCAGCTAACCGATCGCTGCAGCTGTACATAGCCCATCTATAAATAGCCCACCCAATCTACCTCATCCCCATATTGTTTTTATTTACTTTTCTACTCTTTTGCACACCAGTATTTCTACTTGCACATCATCATCTGCTCATCTATCACTCCAGTGTTAATTTGCTAAACTGTAATTACTTCGCTACTATGGCCTATTTATTACCTTACCTCCTCACGCCATTTGCACACACTGTATATAGACTTTCTTTTTTTCTGTTGTGTTATTGACTGTACACTTGTTTATTCCATGTGTGACTCTGTGTTGTTGTTTGTGTCACACTGCTTTGCTTTATCTTGGCAAGGTCACAGTTGTAAATGAGAACTTGTTCTCAACTAGCTTACCTGGTTAAATAAAGGTGAAATAAAAAATCAGAAACCGCTACTGGTATCCTGGGACAGATAGTAGCATTCGCAGCAACTGAGGCTATGACCGAGTCGCAGGATCCAAACTAAATAAGTTGGCTAGTCAACAGACATTTTTTCAAGGAAAAATTAAAAAAAATAAAGAAAATAAACTCTCTCTCTCTCATTCCGCGTTTAGCATGAGTCACACTTTGGTGACACTCTTATGACATGATTATCCATACATGGCAGTTAGAAAAGGGAGTAGATTGAAAATCAGTACAAAGGAGGAGAGGGAGGTATTAATCATAACAATCTGCTGTTAATATAAGGTCTGGAATTGAACATACATACTGTAAACCAAATGGCTATCAGGATAGAAGACATCCTTGGAGATCTCCGTTTTTGAAATAGATAGACATCTGAAAGTTTTCCGTTATGAGCCAAATGCAAAGTAGTCTAAAACGTCTTAAGCTTTATTGTGTCAAGGACTTTTTAGAAACTTTTCCTCTTCGACATACTCACTGCATCTCAAACGGCACCCTACTCCCTCCCTTGCTATGGGCACTGGTCAAAAGTAGTGCACTAAAGGGGTAATAGGGTGACATTTGGGATTCAGCCTCTAACTCTCAAGAGTGCATGCATCATCATCAGGTGTGCTAGCTATCAAAGATCAGTCCTCCAGTCTGTAATCCAATCAAAGCCTCTTATGGTGTTCTCTCTCTCTCTCTCTCTCCTCACACCTGCACGCACTCTCTCATCCTCTCACACTCTGACAGTTGTGCTTTATACAAAATCCATAAGGCTTCAGAATGACATGATTGGTTTAAACAGCACTGATTTGATGCCCTGGAGTCCTGTTCACACACAGAGAGCATTTGTATTTAATAAAGATCCCCATTAGCTGATGCCAAGGCAGCAGCTACTCTTCCCGGAGTTCAGCAACATTAAGGCAGTTATAAACAATAAAAAATATTACATGACATTGCATTTCATAACACTTTTCACAACATATTAAGTATGTGCCCTTAGGCCACTACTCTACTACCACATCTCTACAATACAAAATCCATGTGTACGTGTGTGTAGAGTAGTGAGTGTGTTATCATGTGTATGTGTGTGTCACGTCCTGACCCTTGTAAGAGGTCATTTTCCATAGTAAAGTGGTCAGGGCGTGACGGGGGTGTTTTGGGTGTGTTTTTGGGTTTCTGTTTCATTGTGGGGTTTCTAGATTTCTATTTCTATGTTTTCCTTTTCTATGCATTGCCCAGGTATGGTTTCCAATCAGAGGCAGCTGTCTATCGTTGTCTCTGATTGGAAGCCATACTTAGGTAGCCTGTTTTCCATGTGTGGGTGTGGGTTATTAATTTTTGAGGAGTGTTTGCCTGCTCTGCGTTACGGCTTTTTAATTTTTTTTTTTTATTTAAAGTGGTTGGTGTATTGCATTTAGTTTCACGATTAAATAAAAAGATGTGGAACTACAAACACGCTGTGTTTTGGTCCGATATTTCAGAAAGCCGTGACAGTGTGCCTGTCTGTGTGCCTCTTTAGAGTCCCCGCTGTTCCATAAGGTGTATTTTAATGTTTTTTTGTATCTGATTCTACTGCTTGCATCAGTTACCTGATGTGGAATAGAGTTCCATGTAGCCATGGCTCTATGTAGTACTGTGCCCCTCTCATAGTCTCTTTGGGACTTTGGGATTGTGAACAGACCTCTGGTGGCATGTCTTGTGGGGTATGCATGGCAGCTCCTGCGTTCAGCATGTCAATACTTCTTACAAAACAAGTAGTGATGAAGTCAATCTCTACTATTTTGAATCTTGAGAGACTGAAAGGAATATTATTAATGTTAGCTCTCCATGTATATTTAAGGGCCAGCCGTGCTGCCCTGTTCTGATCCAATTGTAATTATTTTCATGGCAGTCCCTTTTCATGGCACCTGACCACACGACTGAACAGTAGTCCAGGTGAGACAAAACTAGGGCCTGTAGAACCTGCCTTGCTGATAGTGTTAAGGCAAAGTAGCGCTTTATTATGGACTGACTTCTCCCCAACCTTAGCTACTGTTGTATCAACATGTTTTGACCATGACAGTTTACAAGCAATTTAGTTACATGAACTTGCTCAATTTCCACACAATTCAGTTCAAGATTGAGTTGAGGTTTAGGGTTTAGTGAATGATTTGTCCCAAATACAACGCTTTTAGTTATTCAAATATTTAGGACTAACTTATTTCTTGCCACCCATTCTGAAACTGACTGCAGCTCTTTGTTAACTTCTTATGGCTTGGGGGCAGTATTTCGAAGTTTGGATGAGAAGCGTGCCCAAAGTAAACTGCCTGTTACTCAGGCCCAGAAGCTAGGATATGCATATAATTGCTAGATTTGGATAGAAAACACTCTAAAGTTTCCAAAACTGTTAAAAATAATGTCTGAGTATAACAGAACTGATATGGCAGGTGAAAACCTGAGGAAAATTCATCCAGGAAGTGGGATTTTTTTGATGTGGGTATTTTCAATTGAATGCCTATAGAGTATCTAATGAGGTAGGACCCAGATTGGCTTCCACTAGATGTCAATAGTCTTTAGACATTGTTTCAGGCTTGTTTTCTGAAAAATTACAAAGAATGAGACCTTTTTGTCAGTGGATTGAGGAAGAATGATGAGCTAGTTTGTGGGTGTGATTGTTTGCACGCCCTTCATTGTTTTTCCTTTCTATTGAATACGCTATTGTCCGGTTGAAATATTATCGATTATTTAGACAATTGATAACCTGAGGATTAATTGTAAACATCGTTTGACATGTTTCGACAAACTTTACCGGTACTATTAGGATGTATTCGTCTGCATGTTTTGACCGCCTTTGAGCCAGTGGATTACTGAACAAAACGCGCCAACAAAACAGAGTTTTTGGGATGTAAAGAGGGACTTTATCTAACTAAACAAACATTTATTGTGTAGCTGTGACTCTTGTGACTGCAACCATATGAAAATCTTCAAAGGTAAGTGATTAATTTTATCCCTATTTCTGACTTTTGTAATTCCTTTACTTGTTTGTATGCTTTTGTAAGCGGGGTGCTGTCCTCAGATAATCGCATGGTATGCTTTCGCCGTAAAGCCTTTTTGAAATTTGAGCAAGCGGCTGGATTAACAAGAAGTAAATCTTTAAGCCGATGTATAACACTTGTATTTTTTTATGAATGTTTATTATGACTATTTCTGTATTTTGAATTTGGCGTTCTGCAATTTCACTGGATGTTGTCGAGGTGGGCCGCTAGCGGAACGCCTGCACCTGAAAGGTTAAGTGTTGCGGTAATTTCACTTGCTGAAATAGCAGACGTGTAAAGTGTTGAGTCATTCACATAGACACACTGGCTTCACTCAAAGCCTGTGTCATGTCATCAGTAAAGATTGAAAAAGTAAGGGGCCTAGACAGCTGCCCTGGGGAATTCCTGATTCTACCTGGATTATGTTTTAGACAGGTAACTCTTTATCCGCAATATAGCAGGTGGTGTAAAGCCATAACACATACGTTTTTCCAGCAGCAGACTTTTATCAATAATGTAAAAAGCCACACTGAAGTCTAACAAAACAGCGCCCACAATCTTTTTATTTTCAATTTCTCTCAGCCAATCATCAGTCATTTGTGTAAATGCAGTGCATGTTGAATATCCTTCCCTATAAGCGTGCCGAAAATCTGTTGTCAATTTGTTACTGTAAAATAGCATTGTATCTGGTCAATCACCCTTTTTTCCAAAAGTTTACTAAGGGTTGGTAACAGGCTAATTGGTGGGTATTTGAGCCAGTAAAGAGGGCTTTACTATTCTTTAGTAGCGTAATGACTTTTGCTTCCATCCAGGCCTGAGGGCATTCATGTTCTTGTTGGCTTAGATTGAAGATATGGAAAATAGAAGTGGCAATATCGTCCGCTATTAACCAGGTGGCTTAACATTGTTGATGAACAATAATACTTTTTTCACTCACTTTTCAGAATTCAAAATTACAATGCTTGTCTTTCAGAATTTGGTCAGTTATACTTGGATGTGTAGTGTCAGTGTTTTATGCTGGCATATCATGCCCAAGTTTCCTAATCTTGCAGATGAAAATATAATTAAAGTAGTTGGCAATATCAGTGAGTTGTGTGATGAATGAGCCATCTGATTCAATGAATGATGGAGCTGAGTTTGGTTTCAACTGCACTGATTTATGCTGGAGTCCTGTTCACACACAGAGAGCAGAGCATAACTATGGCCCTCACTGTACTCATAGAGGAGTGGTGACTAAACTTTTCTGAGTAAAGAACAAAAAAAAAAACAGTTCTGTTGGAATGAGGTTTGTGCAGTACACCTAATACATTATCACAGCATATTGGCTATGCTTGGCCTGCCAGTATTGTATTATATTTCGAGTTATGATAACAAAATAGATCAGTTGTTGTATCGCTTGCGAGGTACAGCTGAGCATAAATCTAAATAATTTGCGTTTTTATTTTACTGGACTGATGGTACCTGCATCTGATGGTCAGTCTCAGCAGAGAGAGAGAGCAGCAGAGGGTCCACCTCTCATGGTCCCTGCTCTCTCCTTTCCTCCGATGAGACTGACGAGAGAGAGGTGACTGTCTTTCACCTGATGGCAAAACTCAAGTCGCACCACATTATTTCTGCACAAAATCATGTTCCTATGACCAGAGAAAGTGAAATGTTCCTCGATAGTAAAATGACTCTGTGGCATTCATAAAAAAAAAATATATAATAATCTTCATCCTTCCAGATGAAAAAAAAAATCGGTTTACTTGTGAAGTGAAAAATGCATTAAAAGCATGTGGAATCAGAAAGAAAAATATTATATATTCCTTATGAATTTCTTGTCAGAACACAAACCTTTGGGTTTCTCTATCAGATCAACTGGGGTATTTGATTTGATTATAAAGATTTGATCAAGGAATGCTTTATGTTGTTTGCTCCCCTGCATAGAGAGTCCTGTTTTCTTCTGTAACTCATGCAAATGGTCTCGGGGCTCTCAAGTCCAATTTCATTATTTTTAGCTTATCAGCTGCAGCTCAGGCTAAGGCCCAGCCTTATCCTCTCTCTCCCTGTGTTCAATATTTATGGAGAGAGATTCAGATGGGCTGGCCGCTGCAGCCTTGCATGTTATTTCTGTCCCTGATCAAATAAATGTGTTCCAGACCATGAAGCCATCACCCAATCGGGTATGCATTATCCCAAAAAAGAGCACCCACAATTTAACCAACCTGACCACCTCTGACTCTTGACCTTGTGAATATTGAATTGGAAGAGGTCCTCTTTTCCCGAACCTCTTCACAACCTCAGAAAAAGGACTTTAAAGGCATCTACAGAATATAAATAGACTGGGCCGACAGAGCCCAGTCTACACTGGAAAGTATAAGAACATTTGCCAGGGCATATTATTTTATTCTAAATCTGATTATTTCACATATAAGTGTGGGAAGCTAAAAGGCTAGCTAAAATCAAATAAAAAATGTATTTGTCACATGCGCCGAATACAACACGTGTAGACCTAACAGTGAAATACTTACTTACAAGCCCTTAACAACAATGCAGTTATAAGAAAATACCTTAAAAAGTAAGAGATAGAAATAACAAATAATTAAAGAGCAGCAGTAAATAACAATAGCAGGCTATATACAAGTGGTACCGGAACAGAGTCAATGTGCTGAGGCACTGGTTAGTTGAGGCAATTGAGGTAATATGTACATGTAGGTAGAGTTATTAAAGTGACTATGCATAGATAATAAAAGAGAGTAGCAGCAGCATAGAAGGAGGGGAGGGGGTAATGCAAATAGTCTGGGTAGCCATTTGATTAGATGTTCAGGAGTCTCATGGCTTGGGGGTAGAAGCTGTTTAGAAGCCTCTTGGACCAAGACTTGGTGCTCCGGTACCGCTTGCCGTGCAGTAGCAGAAAGAACAATCTATGACTAGGGTGGCTGGAGTCTTTGACAATTTTTCGGGCCTTCCTCTGACAGCGCCTGGTGTAGAGGTCCTGGATGGCAGGAAGCTTGGCCACGGTGATGCACTGGGTCGTACGCACTACCCTCTGAAGTGCGTTGCAGTCGGAGGCTGAGCAGTTGCCATACCAGGCAGTGATGCAACCCGTCAGGATGCTCTTGATGGTACAGCTGTAAAACCTTTTGAGGATCTGAGGACCCATGCCAAATCTTTTCAGTCTCCTGAGGGGGGATAGGTTTTGTCGTAACCTCTTCATGACTATCGTGGTGTGCTTGACTATCTTAGTTTGTTGGTGATGTGGACGCCAAGGAACTTGAAACTCTCAACCTGCTCCAC
The DNA here is from genome assembly GCF_965601325.2 of Salmo salar. Lineage (NCBI taxonomy): Eukaryota > Metazoa > Chordata > Actinopteri > Salmoniformes > Salmonidae > Salmo > Salmo salar. The sequence continues at coordinate 58,479,896 of NC_138296.1, read as the reverse complement.
AACAGCCCCGTAGATGAGAACGGGGGCGTGCTCGGTCCTTCTTTTCCTGTAGTCCACAATCATCTCCTTTGTCTTGATCACATTGAGGGAGAGGCTGTTGTCCTTGTTGTCTCTGACCTCGTCCCTATAGGCTGTCATTGTTGTCGGTGATCAGGCCTACCACTGTTTTGTCATCGGCAAACTTAATGATGGTGTTAGAGTCGTGCCTGGCCGTGCAGTCATGAGTGAACAGGGAGTACAGGAGGGGACAGAGCACCCCCAGGTGGTAAGGGTAGGTAACAACACATCCGCCATGCCTGTCCTCAACACCGGGGCCCCTCAGGGGTGCGTGCTCTGTCCCTCCTGTACTCCCTGTTCACTCATGACTGCACGGCCAGGCACGACTCTAACACCATCATTAAGTTTATTCTAAATCTGATTATTTCACATATAAGTGTGGGAAGCTAAAAGGCTAGCTAAAATCAAATAAAAAATGTATTTGTCACATGCGCCGAATACAACACGTGTAGACCTAACAGTGAAATACTTACTTACAAGCCCTTAACAACAATGCAGTTATAAGAAAATACCTTAAAAAGTAAGAGATAGAAATAACAAATAATTAAAGAGCAGCAGTAAATAACAATAGCAGGCTATATACAAGGGGTACCGGAACAGAGTCAATGTGCTGAGGCACTGGTTAGTTGAGGCAATTGAGGTAATATGTACATGTAGGTAGAGTTATTAAAGTGACTATGCATAGATAATAAAAGAGAGTAGCAGCAGCATAGAAGGAGGGGAGGGGGTAATGCAAATAGTCTGGGTAGCCATTTGATTAGATGTTCAGGAGTCTCATGGCTTGGGGGTAGAAGCTGTTTAGAAGCCTCTTGGACCAAGACTTGGTGCTCCGGTACCGCTTGCCGTGCAGTAGTAGAAAGAACAATCTATGACTAGGGTGGCTGGAGTATTTGACAATTTTTAGGGCCTTTCCTCTGACACCGCCTGGTGTAGAGGTCCTGGATGGCAGGAAGCTTGGCCACGGTGATGCACTGGGCCGTACGCACTGCCCTCTGAAGTGCGTTGCAGTCGGAGGCTGAGCAGTTGCCATACCAGGCAGTGAAGGAGGGGACAGAGCACGCAGTACAGGAGGGGACAGAGCACGCACCCCTGAGGGGCCCCGGTGTTGAGGACAGGCATGGCGGATGTGTTGTTACCTACCCTTACCACCTGGGGGCAGCCCGTCAGGAAGTCCAGGATCCAGTTGCAGAGGGAGGTGTTTAGTCCCAGGGTCCTTAGCCTAGTGATGAGCTTTTAGGGCACTATGGTGTTGAACACTGAGCTGTGGTCAATGAATAGCATTTTAACATAGGTGTTCCTTTTGTTCACGTTGAAAGGGCAGTGTGTTTATAGGCCCGTTCCCCATTTCCAAGATCATTAGACCCTCTGCTGTTCATCTTCTGTTGCCCCATACCCTTCGTATATTCCCACCTTTCATGTGTCCAGAGTCAAACCCATGTCTCACAGCCCTTTGTCTCCCGTTTCCAGATTTTTAAGCCTTAACCTGTTATGGCTAGGGGGCAGTATTTTCACGGCTGGATAAAAAACGTACCCGATTGAATCTGATTATTAGTCCTGCCCAGAAACTAGAATATGCATATAATTATTAGCTTTGGATAGAAAACACTCCAAAGTTTCTAAAACTGTTTGAATGGTGTCTGTGAGTATAACAGAACTCATTTGGCAGGCCAAAACGTGAGAAGATTCTGTACAGGAAGTACCCTGTCTGACAATTTCTTGAACTTCTTTGCCATCTCTATCTATTACAAAGGATCTCTGCTCTAACGTGACACTTCCTACGTCTTCCATAGGCTCTCAGAGCCCGGGAAAAACCTGAATGTCGTCATACCAGCCCCAGGCTGAAACACATTATCGCCTTTTTCAAGTGGCCGATCAAGGGACTGTGGGCTTAGGCACGTGCACTGGCCGCCCCCGTCTTTGTGTTTTTTCCTCTGTTTGCCGAAAAGGAGATTCCCGGTCGGAATATTATCGCTTTTTTACGAGATAAATTGCATAAAAATTGATTTTAAACAGCGGTTGACATGCTTCGAAGTACGATAATGGAATATTTAGAATTTTTTTGTCACGAAATGCGCCATGCGCGCGACCCTGATTTACCATTTCGGATAGTTTCTGGAACGCACGAACAAAACGCCGCTATTCGGATATAACGATGGATTATTTTGGACTATTGAAGTAGCAGTCCTGGGAGTGCATTCTGACGAAGACAACAAAAGGTAATCAAACTTTTGTCATAGTAAATCTGATTTTGGTGAAGGCTAAACTTGCCGGGTGTCTAAATAGCTAGCCCGTGATGGCTGGGCTATGTACTTAGAATATTGCAAAATGTGCTTTCACCAAAAAGGTATTTTAAAATCGGACATATCGAGTGCATAGAGGAGTTCTGTATCTATAATTCTTAAAATAATTGTTATGCTTTTTGTGAACGTTTATCGTGAGTAATTTAGTAAATTGTTAGTAAATTCCCCGGAAGTTTGCGGGGGGTATGCTAGTTCTGAACGTCACATGCTAAAGTAAAAAGCTGTTTTTTTATATAAATATGAACTTGATTGAACAAAACATGCATGTATTGTATAACATAATGTCCTAGGTGTGTCATCTGATGAAGATCATCAAAGGTTAGTGCTGCATTTAGCTGTCTTCTGGGTTTTTGTGACATTATATGCTAGCTTGAAAAATGGGTGTCTGATTATTTCTGGCTGGGTACTCTGCTGACATAATCTAATGTTTTGCTTTCGCTGTAAAGCCTTTTTGAAATCGGACAGTGTGGTTAGATTAACGAGAGTCTTGTCTTTAAAATGCTGTGAAATAGTCATATGTTGGAAAAATTGAAGTTTTCGGATTTTAGAGGAATTTGTATTTCGCGCCACGCCCATCATTGGATATTGGAGCAGGTGTTCCGCTAGCGGAACGTCTAGATGTAAGAGGTTAAGACATGGATTGTGTATGTGTGCCATTCAGAGGGTGAATGAGCAAGACAAAATATTTAAGTGCCTTTGAACAGGGTATGTAGGTGCCAGACGTACAAGTTTGTGTCAAGAACTGCAATGCTGCTGTGTTTTTCACGCTCAGCAGTTTGCTGTGTGTGTCAACTGTGGTTAGCATTGGACTCAATATGGGCCAGTATCCCTGAGGAATGTTTTCAACACTTTGTGGGGTCACTGCTCCGACGAATTGAGGCCGTTCTGATGGCAAATCAACTCAATATTAGGAAGGTGTTCCTAATGTTTGGTATACTCAGTGTATTGCAGTACTTTTAACCATGGTCCCTCTGGTCAAACGTAGTAGTACACTGTGTAGCGAATAGGGACGCAACCCCTCTCTGCCTCTCTACGCTAATCTGGTCTTTCTGGGGGTTTGAAACTGATCTGAGGAGCTGGTGTGTGGTTCTGACGTGCCAGTCTAGGATGCATCTTAAGCGCACCCTATTCCCTATATAATGCTCTACTTTTTACCAGAGCCCTAGTCAAAAGTAGTTCGAAATAAAGGGAATAGGGTGCCATTGGGATGCAGACCTCAGTCTCTCTCTGCTGAGAATTGACACCACCCCAAGTCCCCAGCAGCAAAGGTTCATGTGACATTCCCTGCCTGAGCAAGATAACAACCAAGTGTAGTGAAGCCATATCACCTGGAACTGCAAAAAGCTGTGATATTGCCTCAAATTGACCAGTGCAGATTAGGGCTCAGTTCAATGTTATTTTCTGTAGGCTAAATGGTTTGTTTTTCCATTCCCTCCGTGTGAGGATCATGGAACATCCTCACCTAAAGACTCATACATTGTGTGTGTGAATGTGTTCATGTTTTTTGTAAAAAGCCCTATTTTTCAATAACATTTCATATCATGCCATTGTCAAACATTTATTCCACCATTGCATCTGCAACAGTTAAGGGTGTAGTTTAATCAGTGTGAAGATGTGTATATTAAGTCATGATTGGGTAATGAGGTTATTGTAGGCCCCTCCCACCAATTTGTGTTGCTTGGAGACGCTAGCTAGATTTTTTTTCTTCATGTTTTTATTTAATCTTTATTTAACTAGGCAAGTCAGTTAAGAACAAATTATTATTTACAATGATGGCCTACCCCGGCCAAACCCTAACCCGGACGACGCTGGGTCAATTGTGTGCCGCCCTATGGGACTCCCAATCATGGCCGGTTGTGATACAGCCTGGAATCGAATCAGGGTCTGTAGTGACTCCTCTAGCACTGAGATGCAGTGCCTTAGACCGTTGCACCACTCGGGAGCCAAACCGAGGTACAACGAGAGGATGAGAAGGATGACGGTTTCCGGAGTGGAATATGGAAGGTGGATGGACGAACTTGAATCTGATGGCGCGTTGAGCAAAAATAGTGGAAAAGAGTGGAAGACAGTGATAAAGGAAAATGGAACAAAAAGGTCTATATTAACATCGGTTTTTGGTTGGAGTACAATTCACCAACAATTATGCTTTTTTTGGGAGATCCGTTTGAAGTATCGAGGATGGTAAAGGATGCATTAGGAAAGGTGGAGTCGGTCAGAGTGACCAGAAGTGGTTTTGTTTTGATTTCTTGTGTGTTGAAAGAGCAGAAGGAGAAGGCATTATGGCTCTACAAACTATTGACATATGAGGTGGAGAGTTAAGATTTTTGGATGTTGAGGCCCCGTGGTTAACAAGGAATATATCAGGTGTAATTAGAGCACGCCATCTGAACAGTTTAGTGGATGGAAGAAAATAGAAAAGCCTGCAGGTATTATTGATGTTTGACGAAGAGTATCTCCCTTCACATGTGAACCTGGGATATGTGAGATATGTGGTGAGAGCTTTCGTGTCCAAGTCGTTGTTTTGCCGGAATTGCAAAAGGTATGGCCATGTATCAAGTGTGTGCAGAAGGAACGCTGTTGAGGAATCCGAGGATGTTGTTGCAATTATGCTGGAAATTACATTCCCAATTCCCTGGAGTGCCCGGTTAGGGTAAAATAATTTGAAGTGGCAAGAGTCAGGGCTGTACAGCAGGTCTCCTCCATGTTGTCTGTTGTCTGTAGCTTGTGAGGTGTGGAAACACTTTGTTGCTTTTATGGATTTTGTCTTGTTGCTTTTTGTGCCATGTTGCTCTGTCTGTATGCTACTTCTTGCTTGTCCTATGTTGCTCTGTCTGTATGCTATGTCTTGCTTGTCCTATGTTGCTCTGCGTGTGCTCACTGCTCATTGATTATCTGTATTGTAATTGTTTTTAATAACCTGTCCAGGGACTGTGGTTGAAAATTAGCTGGCTGGGTAAAACCGGCACTTTTACTGAAACGTTGATAAAGGTTAATGTGCACTGTCCTTGTAAAAATAAATAAACTCAAACTCAAACGGAGGCATGCAAAATAGTTGAAGGAGCAAGTGGAGCTTAAGATAGGGTGGTGCATGATCCGCAGCCTGTGGAGATTCAGAGTGTCGTTCAACAGTAGAGGGAAATTGATATGTTGATCGTAAAGAAGGTGGACTTTGTGGCGTTATTGCGCATCTGATTAATTGTACTGGCCAAACGAACAAGAAGTCCAAGAAACTGCCCATAGTTGTATCTACAGTTGTAAGGTTCTTGGGTCTCCAGGACTTGATGGCTGAAACATTGCAAGGAATACTGTCGAGATTTGAAACTGACTAAAGGAGCAAATAGATTTTTGTTTTCTTTGTCTATTGTTAATTATTTGGGAACAATATGAGTGTTTTTCTCCCTCCCCTCCACTTTTCCCGGAATATAATTACATATATATTTTTTTAACCAACAATGCAGTTTTAAGAAAATACCTACAAAAAAATAAAAAAGTAAGAGATAACAAATAATTAAAGAGCAACAGTAAATAACAATAGCGGGGCTATATACAGGGGGTACCGGTACAGAGTCAATGTGTGGGGGCACCGGTATCGAGGTAATTATGTACTTGCAGGTAGGGTTATTATAGTGGCTATGCTTAGATGACAACAGAGAGTAGCAGCAGCATAAGGGAAGGGGTGCAAATTGTCTGGGTAGCCATTTGATTAGCTGTTCAGGAGTCTTATGGCTTGGGGATAGAAGCTGTTTAGAAGCCTCTTAGACCTAGACTTGGAAATCCGGCACCGCTTGCCATGCAGTAGCAGAGAGAACAGTCTATGACTAGGGTGGCTGGAGTCGTACATTTTTTTAAGACCTTCCCCTGACACCGCCTGGTATAGAGGTCCTGGATGGCAGGGAGCTTGGCCCCAGTGATCTACTGGGACATACGCACTACACTCTGTAGTGCCTTGAGGTCAGAGGCTGAGCATTTGCCATACCAGGCAGTGATGCAACCCGTCAGGATGCTCTTGATGGTGCAGCTGTAAAACCTTTTGAGGATCTGAGGACCCATGCCAAATCTTTTCAGTCTCCTGAGGGGGAATACGTTTTGTGCCTTCTTCACGACTGTCTTGGTGTGCTTGGACCATGTTAGTTTGTTGATGATGTGGACACCAAGGAATTTGAAGATCTAAACCTGCTCCACTACAGCCCCGTAGATGAGAATGGGGGAGTGTGCTCTCCTCCTTTTCCTGTAGTCCACAATCATCTCCTTTGTCTCACAAGCATGTCTTGATCACATTGAGGGAGAGGTTGTTGTCGTTGCACTACACAGTCAGATCTCTGACCTCCTCCCTATAGGCTGTCTCATCGTTGTCGGTGATCAGGCCTACCAAACTTAATGATGTTGTTGGAGTTGTGCAGTCATGAGTGAACAGGGAGTACAGGAGGGGACTGTGCATGCACCCCTGAGGGACCCCCATGTTGAGGATCAGCGTGGCAGATGTGTTGTACCTACCCTTACCACCTGGTGGCGGCCCGTCAGGATGTCTAGGATCCAGTTGCAGAGGGAGGTGTTTAGTCCCAGGGTCCTTAGCTTAGTGATGCGCTTTGAGGGCACTATGGTTTTGAACACTGAATTGTTGTCAATGAATAGCATTCTCACATAGGTGTTCCTTTTGTCCAGGTGGGAAAGGGCAGTAGGGAGTGATATAGGGATTGCATCATGTGTGGATCAGTTGGTGCGGTATGCAAATTAGGGTGGGTCTAGGGTTTTTGGCATAATGGTGTTGATGTGAGCCATGACCAGCATTTCAAAGCATTTCATGACTAAGGATGTGAGTGCTATGGGTCGATAGTCATTTAGGCAGGTTACTTTAGTGTTCTTGGGCACAGGGACTATGGTGGTCTGCTTGAAACATATTGGTATTACAGACTCAGACAGGAAAGGGTTGAAAATGTCAGTGAAGACACTTGCCAGTTGGTCAGCTAATGCTCGGAGTACACGTCCTGGTAATCCATCTGGCCCAGCGGCCTTGTGAATGTTGGTTGACCTGTTTAAAAGTCTTACTCACATCGGCTGCGGAGAGCGCGATCACACAGCCATCCGGAACAGCTGATGCTGCCATGCATGTTTCAGTGTTATTTAGCTCATCTGGTAGGCTCGTGTCACTGGGCAGCTCGTGGCTGTGCTTCCCTTTGTAGTCTGTAATAGTTTGCAAGCCCTGTCACATCCGACAAACGTCGGAGCCGGTGTAGTACGATTCGATCTTAGTTTTGTATTGACGCTTTGCCTGTTTGATGGTTTGTCAGAGGGCATAGCGAGATTTCTTGTAAGCTTCCGGGTTAGACTCCCGCTCCTTGAAAGTGGCAGCTCTAACCTTTAGCTCAGTGCGAATGAGCATTTCGCTACACTCACAAGCATTTCACTACACTCGCATTAACATCTGTTAACCATGTGAATGTGACCAATACAATTTGATTTGATTTGAATGTTGCCTGTAATCCATGGTTTATGGTTGGGGTATGTACGTACAGTCACTGTGGGGGCGACGTCCTCGATGCACTTATTGATAAAGCCAGTGATTGATGTGTACTCCTCAATGCAATCGGAACAATCCCAGAACATATTCCAGTCTGCTTTGGCAAAACAGCCCTGTAGTTTAGCATCTGCTTCTTCTGACCACTTTATAGACCGAGTCACGGGTGCTTCCTGCTTTAATTTGTGCTTGTAAGCATGAACCAGGAGGATAGAGTTATGGTCAGATTTACCAAATGGAGGGCGAGGGAGAGCTTTGTACATGTCTCTGTGTGTGGAGTAAAGGTGGTCTACAATTTCTTTCCCTCTGGTTGCACATTTAACATGCTGATAGAAATGTAAGTTGCCCTGCATTAAAGTCACTGGCCACTAGGAGCGCTGCCTCTGGATGAGCGTTTTCCTGTTTGCTATGGCGGAATACAGCCCATTGAGTGCAGTTTTAGTGCCAACCTTGCTCTGTGGTGGTATGTAGACAGCTACGAAAAATACACATGAAAACTCCATAGGTAGAGAGTGTGGTCTACAGCTTATCATAAGATACTCTACCTCAGGCGAGCAAAACTTTGAAACTTCCTTAGATATCGTGCACCAGCTGTTGTTTACATAAATGCATAGGCCCCGCCCCGTCTCCTACAAGAGGCTGCTGTTCTGTTTTGCCGATAGAGTGTATAACCCGCCAGCTGTATGTTCTTAACCTCTTGGGGCTAGGTGGGACGCTAGCGTGCCACCCGTGGTGCACTCCATCAACAGCAGGTGCATTTCAAGAGCGGCAAATTTGAATCCAAATAAATGTCAAAATTCAAATTTTTCAAAAATACAACTATTTTACACCATTTGAAAGATAAACATCTCCTTAATCTAACCACGTTTTACGATTTCAAAAAGGTTTTACGGCGAAAGCATAAATTTAGAGTATGTTAGGACAGTACATTTACAAGAGTTGTGTGTAATGTTTTGTCAAGTCAAAGACAGGGTCACCAAAACCATAAAACCAGCTAAAATGATGCACTAACCTTTTACAATCTCCATCAGATGACACTCCTAGGACATTATGTTAGACAATGCATGCATTTTTAGTTCTATCAAGTTCATATTTATATCCAAAAACAGCGTTTTACTATGGCATTGATGTTGAGGAAATCGTTTCCCTCCAATAACCGGCAGTCAAGTCAGCGTAACAAATTAAATAATTAAAATTAGAAAACATTGGTAAAATATTATATTGTCATTTAAAGAATTATAGATTTACATCTCTTGAACGCAATCAACTTGCCAGATTTAAAAATAACCTTACTGGGAAATCACACTTTGCAATAATCTGAGCACTGCGCCCAGAAAAATACGCGTTGCGATACAGACTAGACGTCATGTTGGGGAGATCTAAAATCGAAAATACTATGTAAATAATCCATTACCTTTGATTCTCTTCATCAGATGTCACTTCCAGGTATCACAGGTCCATAACGAATGTAGTTTTGTTCAAAAAAGCTCATCATTTATGTCCAAAAATCTCCGTCTCGTTAGCACATGATGTAAGCCAGCCGGACTTCTCGTCATGAACGAGGGGAAAAAATATATTTCCGTTCGTTCAAACATGTCAAACGTTGTATAGCATAAATCATTAGGGCCTTTTTTAACCAGAACATGAATAATATTCAAGGTGGACGAATGCATACTCTTTTATAACGTATTGGAACGAGGGTACCCAACATGAACTCGCGCGCCAGGTGTCTAATGGGACATCATCGTTCCATGGCTCTTGTTCGGTCAGATCTCCCTCCAGAAGACTCAAAACACTTTGTAAAGGCTGGTGACATCTAGTGGAAGCAATAGGAAGTGCCAAAATATTCCTAAACCCCTGTGTTTTTCAATGGGATAGGTTTAAAGTCAATACAACACATCAGGTATCCACTTCCTGTCAGAAAATGTCTCAGGGTTTTGCCTGCCAAATGAGTTCTGTTATACTCACAGACACCATTCAAACAGTTTTGGAAACTTTAGAGTGTTTTCTATCCATATATAATAAGTATATGCATATTCTAGTTACTGGGTAGGATTAGTAACCAGATTAAATCGGGTACATTTTTTTTATCCAGACGTGCAAATGCTGCCCCTTAGACCCAACAGGTTAATGTCATTGTTCAGCCACGACTTGGTGAAACATAAGATATTGACGTTTTTATTGTCCAGTTGATAGGATATATGTGCTTTCAGTTCGTGCCATTTATTTTCCAGTGATTGAATGTTAGCTAGCAGAACAGAAGGCAAGGGCAGATTAGCCTCTCATCGCCTGATCCTCACAAGCCATCCTGATCTTTTGCCTCAAAATCTTAGTTTATTTCTCCAGTAAATCACAGGGATCGGGGCCTGGTCAGGTGTCTGCAGTATATCCCTTGCGTCCGACTCATTGAAGAAGAACTTCTCGTCTAATTTGAGGTGAATAATTCCAGCTCTGATGTCCAGAAGCTATTTTCGGTCATAAGAGACGGTAGCAGCAACATTATGTACAAAACAAGTTACGAACATCTCGAAAAAACAAACTAAATAGCATGATTGGTTGATAGCCGAATAGCCGTCAGCCCTACCCTCCGGCACCACCATGGACAGAGGCATTGTCATGCTGAAACAGGAAAGGGCCTTCCCAAAATTGTTTCCCCTAAGTTGGAAGCACAGAATTGTCTAGAATGTCATTGTATGCTGTAGCGTTAAGATTTCCCTTCACTGGTTTAAAGGGGCCTAGCCCGAACCATGAAAAACAGCCTCATATCATTATTCCTCCTCCACCAAACTTTACAGTTGGCACTATTCATTGAGGCAGGTAGCGTTCTCCTGGCATTTGCCACAACAATGATTAGTCCGTCAGACTGCCAGATGGTGAAGCATGATTAATCACTCCAGAGAACGCATTTCCACTGCTCTTGAGTCCAATGGTGGTGAGCATTACACCACTCCAGCCAATGCTTGGCATTGCTCATGGTGATCTAATCCCCTGACTACACCGCTCGCGTCGCATGTGCGAGCGTTGCAAAATCAATTTCGGAATCTATGTTGTTCAATTATTGCACCCACACTGCTCGCGTGCGCCAACGAGCGTCTGCGTTGCCAAAGGCTAAAATAGAAGTCATTCCTATTTCTGACGCAGATCGCGCTGCAAGTCCTGCCTCTCCCATCTCCTCATTGGTTTATAGAAGCAGGTACCCAAGTGCCATCTCCACACTGATTATACCCACGTGGGTGATTGAAAGACAAAATGTTTTCCCAGTTGTCGTGGTAATACTATGAAAGTGTAGATGCAAATCACCATATAAGTTCAAAGATGAAAAAGCCTGGAAGGAGGAGAGATGACTAGAAATGATTCGGTTGACCGTTTTATGTGTGGATTAATTGTCTGAGTAGAGGACCTTGTGCATTTCAGGTAAAATAACAACTCATTGTTTATATCCCAGGACAAATTAGCTAGCTAAATAGGACAAATTAGCTAGCATGTGCAAGCTAACTAGCTAAATTGCCATACATGTTTAATGCTTTTCGACCTGTCCCCAAATTAATGTCATTGGTTCAGAGTTTGTTTTGATATTTTAACCTGCGTGTCGTGATAGCGTTTGGTGTAGGGGGACAAAATACATTTATGCACGATAGCGCACGATGGCGCATACGCACAGCCGGTTTGGGTTCCGTGTTAGGCTTGTGTGTGGCTGCTCGGCCATGGAAATCCATTTCATGAAGCTCCCGACAAGCAGTTATTTCTCGTCGGGAGAGGAAGTTTGTAACTCTGTAGTGAGTGTTGCAACCGAGGACAGATGATTTTTATGCGCTATGCACTTCAGCACTCAGCGGTGCCGTTCTGTGAGCTTGTCTGGCCTAACACCATAATATTTCATATCATACCATAGTCAAACCTTTATTCCACCATTGTGTGGAATAAGTGTGTAATTGAATCAGTTAAGTGTGTAATTGATTCTGTTTGAATAATGTGTGTGTTAAATCAGGATTGGGTAAGGAGGTAAGCCACCAATCTGGATTGACTCCTTTCGTCTCAGGAGGAAAATAATCCTGCAGCAGGAAGATTTGAATATCTGAGGAAAAATGTAGAATCACCGCCAGGGTGCAGCTGGAAGCGGTGTTTGGATACAATATTCATCGTACCTTTATTGTACCTTATGTACTGTAGGCTACGTGCAGGCTACAGAGCATCTGACATAATAAATGTACATATTTGTAGGGAGGTAGATGTATTTTATTGTTAGGGAAAATCTTTTTTTTTTATCAATTGTTTTATTACATGTTGAAGGCAACCAATAGGCAGAATAAATTATTGGTTTCCTCAGTGCCTGTGTGGTCCAGTGTTTATATTCACTGACCTCAGCACACATATGCCAGAGTTGGCATGGGTTTGAATCTTGATCACTGCCCTTGGACTCACGGATGAACGTCTAATCCTGATGCATTAATTCGGCGTAGTTACAGGGTTAATTCTGCTTGGTTACAGGGTTTAAACAGAAACAACTCAGAAGGTGAACAGTTTAGGCATTAATTCGGTTAGGGCTATGGTGTGGGGAAGACTTAAAACAAATGAATAAAAAATGACGGGCCTATGTATCATAGTATTCTAAGTGCTTGCTAGAGCATTGTGAACTGCCGTACTGCAGTGGTCTAAGCAGTGCGCTCTGGCGCCGAGCCTCATGAGTGAATGACCAGCTTGGGCCCACAAGTTAATTTCCTTTCTTTTAGGGTTTTTAAGAAGTCTAATATTTATTAGTAGTAGGATAATTTAAACATCAAAGAAAAGTCTCAGCTCAACAAAATTGTCTTTGGATAGGCTCAAATGTATCACGTTTCAGGTAAGACCCAAATGTAGACTGTGTTTAACCCCTGTGCGGCCTCCGTCCCATCCAGCGAAAAATCATATCGCCATTAGCATAACAAAATTTAATAAAAAAAATGTTTCAATATTTTTTTCAAATTATATCGTTTTATAGATACACCTCTCCTGAATCGAACCACGTTGTCCGATTTCAAAAAAGGCTTTACAGCAAAAGCAAAACATTAGATTATGTTAGAGGAGTATATCGTAAAAGTAGCCACATAGCCATTTTCCGACCAACCAAATGCATCACAAATAACCAAAAAACAGCTAAATGCAGCACTAACCTTTGACAATCTTCATCAGATAAACACACCTAGGACATCATGTTACACAATACATCCATTCCTTTGTTCGATAAAGTTCATATTTATATATAAAAACAGCATTTTACATCGGTGCGTAACGTTGACTAACTATTTTCCCTCAAATGCATCCGATGAAACAGAGCTACAATTTACTAAATTACTATTCGAAAACATTTTTAAAATGTAATATTGTCATTCTAAGATTTATAGATGAATATCTCTTGAAAGCACCTGTAATGCCAGATTTAAAATTAACTTTACTGGGTAATCATACTTTGCGATGAAAGGGGATGCGATACTCTGAAAAATAGGCTAACGTTACAGGTCAGCGCCATCTTGGAACAATCGCATATCACATCTAGTCTTGTATACTATTGTCAATAATCCCTTACCTTTGGTTGTCTTCATCAGAAAGCACTTCCAGGAATCCCAGGACCACAACAAATGTATTTTCGTTCGAAAAAATTACTCCTTCATGTTCCAAGAGCTTGTTCTTGTTAGCGCATCTGAAGGCTTATCCAAATGCTTCGTCGGCCACGGGACAGCCATTTCGAGAAAATGCATTTTTTTCCCATTTAGGTTCGTTCAAACATGTCAAACGTTGTATAACATAAATCTTCAGGGCGTTTTTCAACAAGAGAGCCAATAAGATTGGAGGGGGACGATTGCATTGTGTTTCAAAACGTTTCGAAAGGGGAGGGTAACCAGGGGCGCCGGCGTCATAATGGTGATGGCCCTCTCCGTGTGATCACGTTCCACAGCGTCTCATTCATTCAGTTTTAACAGTAGAAGGCTCAAACCACTTTGTGAAGACTGGGGACATCTAGTGGAAGCAATAGGAAGTGCTCAATGAACCATAGCTCACGGTGTGATTAATAGGCAACGTGATGAAGTTGAGTTCGCAATTCAGAATTCCACTTCCTGTTTCCATCTGTCTCGGGGTTTTGACTGCCATATGAGTTCTGTTATACTCACAGACACAATTCAAACAGTTTTAGAAACTTTAGGGTGTTTTCTATCCACAAGTATTAATTATATGCATATCCTAGCTTCTGAGTTTGAGTAGAAGGCCGTTTAAAATGGGCACGAATTTCTTTCAAAAATCGCTTTAGCGCCCCCTATCCTAGGGGAACGCCAAGAGGTTAAGTAACAATGTTTATTACAGCAACAGGGGCAGGCAAACGATAGGTCAAGGTAGGCAGGGGTCGGTAATCCAGAGTAGTGGGGAAAAGATACAGGACGTCAGGCAGGCTCAAGGTCAGGGCGGGCAGAAAAGGTCAAAAACAGGAACAGTCAATAGACAGGAACAGAGGGGAAAATGCTGGTTGGCTTGACGAAACACAACGAACTGGCAACAGACAAACAGAGAACACAGGTATAAGTACCCAGGGGATAATGGGGAAAATGGCTGACACCTGGAGGGGGGTGGAGACAAGCACAAGGACAGGGGAAACAGATCAGGGTGTGACAGTACCCCCCACTCTAGGGACGCCACCTGGCGTCCTACATGGGCGCCATACCTGGTTGAGCGGGGTGCCGGTGCTGGAACTCAGAGATGAGGCCTGGGTCCAGGATATCCCTAGCGAGACCCAGCACCTCTCCTCCGGGCCATAACCCTCCCAGTTAACCAGGTACTGGAATCTCTTGCCACGAGGTCAAACCTTCAGGAGACGTCTCACCATGTACACCGGTCGGCCGTCAATGAGACGGGGGAGAGGGGTGGGCCTGGAAACAGGAGACAAGGGGCAGTAAGACATGGTTTTAACTCTAGACACAGAAAAGTTAGTAAAAATATGGCGTGTACGGGGCAACAAAGAATGTTCAGCAGAGGGGCTAATGATCTTGGAGCAGAGCGGAAAGGCTCGGCTTCCGGGGGTGTAGCCGCGACACTATAGTGGCGTGCAGCGCTTTGACCTTCTTGGATACCAGTCGGTGCTGCAAAAACGATGTGGCCCGGGCCTTACTGAAACCCTCCTGGAGGTCCTGGTACTCTGCAGGGCGGGTGGAGAGGTCCGGGGCAATTTCCAAGCCCCCAGGAAGATGTTCCAGGGCAGGCAGAGCTGACTTCAGGCAATGAGTGTGGCAGGACAGGCTTCAGCCCACGATGGCACCAGTAGCCCAGTCAATGGAGGGATTGTGTCACTGGAGCCAAGAGAATCCCAATATCACAGGAACCTGCAGAGACTCAACTACCAGGAATTGGATCGTCTTGCTGTGGTTCCCTGTCACTTGTAAGTTGATGGGGGTGGTATGGTGGGTGACTTGGCCTATAGAGCGCCCGTCCAGCACTTTAACATCCATAGGAATGGAGAGGGGTTGAGTAGGGATGCCCAGCTCGGATACCAGGGTAATGTCCATAAGACTCACATCGGTCCCCAAGTCGATGAGTACCTGGAGAGACTTCTACTGTTCGCCCCACAGCAGGGTGGCATGGAGAGGGGGGCGAGTAAGGGGAGAAGAACAATTATCTTTAAGACCCACCAATGTACTTACTCCAGCGAATGAGCTAGGTCTCTTGAAGGGACAGGTAGACACAAAACGACCAGCAGTACCGCAATACAGACAACTCTGAGTGTCAAGTCTGCGTACGCATTCGGCAGGAGACAGCCTAGCCAGGCGGGCTGCATCGGGTCGGGAAGAGATGAATCTGCAGGCTTCGGAGGATCTTGGAGGAACTCGGATCCTCTCGGGGACGTAGACACTGGGAATGTCCAGAGTTCCTCAGATGCAAGGTGGGATCCTTGAGTGAGCGATTGGGACCACAATCAGACCTCTTCTCCCTCCTATGTTCCCATAGCCGACCATTGATCCGGATGGTTAACCTGTTATGGCTAGGGGGCAGTATTTTCACGGCTGGATAAAAAACGTACCCGATTTAATCTGGTTACTACTCCTGCCCAGTAACTAGAATATGCATATAATTATTGGCTTTGGATAGAAAACACCCTAAAGTTTCTAAAACGGTTTGAATGGTGTCTGTGAGTATAACAGAACTCATATGGCAGGCCAAAATCTGAGAAGGTTTCATTCAGGAAGTGGCCTGTCTGACAAGGTGTCGTTCTTCTTGTCTCTGTTTATTGAAGAGTGAGGATCTTAGCTGTCCCGTGACACTTCCTACGGCTGCCATAGGTTCTCAGAAGGCGGCAAAAAGCGGAATCGTGGCTTTGCAGGCTCTGGCTGAAACAAAGTAGCGCGTTTGGGTAGTGGCTGGTTATAGTACTGTGAGACTCAGGCTCGTGCCCGCGTCGACCGAAAGGTTTGTTTTCATTCCTCTGTTTAGCTAAATGGACATTCCCGGTCGGAATATTATCGCTTTTTTACGAGAAAAATGGCATAAAAATGGATTTTAAACAGCGGTTGACATGCTTCGAAGTACGGTAATGGAATATTTAGATTTTTTTTGTCACGAATTGCGCCATGCGCGCGACCCTTCTTTACCATTCGGATAGTGTCTGGGACGCACGAACAAAACGCCGCTATTTGGATATAACGATGGATTATTTTGGACCAAACCAACATTTGTTATTGAAGTAGCAGTCCTGGGAGTGCATTCTGACGAAGACAACAAAAGGTAATCAAACTTTTATAATAGTAAATCTGATATTGGTGAGTGCTAAACTTGCCGGGTGTCTAAATAGCTAGCTCGTGATGCCTGGGCTATGTACTTAGAATATTGCAAAATGTGCTTTCACCAAAAAGCTATTTTAAAATCGGACATATCGAGTGAATAGAGGAGTTCTGTATCTATAATTCTTAAAATAATTGTTATGCTTTTTGTGAACGTTTATCGTGAGTAATTTAGTAAATTGTTAGCAAATTCCCTGGAAGTTTGCGGGGGGTATGCTAGTTCTGAACGTCACATGCTAATGTAAAAAGCTGTTTTTTGATATAAATATGAACTTGATTGAACAAAACATGCATGTATTGTATAACATAATGTCCTAGGTGTGTCATCTGATGAAGATCATCAAAGGTTAGTGCTGCATTTAGCTGTCTTCTGGGTTTTTGTGACATTATATGCTTGCTTGAAAATGGGTGTCTGATTATTTCTGGCTTGGTACTCTGCTGACATAATCTAATGTTTTGCTTTCGCTGTAAAGCCTTTTTGAAATCGAACAGTGTGGTTAGATAAAGGAGAGTCTTATCTTTAAAATGCTGTGAAATAGTCATATGTTTGAAAAATTGAAGTTTTTGTATTTTTGAGGAATTTGTAATTCGCGCCACGCCTATCATTGGATATTGGAGCAGGTGTTCCGCTAGCGGAACGTCTAGATGTAAGAGGTTAAAGCGATGAGTGAGTCGAGATCCGGGAGTAGCTGCCGGGCTTCCTCCGATAATTCGTGCAGGAACGTGTTGAACAGAGCTTCTGGGTTCCAGGCACCATCCGCTGCTAGCGTGTGGAAATCCACCGCATAGTCTGCTACACTGAGGGAGTCCTGCCGAAGCTGGAGTAACTTCCGGGCAGCCTCTCTCCTGGACACCGGAGCCTCAAACTTTTTTCACATCCGCCAAGAATTCCTCCAGACTGAAGCAAATGGCCGACTGTTGTTCCCAAACGTCCGTAGCCCAGGCGAGGGCCCTCCTGGACATCAGCGTGATGAGGTAGGCTATCTTAGAGCGGTCCGAGAGGAAGGTTGCAGCTCCATGACGAGGGATCACTGAGCGAGAAACGCCCGACCGGTGCCCAATTCTCCATCGAAGCGCTCCGGGGGAGGTAAGCGCGGTCCACAGGAAACCAGGGTGACGACGCTGTTGCCAGCCGGGTTACTGAGTGGCTGAGAGGTTACCGTCATGGTATCCAAAAGTGTCTGGTGTGGTTACTTCTTGTCAAGTAGGGGGGTAAAATATTCCTGTATTTTCCGTATTTGTCAGCGTATGCACTACTGGTGTTGAAGTCAGGTGCAGGAGAGCAGAGTTGTGATCAGGCCCACACTTTATTCGGCAGAAGCAAACAACAGACGGATGTAACAGTGTCCAACAAACCTCTAGCCAAAGGCAAAAGTGCAAAGCGCGACATGGGGGGAACAGAGGAATATATATATGCAGTTGATTAGGGAATGTAAACCAGGTGTGCGGGGAACAAGACAAAACAAATGGAACAATGAAAAATGGAGCGGCGATGGCTAGAAGACCGGTGACGTCGACCGCCGAACACCGCCCGAACAAGGAGGGAAGCCGACTTCGGCGGAAGTCGTGACAGTATTTGAAATGTGTAAATAAATCAAGGCAATCGGGGGGATTGAGTTATTTGTGCCAAAAGGGCATGGGCCGGAATCAAACCCACACAGACACGGTGGGCCTATATGTGCGCAGCTGCCCTAAACACTAAACCACCCTAGGCCATGATTGATCTAAATGTTGACCTTTGCATACCTTTGACACTTGAATGTTATTGCCTAGTGGAGACCAGTAGCGACGCTTGGGTAAAATCACTGGGGAAGCCAAACCAAGCCAGTAAAGCAGCCATATTACAGCCAATGTTGTGATATTTACATTGTTTGCTCTATAACCCATTCGTTCATACGCCACTGTGATATACAATAAGGGGAGAGCAACATCTGTCCGGTGAAGTCCACAAAGCAAATATTGCATGGAACAAATAGTTATATGACCTGCAGCATGGTCAAGAAAGTTAATGTTTTCAACAGTTTACTACTGATTTAGAACCACTGAGTTAGCACAAAGTCAGCACAAAGACAACAGGAGCACTGCCTCCGTTATTCCAGCACCATTTCAACTTCAACATCATCAAATCAACAAGGCTATATATGCTTAGTTTAAAACAATGAAAACTATTTATTCCAATCAATGTTACTAAATATAATGTGGCTGTCCATGGTACTGGTTTGTTTGTTTGTTTGTTTGTGTGTGTGTGTGTGTGTGTGTGTGTGTGTGTGTGTGTGTGTGTGTGTGTGTGTGTGTGTGTGTGTGTGTGTGTGTGTGTGTGTGTGTGTGTGTGTGCGCAAGTAAAACCATTTTTGAGACTAATCCTACTTGTAGACTAGTTGAATGCCAATGCCATCCTCCTTTCTTTCATGTTGGCAAATGGTCTATGGCTCTGTATGCTTTTAGTTTTTGTTTTCATAGGCTACCTAGCTAAAATGCTAGCTAGCCTAATTTCCTTGAATGGGCAACAATGAACCAGCTAAGTTAGCAAGCTAGTTATCATGAGCCTACTAGGCTACATCTAGACTACATATTGAACTGAAATTGTCTGGCCAGTGGCACAATATATACATTTATGGTTGGATCAGAATTGCAGTCATAATCATTGGTGCAAACCACAAATCCATATCCCCATCTCTGTCCTTGGCTTAGGAAAGGGCTGATTTAGCAAGCTAGCTACTGCAGGTCATCAACACAAGCAGACCAGAAACAGACACCTTTTTCTGATAATGATGTGATTTGATTGATGTGAAGCCAAATCCAAACTGGCCTCCCTTGGGGAGTGTTTTGCTGCACCAGGACAACCCACAGTTGAGCTCAACTCAACGCTGATTGGTAAATTTCTTTATAGATTTTTTATCGGGGCGGCCAAATGCTTGCTGGCATTAATCAAATCAAAGGCTATGGCGGCAACGTCCCATACTCTTTTGTTCCAAACAGCATCAGATACATGGGCTACACATATTGAGACAAAGGCGCACTGTTCCCTTGCTCTGATGATTTCTTTGGTGAGATTCAGCCACTTGCGAATTGAAGGAAAATTATTTTAAAAAACAGAGAGACGAAAGATAACATTTTTTTTTTATTGGTCAAATATTTGGGGAAGACTGGCTTCCCTTGGCTTCCATGAATACACGCCATTGGTGGAGACCAATATCTAGCTTGTGTTATTGAGCTATTGAAAACGACAGTTGTTGATGTTTATGGCTGCATTTCAGATACATTTTTATACATTTGAATGTTGCAATAATAGGACTTAGGCCTAGCGTTTGATCGAGCGAGAGAGAAAATGATTTTGATAGCGAGTCCTGATGCCAATGAGTTGACTGCCCCTGCATGGAGAGAAAGAGACCGGATCTTTTTCAGGGACTCAGAAGGTTCATTTGAATTTCCTGATTCAGCAGGAACATTCTCTGCGACAGAAGAGTGATCAAGTTAAGATCCGACATCAGTAGGAGTTGGAAGCAAGGATAGAGGAGAGCACTTGTGTGGCACATTTTATGCTTACTTTTAATCTTTGTTTTAGCCTTTTAGCTCTTAGCCTGTTTTTAACCCGTCGCTGTATTTATCTATTTATTCAAATAAATTCTACATTTTGGAGTAAAACAGTTCTTGACATCAATAAAATGTTTATGCGCAAAAGGTAACCTCTCTCTCTCTTTGACTTTATCTCTCTCTCTCTGTCTGTCTCTATCCCCCCCCTCCCCACACACATATACACACTGTCTCTCTCCACTTTCTCTAAGGCATTTCATCTGATAATGAGTACCTTGTAATCTGCAACAGTTTGATTGATGCTTCTCTTCCATGAGCCGAATTTAACAGCACCTCCTTGACGCTCCAGATTCACCCAATTATGCTTCTGGAAGCCAGGAAACCTTGAGTTTATGTTGCCATGGCAACAGAACTGCTCATGCATTATGGATTATCATTGAAATTCTACGCCACCTACCTAACATAATAATGAGAGCTTGGGACTTAATCAAACCAGCCATTCTTTCCCTCTATGTGCGTGTGCGTGGCTCTGTGTGTGAATGGTTGGGTGCGTGTGTGTGTGTGTGTGTGTGTACGTGCGTGTGTGTGTGTGGCAGGTGTGCGACACAGACGGAAGGACCTGCTCCCTCATTGTTGGGCGGTGTGCTGTGGGAGCAGAGTCTGACCCAATAGGGAGTCTACAGACTGGTTGCTGCCTCATGGATATGCTGCTTGTGACCAGTGACATCTGAGGCTGTATCCCAAATGGCACCCTATTCCCTATATAGTGCCCTACTTTTGACCAAGGCCGATAGGGCTTTGGCCAAAAGTAGTACACTATGTAGGGAATAGGGTCTACACTACAAAAAAATAGGGCTGCATGTTAGAACCAGGTATAAACATGGCTTCTCGCTCTCTCTCTCAGTGGTCCACAGGTTGTGCACACATGGGTCATATATAACATAATTGTGGGGAAATTCATCCCAAAATGAATGCAA
The DNA here is from genome assembly GCF_965601325.2 of Salmo salar. Classification (NCBI taxonomy): domain Eukaryota; kingdom Metazoa; phylum Chordata; class Actinopteri; order Salmoniformes; family Salmonidae; genus Salmo; species Salmo salar. The sequence continues at coordinate 58,458,715 of NC_138296.1, read as the reverse complement.
TCCATTTCACAGAGCCTAAAACTCCTCAGTGCTCATCAGCCTGGTTATCCCAATGCACTAGCTCTGCTCCATTGCACACTGTGGTTAACACACAGCTACACACAGACAGCAACACACATACAGCCACACACAGACAGCTACAGACAGACAGGGAAACCTGCTGATTACCACTGTTGGACTGTATTTACTGTACGGATACTGTGTACGTGTGTGTGCCTGTGTAAGTGTGTGTAATATTTAAAAAAGGCGTGTGTTATTCACCTCCCATCCCCTGCCACTCCTGCCCTTTATTTAGCCCTCTCTGCTGCTTTAAATCCAGCTTCTAAGATACACGCAAATGCACACACACACCAGGCCCTGTCTGGATAGAGTTAATTACGTTTTTCAGATGTGTGCGTCCTGCAGCAGCATTTTAAACCTCATTAATGACTGACCATGTATTCCTGAGTAACAACACAGTAGTGTGACACGCAGGTTTGGCAGGGCTAATAAAGCACTATTTCAACAGGTTTTCACTGTCCTTCCCGTCCCATCCTGTCCCGATGCCGTACTGAAAGAAACTCATTTCTCTGTCTAATGGTGTTGTTATGTTAGCTAATTTACTTTTCTTTGCCTAGTTTCACACAGTGCACGGCGGGTCATTTTTCATGCCTAATCTGTGTCCTGGGACAAAAGGACTCCTTTAGCCTTTTGCCATTGATGCAGAATGTACAAGAAAAATAAGTTAATTCACTGACCATGAATCAGGGGAGGCTGGATGTGTGTTCCAAATGACACCATACCTATTCCCTATACAGTGCACTCCTTTTGAGCTGGGCCCATAAGGCTCCCGATTGGCGCAGTGATCTAAGGCACTGCATCTCAGTGCAAGAGGCGTCACTACAGTCCCTGGTTCAAATCCAGGCTGTATCACATCTGGCTGTGATTGGGAGTCCCATAGGGTGGCGCACAGTTGGCCCAGCATTTTCTGGGTTTGGCCGGGGTAGGCCGTCATTGTAAATAAGAATTTGTTCTTAACTGACTTGCCTAGTTAAATGAAGGTTAAATCAATTTTTAAAAGGCTTTGGTCAAAAGTAGTGCACTAAACAGGGAATATGGTGCCATTTGGGACGAAGTTGAATTACTTTCTGGGGCTGGGGTGTGTGCTGCAGGGGTTTATGCCAGGGCCATTGATAATTAACATGCATCTATCATGCATACCATACAGCTTCTAAAAACGAATCTTTGATCAAAGATATAGATTACCGATTGGTGCATTTTGGAAGCCATTCTTCTTGCCTTAAATAGTAGTAGCCCTAAACAGACAGTTTGGGAAGAATAAGGCCCCTTAACAGAACTTTGGAGATGTTGCTATCCTCTTTTGTCTCATAAGAGATTGCCATTTATATAAATGGGGATACAGTATAAGACAGGTGATCTGATGTATTTTTCTGTCCATTCAATGTTTTTTAAACATGCCACAGTGCTGTTCAGTTGTGGCTGCTTACCATTAGATTTTACAGCATTTATTGCAGATTCACATTTTGCATATAGCAGCACTTTCATAAATGTGAGCAATGAGCATCCTCCCAGTTCACTCACCTCACCTGCAGACCTCTTACTGAAGCACCTCCCTCCACTCTCTCTTGTTCAAATAAATGAGAAAAATAAATTAAAACAGACAACCCCAGATATTCGATCAAATACAGGGGGTACCGTGCAAATACAAAAATGCCTGGTTAAATGAGTTAGGCTCTCTGATTGAGGGCAGCGCAATTGGCAGTGACAGGTCCCAAACAGAATCTGTCAAAGCAGTAATGGCAGTGAAGTAGGCAGATGAGCAGGTGATGGATTTGGCTGTCTGAATCTATTTCTACAGTCCGAGCGTGGAATCGGGGCAAGGTGGCCTGCATATTCACTATAATTAGCCATCAGCAGCCATTTTTGGACCCAGAGAGGCAATCTAAGAGGCAACTAGCTATCCCCCTTACCAGCACTAATGGAATTTTGGAATATTTTGGAGGTGCAAATTATAATTTTGACAGGTCACTTTTGAGTGGAAGAGAAATTAAATTGTGGGGGTTGGTTGCAGAAGCAATTCTCTTGTGAGACGATTGTTAACAAACACCCATTCCTATTTACATACGCTGCCTACACAGTTAGATAAAAGGAAAGGAAACAGGACATTTTGATAAAGCGGCTCTCTAAATATATTCCACCCTCATTATTTTGAGTTACCTAAGTGGTGCTATAGAGAGCTTGAACAGACATGGAAGTCTGAGATCAGGTAAATGGGATGCACAGCTCTCGGAAACACATGTCCTTTTTTATTTTCAGTGTTCAGCACACATGTGAAAAGCAGAGACAGGGGCCGCCTCCTAAATGGCAGCCTATTACCTATATAGCGTCCTAGAGGCCCTGGTCAAAAGTAGTGCACTAGATAAGGAATAGGGTGCCATTTGGGATGCAATCAGTGTCTACATACAGAGAAACATGATGAAACACAAGGAAGTAGTGCATGTATGCTGAAAATATAAACACTCTTATATAAATTGTACATTGGGACCAGGAACATAAACAAGAACATTTGAATTTCCTGACTTCACAAAATAGCACAAAGCATGCAATAACATCATAAAAAAGATGGATTCATCCATTGCCAATGTTGATTTTTTTCAGATATCTAGGATGTTTCATTTTGTGAAATTTTGTTTCCAAATGTGGATATGCAGGCTCTTCTTTTATTCCTGCTCATCCACTTCGGCTTTCAGGACTTGAGTCCCAAATGGCACTCTATTTCCTATATAGTGCTCTACTTTGGACCAGAGCACAAGTCAAAAGTAGTGCACTATATAGGAAATAAGGTGCCATTTGGGATGAACTCAGTCGCTGAAGAAGGGATAGTGGCCCGAGGCCTGCTGATGGATGTCAGTGAGCAGGGAGCACGCCCATGCAGTGTAGGATGGAAACCAATAGAAACCATTTCCTGCTACTGATTAGAGTGTGCTTTACACGGCTGTCCCCCCCACACAGGGGTCCACTGCGCCACTGCCTAAACCAATCCAATCACTTTTGGGATGTTGGTGTCACTCTGACGTGGGCCTCACAGCATCACAGCAACCCCCAGTACCCCTGTGTCCCCTAGGTGGCACAGGCAAGAGGCAAGGCCCCATCAGTGGGATAGATAGACCTCAAAGTAGGCCCCGCTCAACTACCATAATCCTCTGCCATCCATCCCTTGTCATGTCACCCATGACATACATTAATGGGCAATCTGGTGTACCCCAACCCCACCTTCACACTCCCTCAGTGGCCATTGGGTCAGTAGTGAAGGCAGAGGGGGGTCTCCAACGTAGTACTACTTATGTAGTACCATCCTGGCCCCATGCGGGGAAGCTCTTAGGCTCAATTATATTCTACACATGGCTCCCTGGACCCCAATCCCAGAAATAACAGACCCTTCCGGTACCCACAATGCTGATGCCCCAAAGAAATAGGTACTTCAAGCATAACATAATAGCCTGCATCATTATGAATAATGGATTATATGGTATTATCCCAACCCTTGCCCCATACACCAAAACATGTATTTACTTGATCTGAATGATATCGTGGAATATAAATGGGTTAATAATATGGCTAAATTGCCCATAGTGAAAATCACAGATGTTGGAGTGGTTTGAATCCAGTCCTGGCCACAGCAGAGTACTGGGATCTGTCTGTGAGGAAGGAGGAGCTGCATCCAAAATGGCACCATATTCCCTACATAGTGTACTACTTTTACATTAGTCATTTAGCAGACACTCTTATCCAGAGCAACTTACAGTAGCGAATGCATACATTTCATGTCATGCATTATTTTATTTATTTATTTTTATTTTTTATTGGACTGGCCCCCTGTGGGAATCAAACCCACAACCCTGGCGTTGCACACACTATGCTGGCATTGCAAACACCATGCTCTACCAACTGAGCCACAGGGAAGACAGACTTTTGACCAGAGCTATGGTCAAACGTAGTGCACAATATAGGTAATTGTGTGCCATTTGTGATGCAGCCACGGCGAGAGCAGCTGGGACATGAATAGGCAAAACCAGGGCCAGGCAGTTACCAACCACACTAACTCCCATCCCCCATCCCCGCACCCATAAGCATCTCTCAGGGACCTGCTTCATAATGGTGCAGGGGGGATTTAGGCCAGAGGAACAGTCATTCACATTCAGAAAGCCAGTCCTTTAGGAGCTCCCAATCCACCACTGGATTAGGATTCAAGCACAGGACTCCAGGATTTTAAGATCCAAGATTGAGAGTGTGACGTTCCCCCTGGGACTCCGTAGAAGACAAGGGAGGAGAAGGAGGAAGGAGGGCCTGTTCTTTCAAATGGTCGTCTATCCATGTTGATACATTACAATGGGCTACCATAAGCTTGGCAGGGTTGCATTAATTTGTATTCACCAATCCAGTCTTTTGCAATTAATTGTTTATGAAGAAAGGGGTGTAAAGAAGGTAATGTAAAACATATATGATGCAGGAATAATTTCAGTTGTAAATGCATATTTACATTTCTGTAATTTAGCAGACACTGTTCAGAGCGACTAAGTTTAAGTGCTTTGCTCAAGGGTACAACAACAGATTTTTCACCAATTGGTGTGAGAATTCGAACTAGCAACCTTTCTTTTACTGGCCCAAAGTTCTTAACCACAAGTCTACCTGCCGGCCCAAGTAGAATGTAAAGCTATACTCTAATTTTGCAATCCATGTTCAGGTAATGTAACTTAAGAAAGTGATAGCCCAGCACTTAGATGTAATGTCTTCAATGGTGAAACTTACAGTTTCCGATTTCCTGGGGCTAAGGCTACATTGCAGATGGATTTACTAGGTATGAGTGGATTTTGGCACTCTGCTATTTGTTAAGCACTGTGTTCTCGTTATTTATGCAGCCATTACAAACCAAACAAATTGGCACTGAGTCTGAAACTCACTGGCATCACAGGGCCTCCATTCATTTGCCACATTGGACCTTTGAAAACTAAAAATACATATTCAGCAAAGATGAGAGGAATAAGCGCAAATGGAATGTCTTAATCACACCACATTCTGTCAATACATCAAATCAAATCAAATTTATTTATATAGCCCTTCGTACATCAGCTGATATCTCAAAGTGCTGTACAGAAACCCAGCCTAAAACCCCAAACAGCAAGCAATGCATGTGAAAGAAGCACGGTGGCTAGGAAAAACTCCCTAGGAAAAACTCCCTAGAAAGGCCAAAAACCTAGGAAGAAACCTAGAGAGGAACCAGGCTATGAGGGGTGGCCAGTCCTCTTCTGGCTGTGCAGGGTGGATATTATAACAGAACATGGTCAAGATGTTAAAATGTTCATAAATGACCAGCATGGTCAAATAATAATAATCATAGTAGTTGTCGAGGGTGCAACAAGCACGTCCGGTGAACAGGTCAGGGTTCCATAGCCGCAGGCAGAACAGTTGAAACTGGAGCAGCAGCACGGCCAGGTGGACTGGGGACAGCAAGGAGTCATCATACCAGGTAGTCCTGAGGCATGGTCCTAGGGCTCAGGTCCTCCGAGAGAAAGACAGAAAGAGAGAATTAGAGAGAGCATATTTAAATTCACACAGGACACCGGATAAGACAAGAGAAATACTCCAGATGTAACAGACTGACCCTAGCCCCCCGACACATAAACTACTGCAGCATAAATACTGGAGGCTGAGACAGGAGGGATCAGAAGACACTGTGGCCCCATACATGACTGTACCTCGATCTCTCTATTTTGCCCTCATAAACCACATCGATGTATTTGGTCCCATAAACTACATTGATGTATTATATCCCCATAGACCACGGCAACCAAGAAAAATATGGGGTTGTAATTGGTGACACAGTTACACAAAAACATTTATGGAACACTATTCCTGAATTGCCATCCATGAAACGGTGGGCTATTTACAACAGCAGCTAGTCAGGATGAAAATAAAAAAGGGAATCAGCCAAACCAGGAAACTGTTTGAGTTCTATTCAGTACTCCTGACATGCAGACATCTCACGCAATAATAGTGCAAGCTGATTAGCTACAGTGAAACTCCATTTTATGTAGTGCATCTGCAGCTAGTTGCCCTTAATAACTGTGTTGAATTGTATCTCACTATTGTAATAACAGTGAAAGCGGTGATGGTACAGTTGCTTTTGGTTTCATGTCATTGAAATCAATGCCTTATAGAAGAAGAATTAAAGGGATACCTCAGCATTTTTGCAATTATTGTTTTTCCGTTTATTTACTTTCCCAGAGTCCGATTAACTCATGGATTACATTTGTATGTCTCTGTGTCCAGTATGAAGGAAGTTAGAGGTAGTTCCACAAGCCAATGCTAACTGCGCTAATGCTAGTTAGCAACTTCCTTCAAAACTGAAGGCAGAGGCATAAAATTGGTATCCATGAGTTCATCTGACAAGTGAAAATCTTGAAGTATACCTTTAACTTCATGTCAGCTAACAGACATGTTGGATGAGTTCCTTTTATTTGGCGCTGATCCACTTGATCTATAGGCAGGAAGGAGGGAATAGAGGGAGGGATGGAATGAGACAGGTTACCAGATGTACAGTATACATCAATCACAATGTTCCCCAATTATTATCATATTCAAAAAGTTGTTAAACCTGAATATCGCTTATTTTGCCATTTTACACAGACAATTATATCCATAACCAGCAGCTGCGTATTTGCTGGCTGCAATTAGCTTTTGCCTGGTCAAGATCTGCACAATCTGGGGGAATAGAACTGACATAATTTCCAGTTATCTGGTGTGTGACAGGAGCCTGGCAAGAGAGAAGGAGAGGGAGGCTGGCTTGGCACGGGGGCACTTTCCGCTGTGCTGTCTGTTGCCCTTGTGCCAACGTCTTGCCTGTGTCCCAAATGGCACCCTATTCCCTTTATAGTGCACTACCTCTGGCCAAGAGTATTGCACAATGTAGGGAAAAGGCTGCCATTTGGGAGTCAACATCTCATTTCTGTCAGGGGGGAGACTGTCCCTGAGCATGGGACTGAACTAATGGGGAGATGGAAGCTTCTGCCATTGACTGATTAAAATCTTTGAGCAAGGCATCAGCTCTCTGGGCTCTGGGTTTTGTGTTCTGAAGCGGCAGAATCACATTTATAAGGAATAGTTTGGGAGCCTTCGTTTTTTTATATGTAATTTACAAATGTTTCATTATTCTGATATGTGGTAGTAAAGATGTTTTAAAAAACAAATATTGAATTAGGGATTGGCTGGCCTTGACATTTTAATTGAAGGTTTTTTGATTAGAAAGAGCATAACAAATTAAACAGAACAGCTGAAACTTTGCTGCCAAGCTTCAGATGGGGGTATTACCACAGGGACAACAAAACAGGCGAAAAGGGTTAGCAAAACAGAAAAACCCCATCATTCTCCTCCTCCTTCCCTCCCACCCACCCAATGGTTTGTGACACACGACACATTTATTTTGGGCTTTTGGGGAAGAAGAGGAGACAGAGAGGGGGTGAAAAGAAGAGAACAAGAAAACCACAAGGAGGCCTTTATCTCTCTCTCTCTCTCGATTGAACAAACAGGGTTTGCCCTGGAGTCCCCACTCTTCTGGGTGTGTCTAACCTCTCAGGGTTACAGGCCATGCAGGCAGCACTCTAATAAGCACCTCACACAAAAGCCCCAGTAGGCCAGTGGGAGGAGGAGAAGTGGAGGCGGAGGAGGGGGGGAGGAAGGGGAGGGGGATTGTTGGGGGCAGATGCCAGACACCAACGAGAGCAGATGGGGCTTGATGAATCCTGAAAGGAAGGAATTGAAACCCGCTGAAGTTGCCAAGCGGCCAGCCACAATTATCACCGCGCTTTTGGGTTCATTGTCAATTATAGTGGCGGTTGAAGCGAGCGGCAGCTGTGGCAGATGGCGAGGTTCCAGATAGAAGAAGGGGGTGGAGAAGAAGGGGAATTAGGGGTGGAGGAGGAGGTAGGGGGAGATGGGACTGGGGCCATTCCCTGGAGGCTATTTCTCTCTCTCTCTACCTATTATCCCCGTCTCTCTCTCTCTACCTATTATCCCTCTCTCTCTCTCTCCTCTCTCTCTCTCTCTCTCTCTCTCTCTCTCTCTCTCTCTCTCTCTCTCTCTCTCTCTCTCTCTCTCTCTCTCTCCTCTCTCTCTCTCTCTCTCTCTCTCTCTCTCTCTCTCTCTCCCCACACACACAAAATCCCTCTCTCTAACTTTCCTTGGACCGCATACTCATCACTTGTCCACTCTAGTCAGTACATGACTCGCATGACTTGCAGGGAATATTGAGGTGGAGAAATGGTGGATTACACCACACTTGAGCATGCACATCTGCCTCCCTCGGTTCCAAAAAATGTAAAAAATCATGTCTTGTTCTGAACATGAGAAGTTGCACAAAAGGATATGTTCAAGTACCAATAATGACACATGACATGTAATATGGCACCCTATATTAGGCAATGTGGTGCCATTTGGGACACATCAGTCTATTAATTCAGTATTGGAGAAGAAATCCAGCAGCAGGTATATTAAATCCATGCTCCTCCTTGTACTTTAGAATGGGAACAGGGCATTCGCCACAAAAGGCTATAGATTTAGTATAGATCGCCTCTGCACTCAGGCTGCAGTGTGAGAGATTGAGAAGAAGTTGGGAGATGACTCTTGGGCTACATTTGTAATGTATTGATCTGGAATAAGATTGAATCAGCTGAGATGATAATGTATAGAATCAGTTGGACTGGCTGGCTGTGGGCAAGGAGATAGACCTGGAGTAGGTCTAGGGCCAATAGGATTTCTGGTCAAAAGTAGTGCACAAAATAGGGACTGTGGCGGCCCGTCCATTAGGATTGGTCAAAAAAATTACTGAAGAAGCCACAGTGTCTCGCATCCACTGTGAAATTTGGTGGAGTATCTGTGATGATCTGGGAGTGCTTCATCAAGGCTGGAATTGGGCAGATTTGTCTTTGTGAAGGACGCATGAATCAATCCACGTACAAGGTTGTCCTGGAAGAAAACGTTCTTCCTTCTGCTCTGACAATGTTCCCCAACTCTGAGGATTGGTTTTTCCAGCAGGACAATGCTCCATGGAAGATCACCAGATCAAGATCCTGTCATGGCCAGCCCAATCTCCAGACCTGAACCCCATTGAAAACCTCTAGAATGTGATCAAGAGGAAGATGGATGGTCACAAGCCATCAAACAAAGCCGAGCTGTTTGAATTTGTGCCAGGAGTGGCATAAAGTCACCCAACATCAATGTGAAACACTGGTGGAGAGCAGGCCAAGACGCATGAAAGCTGTGATTGAAAATCAGGGTTATTCCACCAAATATTGATTTCTGAACTCTTCCTAAGTTAAAACATTAGAATTGTGTTGTTTAAAAATGAATATGAACTTATTTTCTTTGCATTATTAGAGGTCTGACAGCACTGCGTCTAGTTTGTTATTTTCACCAGTTGTCATTTTCTGCAAATAAATGCTCTGAATGACAATATTCTTATTTGGAATTAGGGAGAAATGTTGTCAGTAGTTTATAAAATAAAACAAAAATGTTAATTTTACCCAAACACATACCTACAAATAGTAAAACCAGAGAAACTGATAATTTTGCAGTGGTCTCTTAATTGTATTAATTGTACACATACACTAAATATATATACTGCTCAAAAAAATAAAGGGAACACTTAAACAACACATCCTAGATCTGAATGAAAGAAATAATCTTATTAAATACTTTTTTCTTTACATAGTTGAATGTGCTGACAACAAAATCACACAAAAATAATCAATGGAAATCCAATTTATCAACCCATGGAGGTCTGGATTTGGAGTCACACTCAAAATTAAAGTGGAAAACCACAATACAGGCTGATCCAACTTTGATGTAATGTCCTTAAAACAAGTCAAAATGAGGCTCAGTAGTGTGTGTGGCCTCCACGTGCCTGTATGACCTCCCTACAACGCCTGGGCATGCTCCTGATGAGGTGGCGGATCGTCTCCTGAGGGATCTCCTCCCAGACCTGGACTAAAGCATCCGCCAACTCCTGGACAGTCTGGGGTGCAACGTGGCGTTGGTGGATGGAGCGAGACATGATGTCCCAGATGTGCTCAATTGGATTCAGGTCTGGGGAACGGGCGGGCCAGTCCATAGCATCAATGCCTTCCTCTTGCAAGAACTGCTGACACACTCCAGGCACATGAGGTCTAGCATTGTCTTGCATTAGGAGGAACCCAGGGCAAACCGCACCAGCATATGGTCTCACAAAGGGTCTGAGGATCTCATCTCGGTACCTAATGGCAGTCAGGCTACCTCTGGCGAGCACATGGAGGGCTGTGCGGCCCCCCAAAGAAATGCCACCCCACACCATGACTGACCCACCGCTAAACCGGTCATGCTGGAGGATGTTGCAGGCAGCAGAACGCTCTCCACGGTGTCTCCAGACCACTCTACCATTAAGGCCTGATTGGTGGAGTGCTGCAGTGACAGGTGTCCTTCTGGAAGGTTCTCCCATCTCCACAAAGAAGGTCTAGAGCTCTGTCAGAGTGAGCATTGGGTTCTTGGTCACCTCCCTGACCAAGGCCCTTCTCCCCCGATTGCTCAGGATGGCCAGGTCCCAGCTCTAGGAAGAGTCTTGGTGGTTCCAAACATCTTCCATTTAAGAATGATGGAGGCCACTGTGTTCTTGGGGATCTTCAATGCTGCAGAAATATTTTGGTACCCTTCCCCAGATCTGGTTCTTGGTCACCTCCCTGACCAAGGCCCTTCTCCCCCGATTGCTCAGTATGGCCAGGTGGCCAGCTCTAGGAAGAGTCTTGGTGGTTCCAAACGTCTTCCATTTAAGAATGATGGAGGCCACTGTGTTCTTGGGGATTTTCACTGCTGCAGCAATATTTTGGTACCCTTCCCCAGATCTGAGTCTCATAGCAAAAGGTCTGAATACTTATGTAAATAAGGTATTTTTGTGTTTTATTGTTAATGCATTTGCAAAAATGTATAAAAACCTGATTTTGCTTTGTCATTACCGGGTATTGTGTGTAGATTACTGACGATTTTGTTGATTTAATACATTTTGTTAACAAGGCTGTAACGTAACAAAATGTGTAAAAAGTCAATGGGTCGGAATACTTTCCAAAGGCACTGTATATGTACTATATATTATATAAATCTGTCCAGTGTCTGTGTTATTTTGCCCGTCTTAATCTTTTCTTTTTATTGGCCAGTCTGAGATATGGCTTTCTTTGCAACTCTGCCTAGAAGGCCAGCATCCCAGAGTCGCCTCTTCACTGTTGACATTGAGACTGGTGTTTTGCGGGTACTATTTAATGAAACTGCCATTTGAGGACTTGTGAGGCGTCTGTTTCTCAAACTAGACACTCTAATGTACTTGTCCTCTTGATCAGTTGTGCACCGGGGCCTCCCACTCCTCTTTCTATTCTGGTTAGAGCCAGTTTACGATGTTCTGCGAAGGGAGTAGTATGAGATCTTCAGTTTCTTGGCAATTTCTCGCATGGAATAGCCTTCCTTTCTCAGAACAAGAATAGATTGACGAGTTTCAAAAGAAAGTTCTTGTTTCTGGCCATTTTGAGCCTGTAATCGAACCCATAAATGCTGATGCTCCAGATACTCAACTAGTCTAAAGAAGGCCAGTTTTATTGCTTCTTTAATCAGCAGTTTTCAGCTGTGCTAATATAATTGCAAAAGGGTTTTCTAATGATCAATTAGCCTTTTAAAATGATAAACCTGGATTAGCTAACACAACGTGACATTGGAACACAGGAGGGATGGTTGCTGATAATGGGCACTACACCTAAATAGATATTCCAGAAAATCAGCCATTTCCAGCTACAATAGTCATTTACAACATTAACAATGTCTACACTGTATTTCTGATCAATTTGATGTGATTTTAATGGACAAAAAATGTGCTTTTCTTTCAAAAACAAGGACATTTCTAAGTGACCCCAAACTTTTGAACGGTAGTGTATATTCGCATGATAAACCACTGTCCTAGCAGCATTTATTTGCAAAGATTGTTATTTTTCTAAAATACTTGTCTAAATGTACATGCTCCATTTATATTTTGGTTCTGTATAATTAGCCAGCTATAGTAATTTTGAGAAACATTCAGAAATAGTTTGGGAGATTTTTTTGTTGTAAAATTTACCATTTACCTTTGATAAGCAGCTAACTAGCTACTGGTTGCCAATTTCAAGTCTATCTGAACTAATATCGTCATTATTGTGATTTCAGACTGAAAGTTAACTGGCTAGCTCATCATGTTTGTGACATTATGCTACCTATCCCCAGTTAGATAATGTGTTTTCACTTGTCACATCTAATCTATGCTTTTTAAGTTCTCCCTGTGCTTGTCACCGGTGCAATGGCTCGTGAACTGGCTGCTTGTTCTAAGTTGGCAATCTGTTCAAAACAGTGGCAGCATGTGCAGCAGTGGTGATTCTGCTTTTTTACAATCGCAAAAATGAAATAGGTGTATTTATGCTGTTGTTCAAATAACAGATAATAACAATAATAATAATAATAATAATATATGCCATTTAACAGACTCTTTTATCTAAAGCGACTTACAGTCATGTGTGCATACATTTTACTATCGCGTTATATATCTTCCCAAAGAAACTGAAAACTTGTCATAATATTTCTGTCATGCTACTTTGTTGACAATATGACAGCTCTGCGGGACTGTGGTGTGATTTTGATGGACCTTGGCCAAAGGTGGAGTGCCGTTTGGGACATATACTGAGTCTCTCACATTTCCCTACCTCACTCCCCCTCTGCAGGCCAATGTGAACCATCAAACTTCACAGTCATCTGCCATGGTCTAAATTGAGAGATGAGTGAATATGTGTACAGAGGGGCAGGGAGAGTGTGTGTATGTGTGTGTGTGCGCGTGTGTGTGGGGGGGTGCTCGCTTGTATGCCAGCTGTGTGTGTGTGTGTGTGTGTGTGTGTGTGTGTGTGTGTGTGTGTGTGTGTGTGTGTGTGTGTGTGTGTGTGTGTGTGTGTGCTATGTGTGTGTTTGTGTGTGCTTGGAGTGCTTGGTTCTCCAGGCTGCTCCATGTTGACTGGGTTGCATGGTTGTGACCGTGCTGTCAGCGTAGCTAATCGCTATTGTTGGGAACGGTGGCCCCTGACCCCAGTAGTGATCCTTCACCCAGCAGATGGAGGGTTGATGCACCTGGCAACCACACGCAAGCATGCACACAAACACCATACTATACTCTCCCTATCTCAAATACACATAATCCTCCCTGGTCAGGCAGCCATCAGCTGTATGGAAACGCAGGGAAATCTCCCAAAGAAACAGCATGACAAAGCAGTAGGAGGAGGATTGGCTGCTCACCACAATGCAGGGTTACAGGGCTCATTATGGAGGGAGGCAGGAGTGGCTGGAGCTGAAGCGGGGAGAGGGGAGTCTGGAGAGAGGAGTCTGGAGCAGCATGACACATTCCCATCCACAGGCAGGAGGCTGGGGGGGAGGAAGGGATGAGGGACTCAGCTGCTGGGGCTGGGGAGAGGAGGGGGTGGGGTGCGATGACCCCCTAAGTTTTAAACACATAGGCACACATACACATGCACGCAATTTGCGCAAAAACACACACATACACCCCTCCTCCAAGCAGATGTCACCCACAGCTCAACCAGGGTTTTCATAAGCATTCAATCATTATCAAAGTCCACCATCCTGCTTCTACCCACATTGGGTGTCATTCTGTGTTTAATGGAAGAGTTTGCAATGTGTCATTCGGTTTTATCTGTTTTCATCTCCTTAATTCAGCTAAATCCCAGATTGCCCCTTTAAATTCAGTTTATCAGTCTCTGTCTGGTGCCCACAAAAATACCCTGTCCCTATCTCCTATCTCTGTGCTAGACCTGCTCTAGTCTGCCTGGAGTGGCAGATGGCTATGATGTGTGTGTGGGTGTGAGTATTCTATTGGTTTCATTGTGCCATGCAAGCTAAATCAAGCATTTGTATTTGAACCCAGGTCTGCTCTGTGCTGCCTGCCTTTAGCTGTTAACATCCTTTAATGAGAGCCTAATGTATTTAATTGTATGTACAGGACTGTTAAGGAAAGTCAACATGCAATTTGGCAGTGTGCTTTCAAATTAATTACAGCGAGCTGGGTGTATTTCATTAAACCTGTTACAAAAGGAGGATTCAACAGGCTTAGATCTAATCCCAACTGTTGTTTTGTTGTAGCAACATACTATTTATTACGCTATGGACACTTTATCGAGCAACGGTATGTACACTCACAGTTACGTGATTGGACGAGAGATTTGTACAGTCAGACACAGTTAGTCCAACTCCAGTAACAGACTATGGTCTGGGAACAGATGATTATCACTGGTTGTACCCCAAATGGCACTCTATATGCTATATAGGGCACCGCATACCCTATATAGTGCACCCTGGTTAAAAGTTGTGCACTATGTAGGAAATGGGGTGCCAGCACCTAGGATGCCATTTGGGACACAGCCCCTTTCACAGGTGATGTGCAGTCATAAACAACTTCCTTTCGCCAGAAAGTTTGTGCAACAGTCAAACATACTGTAGAGGGATTGCCCATTACCCCCAGCAGAGGCTTGCCTAGCAAGTTGGAATCTGCACTTCAAATCCACATCAAAATCTGTTAGAAAATGCAGAGAAAACAAATAGAGACAGACAGACAAACAGACAGACAAGCAGATGGTACGTCTGCACTTCTGTATGTCTCCCTGCCCCCCCCTCTGGTGTCACAACATGGTACAATTTGAAGTAAACAGCTTCCAACCACCCTCCACCCTTCATACTGTATGCAGCTCATAGTTATAATGAATTACACCCTAGACCCACTTCAATTTGCATACCGTCCCAATAGATCCACAGACGACGCAATCGCCATCGCACTGCACACTGCGCTATCCCATCTGGACAAGAGGAATTCCTATGTAAGAATGCTGTTCTGAACCCTGCCCTGTGCAACTGGGTCCTGGACTTCCTGACGGGCTACCCCCAGGTGGTGAAGGTAGAAAATAACAACTCCACTATGCTGATCCTCAAAACAGGGGCCCCACAAGGTGCGTGCACAGCCCCCTCCTGTATTCCCTGTTCAACCATGACTGCGTGGCCACGCACGCCTCCAACTCAATTGTCATGTTTGCAGACAACACAAGAGTAGTAGGCCTGATTACCAACAATGACGAGACAGCGTACAGGGAGGAGGTGAGGCCCCTGGCGGAGTGGTGCCCGGAAAATAAGCTCTCTCTCAACTTCAAACAAATGAAGGAGCTGATCGTGTACCTCAGGAGACAGCTGAGGGAGCACGCCCCCATCCACATCGACGGGACTGCAGTGGAGAAGGTGAAAAGCTTCAAGTTCCTTAGCGTAAACATTACTGAAAATCTGAAATGGTCCACCCACACAGAGAGTCTGGTGAAGAAGGTGCAACAGCGCCTTTTCAACTTCAGAAGGCTGAAGAAATTTGGCATGGCCACTAACACCCTCAAAACTTTTACAGATGCACCATTGAGAGTATCCTGTCAGGCTGTATCACCGCCTTGTACGACAACAGCACCGCTCGCAACCTCAGGGCTCTCCAGAGGGTAGTGCTGTCTGCCCAAAACATCACCGGGGACACACTGCCTGCCCTCCAGGACACCTACAGCCCCCGATATCACAGGAATGCCAAAAAGATAATCAAGGACATCAACCACCTGAGCCACGGCCTGTTCACTACGCAATCATCCAGAAGGCGAGGTCAGTACAGGTGCATCAAAGCTGGGACAGAGATACTGAAAAACAGCTTCTATCTCAAGGCCATCAGACTGTTCAACAGTCATCACTAGCCGGCCTCCATCCAGTAACCTGCCCTGAACTTAGTCATTGTCACTAGCCGACTACCACCCAGTTACTCAAGCCTGCACCTTTGAGGCTGCTGCCCTATGTACAGTTGAAGTCGGAAGATTACATACACTTAGGTTGGAGTCATTAAAACTTGATTTTCAACCACTTCAGAAAATTTGTTGTTAACAAACTATAGTTTTGGAAAGTCAGTTAGGACATCTACTTTGTGCATGACACAAGTAATTTTTCCAACAATTGTTTACAGACAGATTATTTCACTTAAAACTCACTGTATAACAATTCCAGTGGGTCAGAAGTGTACATACACTAAGTTGACTGTGCCTTTAAACAGCTTGGAAAATTCCAGAAAATTATGTCATGCTTTAGAAGCTTCTGATAGGCTAATTCAAATCATTTGAGTCAATTGGAGGTGTACCTGTGGATGGATTTCAAGGCCTACCTTCAAACTCAGTACCTCGTTGCTTGATATCATGGGAAAATCTAAAGAAATCAGCCAAGACCCCAAATTGTAGACCTCAACAAGTCTGGTTCATCCTTGGGAGCAATTTCCAGACGCCTGATGGTACCACGTTCATCTGTGCAAAGAATAGTACGCAAGTGTAAACACCATGGGACCACGCAGCCGTCATACCGCTCAGGAAGGAGACGAGTTCTGTCTCCTAGAGATTAACGTACTTTGATGCGAAAAGTGCAAATCAATCCCAGAACAACAGCAAAGGACCCGGTGAAGATGCTGGAGGAAACAGGTACTAAAGTATGTATATCCACAGTAAAACGAGTCCTATATCGACATAACCTGAAAGGCCGCTCAGCAAGGAAGAAGCCACTGCTCCAAAACAGCCATAAAAATCCAGACTACGGTTTGCAATTGCACATGGGGAGGAAGATCGTACTTTTTGGAGAAATGTCCTCTGGTCTGATGAAACAAAAATAGAACTGTTTAGCCATAATGACCAACATTATGTTTGAAGGAAAAAGGGGGAGGCTTGCAAGCCAAAGAACACCATCACAACCGTGAAGCACGGGGGTGGCAGCATCATGTTGTGGGGGTGCTTTGCTGCAGGAGAGACTAGTGCACTTCACAAAATTAAATGGCATCACGAGGGAAGAAAAGTATGTGGATATATTGAAGCAACATCTCAAGACATCAGTCAGGAAATTAAAAGCTTGGTCACAAATGGGTCAAGGTTGTGGCAAAATGGCTTCAGGACAACAAAGTCAAGGTATTGGAGTGGCCATCACAAAGCCCTGACCTCAATCCTATAGAACATTTGTGGGCAGAACTGAAAAGTGTGTGTGAGCAAGGAGGCCTACAAACCTGACTCAGTTATACCAGCTCTGTCAGGAGGAATGGGCCAAAATTCACTCAACTTATTGTGGGAAAGCTTGTGGAAGGCTACCCGAAATGTTTGACCCAAGTTAAACAATTTAAAAGCAATGCTACCAAATACTAATTGAGTGTATGTAAACTTCTGACCAACTGAGAATGTGATGAAATAAATAAAAGCTGAAATAAATCATTCTCTCTACTATTATTCTGACATTTCATATTCTTAAAATAAAGTGGTGATCCTGGCTGACCTAAGACATTGTATTTTTACTAGGATTAAATGTCAGGAATTGTAAAAATTGTGAGTTTAAATGTATTTGGCTAAGGTGTATGTAAACTTCCAACTTCAACTGTACATAGTCATGGAATCACTGGTCACTTTAATAATGTTTACATACCGTTTTACTAATTTCCTACTGTATTCTAGTCAATGCTTCTCCAACATTGCTCGTCCTAATATTTATATATTTCTTAATTCCATTCTGTCACGTCCTGACCAGCAGATGGAGCTAGTGTTTTAGTTTTGGGGTCAGGACGTGGCATGTTTGTGTTGGTTAAATGTTGGGTGGATGATTGGGACTTCCAATTGAAGGCAGGTGTGTATAGTTGCCTTTGATTGGAAGTCCTATATAGGTGTGTGTGTTTGTCTTTGGGGTTGTGGGGAATTGTTCTGTGTTGAGCCTATGCTTTGCCAGACTGTTTGTTGGTTGTTCGTTCATTCATTCTCATGGTTTGTTATTTTGGCATTCATTTTGATAGTGAATAAAAGTCAAGATGAGCCTGCACATACCTGCTGCGTTTTGGTCCTCTTCTCTCCAGTACGACATTTTTAAGGATGAGTACAACTTATTTTGTGACAGAATTCCCCACCAAAAAAGGACCAAGCAGCGGAAGAAGGCTGGCGAGGTAAGGGAGACCGAGAGGCACCCCCAATAATTTTTTAGGGGGGGGCACAAGGGCTGTTTGACGGGGCAAGAGCTGCCCGCCAGTCAACAGTCGTCACCAGAGCTGCCCGCCAGTCAACAGTCGTCACCAGAGCTGCCCGCCAGTTAACAGTCGTCAGAGCCGCCCGCCAGTCAACAGTCGTCAGAGCCGCCCGCCAGTCAACAGTCGTCAGAGCCGCCCGTCAGTCAACAGTCGTCAGAGCTGCCCGCCAGTCAACAGTCGCCAGAGAGGTCAGACTGCGCTGAACTGCCGGAGTGGTCAGACTGCGCTGAACTGCCGGAGTGGCCAGACTGCGCTGAACTGCCGGAGTGGCCAGACTGCCCTGACCTGCCGGAGTGGCCAGACTGCCCTGACCTGCCGGAGTGGCCAGACTGCCCTGACCTGCCGGAGTGGCCAGACTGCCCTGACCTGCCGGAGTGGCCAGACTGCCCTGACCTGCCGGAGTGGCCAGACTGCCCTGACCTGCCGGAGTGGCCAGACTGCCCTGACCGTCCCGAGTGGCCAGACTGCCCTGACCGTCCCAGCCCGAGGGGCCCTCTTGTCCCCCGGCCCAGCCCGAGGGGCCCTCCTGTCCCCCGGCCCAGCCCGAGGGGCCCTCCTGTCCCCCGGCCCAGCCCGAGGGGCCCTCCTGTCCCCCGGCCCAGCCCGAGGGGCCCTCCTGTCCCCCGGCACAGCCCGAGGGGCCCTCCTGTCCCCCGGCCCAGCACGAGTGGTCCGTCTGCCAGGGTCAGCCCAAGTGGCCCATCTGCCCGGCGCAGCTAGCAGCGCCACCGAAGTGGGCTACGCCGACGGTGGAGCAAGGTCCACGCCCTGCACCTGAGCCACCTCCAGGATAGGTGGGTTGGGGAGCGAGGGTGTAGCACAGTGCCGTCGGTGACGGCAGCCACCCTCCCTTCCCTCCCTTATTGTTTTAGGGTTATTGTTTATGGGTTTTGTGTTGGGGTTTTTTGTTGGTAGGTGCATTCCGGGGTCTGCACCTTGAGGGGGGGGTACTGTCACGTCCTGACCAGCAGATGGAGCTAGTGTTTTAGTTTTGGGGTCAGGACGTGGCATGTTTGTGTTGGTTAAATGTTGGGTGGATGATTGGGACTTCCAATTGAAGGCAGGTGTGTATAGTTGCCTTTGATTGGAAGTCCTATATAGGTGTGTGTGTGTTTGTCTTTGGGGTTGTGGGGAATTGTTCTGTGTTGAGCCTATGCTTTGCCAGACTGTTTGTTGGTTGTTCGTTCATTCTCATGGTTTGTTATTTTGGCATTCATTTTGATAGTGAATAAAAGTCAAGATGAGCCTGCACATACCTGCTACGTTTTGGTCCTCTTCTCTCCAGTACGACATTTTTAAGGATGAGTACAACTTATTTTGTGACACATTCTTTTACTTTGAGATTTGTGTGTATTGTTAGGTACTACTGCACTATTGGAACCAGGA
Organism: Salmo salar; assembly: GCF_965601325.2. Taxonomy (NCBI): domain Eukaryota; kingdom Metazoa; phylum Chordata; class Actinopteri; order Salmoniformes; family Salmonidae; genus Salmo; species Salmo salar. The sequence continues at coordinate 58,439,130 of NC_138296.1, read as the reverse complement.
ACACAAGCATTTGATACACCCGCAATAACATCTGCTAAATATGTGTATGTAACCAATACCATTTTATTTGATTATGAATGAGAAAGATCCCTTTCTTTTTCTTTCTTTCATACTTTCTTTTTTCCCTATTCCCCTCATCACTTCTCTCTCACTCCATCAATCTCTTTCTCTCTCATCTCTTTCTCTATCTCCATTGTCTCTATTCCCCTCATTATTTCCTCCCACTCCTTCTCAGTCTCTCATCTCTCATCTTTCTTTTTGCTCTATTTCTCGCTCTTTCCCCCACTCTCTCTCCCCCACACCCCCCTTCTCTCTCTTTCTCGCTCTCTCTCTCGTAAAAGTGAGTCTCCTTGTGATGCTCTCTCATACCTGCTTTCAGTCTCTGCAGTGGTCCTGATCTGAAGACTTATCTGCTTAAGAAGTCTTCCTGGTGGAAGGCAATCCCATACAGCTTATGGGCAGAGAGAGCAGGATTCCTGTTGGCCAAGAGTTAATTGCCTAGATAAGGACTTTCTCCTCGACATATCGATTTGGCTCAGACTGCACAACTATGGTTCAAATTCACAATGGAGGCCAAAAAGCTCACCCCATAGTGTGTGCTGAAAAAGTGTTTTGCTATTGCTGTTACTTTTTAAAAAACAGAATGATTTTTTTCTGACTGTATACAATGTAGGACAGAGCAACATTCTCAAGTTAAAGGCAAAAAATTGTGACAGTACTTGACCTGCATTAATGTCAATGAAAGACTTTTGCTCAAAAATATAGTTACATGCATGGATGACTAAAAGAGTAAACATGACGTTATGGTGGGATAGTTATTTAATTTCTCTACTGTAACTAACTCCAATGTCGTTTTAGAGAATTTGGCAGAACGTCCAACCGGCCTCACAACAGAAGACCACTTGTAACCACGCCAGCCCAGGACCTCCACATCCAGCTTCTTCACCTGCGGGATTGTCTGAAACCAGCCACCTGGACAGCTGATGAAACTGTGGCTTTGCACAACCGAAGAATTTCTGAAAAAACTGTCCAAAACCATTTCAGGGAAGCTCATCTGCGTTCTCGTCGTCCTCACCAGGGTCTTGACCTGACTGCAGTTTGCCGTCCTAACCGACTTCAGTTGGCAAATGCTCACCTTCGATGGACACTGGCACACTAGAGAAGTGTGTTCTTCATGGATGAATCTCGGTTTCACCTGTATATGGCAGATGGCAGATGGTATGGTGTTGTGTGTGTATAAGCCGTTTGTTGATGTCAACGTTGTGAACAGAGTGCCCAATGGTGGCGGTGGGGTTATGGTATTGGCAGGCAAAAGCTACTTACATCGAACACAATTGCATTTTATCGATGGCAATTTGAATGAACATGAAATCCGTCACGAGATCATGAGGCCCTTTGTCATGCTATTCATCCACCGCCATCACCTCATATTTCAGCATGATAACGCACGGCACCATGTCTCAAGTATCTGTACACAATTCCTGGAAGCTGAAAATGTCCCAGTTCTTCCAGGCCTGCATACTCATCAGACATGTCACGCATTGAGCATGTTTGGAATACTCTGGATCGACATGTACGACAGCGTGTTCCAGTTCCCGCCAATATCCAGAAACTTTGCACAGCCTTTGAAGAGGAGTGGAACAACATTCCACAGGCCACAATCAACAGCCTGATCAACTCTATGTGAAGGAGATGTGTGACACTACATGAGGCATATAGTGGTCACACCAAATACGGACTTGTTTTCTGATCCACGCCCCTAATTTTTTTTAAGGTATCTGTGACCAACAGATGTGAAATCCACAGATTAGGCCCGAATCAATTTATTTCAGTTGACTGACTTCCTTTTATGAACTGTAATTTAGTAAAATCCTTAAAATTGTTGCATTTATTTCTTTGTTCAGTGTAGATTCTGCCATTGAGGACTTGTTTTGTTTAACTTTCTGGTAAAGTCTTGTAATTAGTTATAATCAACAGAATCTGCCCATTAAGTGATTTTCCTCCTTTCTGTTCTCCTGTTGTCAAGGCAGCTCAGTACTGCTGGGCCTATTCCCCACATTTCACTCTCCCATTATTAAATGTACATTTGGTCATTTAGGAGACACTCTTATCCAGAGCAACTAGGGTTAAGTGCCTTGCTCAAGGCACATCAAAAGGTTTTCTCCTAGCCAAGTCAGGGATTCAAACCAGCAACCTTTCGGTTTGGTTACTTAACCGCTAGGCTACCCGTCACCCTCCATCTCTGTTCCATCTCCCAACCCGACCAAACCTCACCCTCAGCTCCAAAGTATTTCCATTAAAAAATCTGCATTACTCAATAAACCCAATTAATACACCATTATTGGGGGGGGGGGGGGGGGATATTTTATCTTCATCTCCAAAACACACATTTGAGCCACTGTGTGAATGGGTTAATGATTCACATTGAGTTAATTAAGAGGAATTAATTGTATTTAGAATCTTCTGTTTAGCATCTCCTTCCCTCTGCGTGCCTCTGGAAGAGGAGTGCAATATTATTTAGCGTTCTCCCTGTCATCTCCCAGTGCCAGTAAGATAGAATAAACGAATTGGAAAACAATGAACACGCTTGGCATAGTACTTCAATGAATTACAGCGGTGAGAGCTATCCCCTTGTTAGTGTTTATTACCTCAGCTGGTGGTATCTAATAATCATACATTTTGTTGTCCATTTCTAGTTGGTATGGATGATTCATTTCCCAGGTAAAACACTTGTTATTGTTGATTCCGAACCCAGCCAAGAGCTTAATAGAGATAGGCCACATAGAGTAAGAAGTGCAAAATACTCTCAGACCCATGGTGTAAACTGCTTTGAAGATAACTAAGCTACGTAGAACTGCCATATTTTATCACCAATGACGATTGAGTGTTTAGACGTTCCAGTGCCGAGCCAAAGAATAATATAGATGAGAACTCTCTTGGTAGATTGTGTGGTCTACAGTTTATCATAAGATAGTCAATAACTGCTGGTGCGTCATGTCTAATATTATAGAAGTCTTGAGGTATTGCTCGCCTGAAGTAGAATGCCTCATGATAAGCTGTAGACCACACTATCTACAAATAGAGTTCTCTTCTATATTATTCGTAGCTGTCTATTTACCACCACAAACCGATGCTGGCACTAAGACCGCAGTCAACGAGCTGTATAAGAATGTAAGCAAACAAGAAAATGCTCATCCAGAAGCGGCGCTCCTAGTGGCTGGGGACTTTAATGCAGGTCAACTTAAATCCGTTTTACCTAATTTCTACCAGCATGTCACATGTGCAACCATAGAAAAAAACTCTAGACCACCTTTAACCTCTATGGGCTAGGTGGGACGCTAGCGTGCCACCCGTGGTGCACTCCATCAACAGCAGGTGCATTTCAAGAGCGGCAAATTTGAATCCAAATAAATGTCAAAATTCAAATTTTTCAAAAATACAACTATTTTACACCATTTGAAAGATAAACATCTCCTTAATCTAACCACGTTTTACGATTTCAAAAAGGTTTTACGGCGAAAGCATAAATTTAGAGTATGTTAGGACAGTACATTTACAAGAGTTGTGTGTAATGTTTTGTCAAGTCAAAGACAGGGTCACCAAAACCATAAAACCAGCTAAAATGATGCACTAACCTTTTACAATCTCCATCAGATGACACTCCTAGGACATTATGTTAGACAATGCATGCATTTTTAGTTCTATCAAGTTCATATTTATATCCAAAAACAGCGTTTTACTATGGCATTGATGTTGAGGAAATTGTTTCCCTCCAATAACCGGCAGTCAAGTCAGCGTCACAAATTAAATAATTTAAATTAGAAAACATTGGTAAAATATTAGATTGTCATTTAAAGAATTATAGATTTACATCTCTTGAACGCAATCAACTTGCCAGATTTAAAAATAACCTTACTGGGAAATCACACTTTGCAATAATCTGAGCACTGCGCCCAGAAAAATACGCGTTGCGATACAGACTAGACGTCATGTTGGGGAGATCTAAAATCGAAAATACTATGTAAATAATCCATTACCTTTGATTCTCTTCATCAGATGTCACTTCCAGGTATCACAGGTCCATAACGAATGTAGTTTTGTTCAAAAAAGCTCATCATTTATGTCCAAAAATCTCCATCTTGTTCGCACATGATCTAAGCCAGCCGGACTTCTCGTCATGAACGAGGGGAAAAAATATATTTCCGTTCGTTCAAACATGTCAAACGTTGTATAGCATAAATCATTAGGGCCTTTTTTAACCAGAACATGAATAATATTCAAGGTGGACGAATGCATACTCTTTTATAACGTATTGGAACGAGGGTACCCAACATGAACTCGCGCGCCAGGTGTCTAATGGGACATCATCGTTCCATGGCTCTTGTTCGGTCAGATCTCCCTCCAGAAGACTCAAAACACTTTGTAAAGGCTGGTGACATCTAGTGGAAGCAATAGGAAGTGCCAAAATATTCCTAAACCCCTGTGTTTTTCAATGGGATAGGTTTAAAGTCAATACAACACATCAGGTATCCACTTCCTGTCAGAAAATGTCTCAGGGTTTTGCCTGCCAAATGAGTTCTGTTATACTCACAGACACCATTCAAACAGTTTTAGAAACTTTAGAGTGTTTTCTATCCATATATAATAAGTATATGCATATTCTAGTTACTGGGTAGGATTAGTAACCAGATTAAATCGGGTACATTTTTTTTATCCAGACGTGCAAATGCTGCCCCCTAGCCCTAACAGGTTAATCCACACACAGAGATGCATACACAGCTCTCCCTCTCCCTGGGCAGGTAGCCTAGTGGTTAGCGTGTTAGACCAGTGAGCAGACGGTTGCTGGATCAAATCCCCGAGATGACAAGTAAAAATCTGTGATTCTGCCCTTGAGCCAAGCAGTTAACCCACTTTTTCCTGGGTGCCGAAGACGTGGAAGTCGATTAAGGCAGCCCCCTGCACCTCGCTGATTCAGAGTGATTGGGTTAAAATGCGGAAGACACATTTCAGTTGAAAACATTAAGTTGGACAAGTGACTAGGGATCCCCTTTTCCCCTATTTGGCAAATCTGATCACAATTCTATCCTAATGTTTCCTGCTTAGAAGTAAAAACTAAAGCAGGAAGTACCAGTGACTCGCTCAATTCAGATGACGTGGATGCTAAGCTACAGGACTGTTTTAATAGCACAGACTGGAATATGATCCGGGATTCATCAAATGGCATTGAGGAGTATACCACCTTAGTCACCAGCTTCATCAATAAGTGCATCAACGACATTGTCCCCACAGTGACCGTAACGTTGAAGTTGTATCTATATCCACAGTAAAACGAGTCCTATATCGACATAACCTGAAAGGCTGCTCAGCATGGAAGAAGCCACTGCTCCAAAACAGCCATAAAAAGACAGACTACAGTTTGCAATTGCACATGGGGACAAAGATCGTAATTTTTGGAGAAATGTCCTCTGGTCTGATGAAACAAAAATAGAACTGTTTGGCCATAATGGCCATCGTTATGTTTGGAAGAAAAAGGGGGAGGCTTGCACGCCGAAGAACACCATCCAAACCGTGAAGCACGGGGTGGCATCATCATGTTGTGGGGGTGCTTTGCTGCAGGAGGGACTGGTGCACTTCACAAAATAGATGGCATCATGAGGTAGGAAAATTATGTGGATATATTAAAGCAACATCTCAAGACATTCGTCAGGAAATTAAAGCTTGGTCACAAATGGGTCTTCCAAATGGATAATGCATACTTCCAAAATTGTGGCAAAATGGCTTAAGGACAACAAATTCAAGGTATTGGAGTGGCCATCACAAAGCCCTGACCTCAATCCCATAGAAAATTTGTGGGCAGAACTGAAAAAGCGTGTGTGAGCATGGAGGTCTGCAAACCTGACTCAGTTACTCCAGCTCTGTCAGGAGGAATGGGCCAAAATTCACCCAACTTATTGTGGGAAGTTTGTGGAAGGCTACCCAAAACGTGTGACCCAAGTTAAACAATTTAAAAGCAATGCTACCAAATACTAATTGAGTGTATGTAAACTTCTCACCCACTGGGAAAGCTAAAATAAATAATTCTCTACTATTATTCTGACATTTCAAATTCTTAAAATGAAGTGGTGATCCCAACTGACGTAAGACATTGAATTTTAACTAGGATTAAATGTCAGGAATTGTGAAAAACTGAGTTTAAATGTATTTGGCTAAGGTGTATGTAAACTTGCTACTTCAACTGTACATTTCCCAACAAGAAGCCTTGATTACAGGCAACATCCGCACCAAGCTAAAGGCTAGAGCAGTCGCTTTCAAGGAAAGTGACACTAATCCGGGCGCTGAGAAGCTATCCCGCTATGCCCTCAGATGAACCAACAAACAGGTAAAGCGTCAATACAGGACTAAGATTGAATCCTACTACACCGGCTCTGATGCTCGTTGGATGTCGCAGGGCATGAAAACTATTACGGACTACAAAGGGAAACCCAGTGATGAGAGCCTACCAGATGAGCTAAATGGCTTTTATGCTCGCCTCGAGGCAAGCAACACTGAAGCATGCATGATGAGCGCACCAGCTGTTCCAGACGACTATATGATAACGCCCTCCTTAGCCGATGTGAGCAAAACCTTTAAACAGGTCAACATTCACAAAGCCACATGGCCAGACGGATAACCAGGACGTCTATTCAAAGCATGCGTGGACCAACTGGCAAGTGTCTTCACTGACATTTTCAACCTCTCCTTGTCCGAATCTGTAATACCTACAATTATTTTAGCCCGGCAGCACTCACATCGGTAGCCATGCAGTGCTTTGAAAGTCTGATCATTGCTCATATCAACATCATCATGCCGGAAACCCTAGACCCACTCCAATTCGCAAGCACGACTCCAACACCATCATTAAGTTAGCTGACAACACAACAATGGTAGGCCTGATCAGCAACAACGATGAGACAGATCATAGGGAGGAGGTCAGAGACCTGGAAGTGTGGTGCCAGGACAACAACCTCTCCCTCACTGTGAGCAAGACAAAGGAGCTGATAGTGGACTATAGGAAAAGAATGTCCCAATTAACATTGACAGGGCTGAAGTGGAGCAGGTTAAGAGTTTCAAGTTCCTTGTTGTCCCTATCACCAAGAAACTATCATCTGACCGTAAGGCGCTACAGAGGGTAGTGTGTATGGCCCAGTACATCACTGGGGCCAAGCCTCCTGACATCCAGGACCTATATACTAGGTGGTGTCAGAGGAAGGCCCAAAAAATTGTCCAAGACTCCAATCACCCAAGTCATAGACTGTTCTCTCTGCTACCGCACGGCAAGCGGCACCGCTTGGTAAGGACCAAAAGGCTCCTTACCATTTTCTACCCCCAAGCCATAAGACTGCTGAACAATTAATCAAATGGCCATCCGGGCTATTTACATTGACCCCCCCCCCCCCCCCCCCCCCGTAATTAGCTCGACTAACCTGTACCACCGCACATTGACTCGGTACCAGTACCCCCTGTACAGAGCCTTATTATTGTTATGTAATTTTCTCGTGTTACTTTTTGATATCTAAAAAGAAATGTCCTCTCAGTAAACTTAACATGTGTAAATATTTGTATGAACAGAACAAGATTCAACAACTTAGACATAAACTGAACAAGTTCCACAGACATGTGACTAACAGAAATGGAATAATGTGTCCCTGAACAAAGGGGGGTTCAAAATCAAAAGTAACAGTCAGTATCTGGTGTGGCCACCAGCTGTATTAAGTACCTCAGTGCATCTCCTCCTCATGGACTGCACCAGATTTGCCAGCTCTTGCTGTGAGATGTTACCCCACTCTCCACCAAGGCACCTGCAAGTTCCCGGACATTTCTGGGGGGAATGGTCCTACCCCTCACCCTCCAATCCAACAGGTCCCAGACGTGCTCAATGGGATTGAGATCTGGGCTCTTTGCTGGCCATGGCAGAACACTGAAAGTCCTGTCTTGCAGGAATTCATGCACAGCACAAGCAGTATGGCTGGTGGTATTGTCATGCTGGAGGGTCATGTCAGGATGAGCCTGCAGGAAGGGTACCACATGAGGGAGGAGGATGTCTTCCCTGTAACGCACAGCGTTGAGATTGCCTGTGCCCTTAGGCGACGTTGTTCCCGGTGATGTCTGGTGAGGCCTACAAGCCCTCAGTCCAGCCTCTCTCAGCCTATTGCAGACAGTCTGAGCACTGATGGAGGGATTGTGCATTCCTGGTGTAACTCGGGCAGTTGTTGTTACCATCCCGCAGGTGTGATGTTCGGATGTACCAATCCTGTGTAGGTGTTGTTACACGTGGTCTGCCACTGCGAGGACGATCAGCTGTCCATCCTGTCTAGCTGTAGTGCTGTCTTAGGCGTCTCACAGTACGGACATTGCAATTTATTGCTCTAGCCACATCTGCAGTCCTCATGCCTCCTTGCAGCATGCCTAATGCATGTTCACGCAGATGAGCAGGGACCCTGGGCATCTTTATTTTGGTGTTTTTCAGGGTCAGTAGAAAGGCCTCTTTAGTGTCCTAAGTTTTCATAACTGTGACCTTAATTTTATTTTTATTTATTATTTCACCTTTATTTAACCAGGTAGGCTAGTTGAGAACAAGTTCTCATTTGCAACTGCGACCTGGCCAAGATAAAGCGTAGCAATTCGACACATACAACAACACAGAATTACACATGGAATAAACAAAACATACAGTCAAAAATACAGTAGAACAAAAGAAAACAAAAAGTCTATATACAGTGAGTGCAAATGAGGTAAGTTAAGCAATAAATAGGCCATGATGGCGAAGTAATACAATATAGCAATTAAACACTGGAATGGTAGATGTGCAGAAGATGAATGTGCAAGTAGAGATACCGGGGTGCAAAGGAGCAAGATAAATAAATAAATAAATACAGTATGGGGATGAGGTAGGTAGATAGATGGGCTGTTTACAGATGTGCTATGTACAGGTGCAGTGATCTGTGAGCTGCTCTGACAGCTGGTGCTTAAAGCTATTGAGGGAGATATGAGTCTCCAGCTTCAGAGATTTTTGCAGTTCGTTCCAGTCATTGGCAGCAGAGAACAGGAAGGAAAGACGACCAAAGGAGGAATTGGCTTTGGGGGTGACCAGTGAGATATACCTGCTGAAGCGCATGCTTCGAGTGGGTGCTGCTATGGTGACCAGTGAGCTGAGGTAAGGCGGGGCTTTACCAAGCAGAGACTTGTTGATTGCCTACCGTCTGTAAACTGTTTGTGTCTTAACGACCGTTCCACAGGTACATGTTCATGAATTGTTTACGGTTCATTGAACAAGCATGGGAAACAGTGTTTAAACACTTTACAATGAATATCTGTGAAGTTATTTGGATTTTTACGAATTATCTTTGAAAGACAGGGTCCTGAAAATGGGCCGTTTCTTTTTTTGCTGAGTTTATATATATATATATATATATATATATATATATATATATATATATATATATATATATATGTTTTTTTTAACTATAGTTTATTTGGTAAATATTTTCTGAACTATATTTCTTTAACTGCATTGTTGGTGAAGGGCTTGTAAGTAAGCATATGATGGTAAGGTCTACACCAGTTGTATTCGGCGTGTGTGACAAATACAATTTGATTTGAATTTCAACAAAGCAAACACTTCAACAATAGCGACTTGGCTTTGCTGACACAAGAGAGGGTAGATGCCAAGTTGATGCCGCGGTAGATGCCAAGTTGAACACAACCTCATAAGAAACTATGAAATTTTATAAGAAACAATGGTATGGTAAAGCCTGTCGCCCTTGTTTCTCTACCCGTGAAATTGCATTCTTGGTGCTGATGCTTCTCTGGCCTGGGGCGTAGCAGTAGCACTGGGAGAGTCCCAAATGGCACCCTATTCCCTATGGGCCCTGGTCAAAAGTGGTGCCCTGATGCAGAATTAGAAGCCCTTTAAAGTCCTTTGCTTCTTAACCTGATTGTCAGCCCTATGCACACTGGCAGACACAGAGATATTCCCTAAAGAACCCAGTGGGACTACTGATAAACAACAGACAGCTGCAGCATGTTCTCTGCAAACAGAAGATGTGCGTGAAATGCAGACATATCCATGTGAAAGAGACAGCCACCCAAGCACTTAAAAAAAGAGCTATCTATAAACTAAATGGTTAATCGACTGCTCCCATCGGAGAATCCTTTGGAGAACCATTTTTGGTTCCAAGTAGAATCCTTTTCACATAAGGTTCTACATAGAATCCAAAAGGGTTCTAGCTGGAACCAAACAGGACGCTACCTGGAACCAAAAAGGGTTCCATGTCAAGACATGATTTAAAAAAATTGTTTAGACATGATTTAGAAAAAAACACACACCTGTCTATAGAATGTCCCACAGTTGACGATGCATGTCAGAGCAGAAACTATACCATGAAGTCCAAGGAAATGTATGTAGATCTCCGAGATAGAATTGTCAATTGCAGGTAATTGGATATAAAAAAGGACTGTAGGACTGAGTCGGCTTTCACAATGATTATGATTCAATTTGTATAAACAGTGCATTCAGAAGTATTCGGACCGCTTGACTTTTCCACATTTTGTTAAGGTACATCCTTATTCTAAAATGTATTACCTTGTTTTTTCCCCTCATCAATCTACACACAATACCCCATAATGACAAAGCAAAAACAGGTTTTTAGAAATGTTTGCTAATATACGTATAAAGAAAACAGAAATATGACATTTGCATGAGTATTAAGACCCTTTACTCTGTACTGTGTTGAAGCACATTTGGCAGCGATTAGAGCATCGCATACCTTTATTTGGGGAGTTTCTCCCATTGTTCTCTGCAGATACTCTCAAGCTCTGTCAGGTTGGATGGGGAGCATTGCTTCACAGCTATTTTCAGGTCTCCAGAGATATTCAATCGGGTTCAAGTTCGGGCTCTGGCTGGGCAACTCAAGGACATTCAGAGACTTGTCCCGAAGCCACTCCTGCGTTGTCTTGGATGTGTGCTTAATATAATTGTCCTGTTGGAATGTAAACCTTCGCCCCAGTCTGAGGTCCTGAGCTCTCTGGAGCAGATTTTCATCAAAGATCTCTCTGTACTTTGCTCCGTTCATCTTTCCCTCATTGCTGACTAATCTCCCAGTCCCTGCCGCTGAAAAACATCCCCACAGCATGCTGTCACCACCATGCTTAACCGTAGGGTTGGTGCCAGGTTTCCTCCAGATGAGACGCTTGGTATTCAGGCCAAAGAGTTTCATCTTGGTTTCATCAGACCAGAGAATCTTGATTCTCATGATCTGAGAGTCTAAGTGCCTTTTGGCAAAATCCAAGTGGACTATCATGAGTCTTTAATAGAGGAGTGGCTTCTGTCTGGCCACTCTACCATAAAGCATTGATTGGTGGAGTGCTGCAGATACAGTTGTCCTTCTGGAAGGTTCTCCCATTTCCACAGAGGAAATCTAGAGCTCTGTCAGAGTGACCATCAGGTTCTTGGTCACATCCCTGACCAAGGCCCCTCTCCCCCGATTGCTCAGTTTGGCTGGACGGCCAGCTCTAGGAAGAGTCTTGGTGGTTCCAAACTTCTTACATTTAAGAATGATGGAGGCCACTGTGTTCTTGTTGACCTTCAATGCTGCAGACATGTTTTGCTACACTTCCCCAGATCTGTGCCTCGACTAAATCCTGTCTCGGGAGCTCTACGGACAATTCCTTCGACCTCATAGCTTGGTTTTTGCTCTGACATGCACTGTCAACTGTGGGACCTTATATAGACAGGTGTGTGCCTTTCCAAATCATGTCCAATCATTTTAATTCACCACAAGTTATAGAAAGATCTAAAGGATGATTAATGGAAACAGGATGCACCTGAGCTCAATTTCGAGTCTCATAGCAAAAGGTGAAGGGTGAATACTTGTAAATAAGGTATTTCTGTTTTCTATTTTTAATAAATGTGCAAACATTTCTAAAAACCTGTTTTAATTTTGTAATTATGGGGTATTCTGTGTAGATTGCTGAGGATTTGTTTTAATTTCATCAATTTTAGAATAAGGCTGTAACGTAACAAAATGTGGAAAAGTCAAGGGGTCTGAATACTTTCCGAAGGCACTGTATATGCATAAAATATTCATACCCCTTGACTTATTCCACACTTTGTTGTGTTACAGCCTGAATTCAAAATGGATTACATTAATATTTTTCTCACCCATCTACACACAATACCCCATAACGAAGAAGTGAAAATCTTTTTAGAATTGTTTGCAAATTTATTGAAAATGAAAGACAGAAATATTTAATTTACATAAGTATTGACACCCATGAGTTAATGCCTTATGGATCACCTTTGGCAGTGATTACAGTTGTGTCTTTCTGGGTAAAATAATTTTCCACATCTGAATTGTGCAACATTCCTCTCTGGCAACTGAGTTGGGAAGGACACCTGTATCTTTGTAGTGACTATGTGTATTAATACGCCATCCAAAGTGTACACCATCCATACTCAAAGGGATATTCAATGTCTGCTTTTTATTTTATTTTTACCCATCTACCAATAGGTGCCCTTCTTTGCGAGGCATTGGAAAACCTCCCTGGTCTTTGTGGCCGAATCTGTGTTTGAAATGCACTGGTCAACTGAGGGACCTTACAGATAATTATACGTGTGGGTTAGAGAGATGAGGTAGTCATTCAAAAATCATTATTAGTGTATAAAGTCAGAACATTTGCTGTCTCAGACACTGCCTGTCACCAAGGGTGTACCCCAAGGCTCAATCCTAGGCCCCACGCTCTTCTCAATTTACATCAACAACATAGCTCAGGCAGTAGGAAGCTCTCTCATCCATTTGTATGCAGATGATTGATACAGTCTTATACTCAGCTGGCCCCTCCCCGGATTTTGTGTTAAATGCTCTACAACAAAGCTTTCTTAGTGTCCAACAAGCTTTCTCTGCCCTTAACCTTGTTCTGAACATCTCATACAAGTACTTGGGAGTATGGCTAGACAGTACACTGTCCTTCTCTTAGCACATATCAAAGCTGCAGGCTAAAGTTAAATCTAGACTTGGTTTCCTCTATCATAATCGCTACTCTTTCACCCCAGCTGCCAAACTAACCATGATTCAGATGACCCTCCTACCCATGCTAGATTATGGAGACGTAATTTATAGATTGGCAGGTAAGGGTGCCCTCGAGCTGATAGATGTTGGTGCACCAATTTGAAATGGTCCACCAACAGCGCCTCTTCAACCACAGGAGACTGAAGAAATTTGACTTGGCCCCTAAGTCCCTCACAAACTTTTACAGATGCACAATTGAGCGCCTCCTGTCAGGCTGTACCACCGCCTGGTACGGCAACTGCACCGCTCACAACCACAGGGCTTTCTAGAGGGTGGTGTGGTCAGCCCAATGCATCACCGGGGACACATTGACTGCCCTCCAGGACACCGACATCACCCGATGTCACAGGAAGGCCAAAAAGATGATTAAGAACAACCACCACCCAAGCCACATGTTAAGTAAACATCACTAGCCGGCTACCACCCAGTTACTCAACCCGGCTGCTGCCCTATAAACAGTTAAAGTCAGAAGTTTACGTACACCTTAGCCAAATACATTTAAACTCAGTTTTTCACAATTCCTGACATTTAATCCTAGTAAGAAATCCCTGTCTTCGGTCAGTTAGGATCACCACTTTGTTTTAAGAATGTGAAATGTCAGAATAATAGCTGAGAGAAAGATTTATTTCAGCTTTTATTTCTTTCATCCCATTCTCAGTGGGTCAGAGGTACACATACACTCAATAAGTATTTGGTAGCATTGCCTTTACATTTTTAACTTGGGTCAATCATTTCGGGTAGTCTTACACAAGCTTCCCACAATAAGGTGGGTGAATTTTGGCCCATTCCTCATGACAGAGCTGGAGTAACTGAGTCAGGTTTGCAGGCTTCCATGCTCACACACACTTTTTCAGTTCTGCCCACACATTTTCTATAGGATTGAGGTCAGGGCTTTGTGATGGCCACTCCAATACCTTGACTTTGTTGTCCTTAAGCCATTTTGCCACAACTTTGGAAGTATGCTTGGGGACATTGTCCATTTGGAAGATCCATTTGTGACCAAGCTTTAATTTCCTGACTGATGTCTTGATATGTTGCTTCAATATATCCACATAATTTTTCTACTTCATGATGCCATCTATTTTGTGAAGTGCACCAGTCCCTCTTGCAGCAAAGCACACCCACAACATGATGCTGCCACCGCCATGCTTCACGGTTGGGATGGTGTACTACGGCTTGCAAGCCTCCCCCTTTTTCCTCCAAACATAACGATGGTCATCATGGCCAAACAGTTCTATTTTTGTTTCATCAGACCAGAGGACATTTCTCCAAAAAGTATGATCTTTGTCCCCATGTGCAGTTGCAAACCGTAGTCTGTCTTTTTATGGCTGTTTTGGAGCAGTGGCTTCTTTCTTGCTGAGCGGCCTTTCAGGTTATGTCGATTGAGGACTCGTTTTACTGTGGATATTGATACTTTTGTACCTGTTTTCTCCAGCATCTTCACAAGGTCCTTTGCTGTTGTTCTGGGATTGATTTGCACGTTTCGCACCAAAGTGGGTTCATCTCTAGGAGAATGCGTCTCCTTCCTGAGCGGTATGATGGCTACGTGGTCCAATGGTGTTTATACTTGCATACTATTATTGTTTGTACAGATGAACGTGGTACCTTCAGGCGTATGGAAATTGCTGAACCAGACTTTTGGAGGTCTTCAATTTTTTTTCTGAGGTCTTGGCTGATTTCTTTAGATTTTCACATGATGTCAAGCAAAGAGGCACTGAGTTTGAAGGTAGGCCATGAAATACATCCACAGGTACACCTCCAATTGACTCAAATGATGTCAATTAGCCTATCAAAAGCTTCTAAAGCCATGACATCATTTTCTGGAATATTCCAAGCTGTTTAAAGGCACCGTCAACTTAGTGTATGTAAACTTCTGACCCACTGGTATAGTGATACAGTGAATTATAAGTGAAATAATCTGTCTGTAAACAATTGTTGGAAAAATTACTTGTGTTATGCACAAAGTAGATGTCCTAACCGACTTGCCAAAACTATAGTTTGTTAACAAGAAATTTGTGGCGTGGTTGAAAAACGGGTTTTAATGACTCCAACCTAAGTGTATGTAAACTTCCGACTTCAACTGTACATGGAGATGAAATCACTGGCCACTTTAATAATGGAACACTAGTCACTTTAATGATGTTAACATACTGCTTTACTCATCTCTTATATATATATATATATATATATATATATATATATATATATATATATATATATATACTGTATTCTATTCTACTGTATTTTAGTCAATGCCACTTCGAGATTCCTTGTCCTAACATTTACATGTTTCTTAACTCCATTCTTTTGCTTTTAGATTTGTGTGTATTGTTGTGAATTGTTAGATACTACTGCACTGTTGGAGCTAGTAACACAAGCATTTCGCTACACCCGCAATAACATATGCTAAATATGTGTATGTGACCAATAAAACTTGATTTGATTTGAAATATTTACTCCTAATCTTATTTAGGCTTGCCATAACAAATGGCTTGAATACTAATTGACTCAAGACATTTCAGCTTTTCATTATTTATTCATTTGTCAAATTTTAAAAATACATCATTCCACGTTGACATTATGGGGTATTTTGTGTAGGCCAGTGACAAAAAAATCTAAATGTAATCCATTTTAAATTCAGGCTGTACCACAACAAAAAATGTAGGAAAAGTCAAGGGGTGTGAATACTTACTGAAGGCACTGTAGATATATGACGCATCCATTTCATACTGACAGCAGATTTATCCAAATATTTTTTTTTCCTTTCTTCGCTTTGTTTTTTTGTATTTTTAACACCAGGGTCATCACTCTATCACTGTCTGTTTTACACATATAGGCCTATAGCATTAGGGAAGAAAAATACATAAAGTGTAGTGTACATAGATTTTGTAAAAACATAATATACTTCTCTCTTAGAGAAGTGCTTCCATAAGCCAGTTATTATATTGACTCTACTGATGAACTTCGACTATAATATGTAACTCAGTGTTAACCTGCCCACCGTGCGCTAGTAGAGTCAACAGACGCTTATGACCAACACCTAACCCATTTGCCGATGTATATCGGAACATTTTTAAATGAGATTCATGGTTTAAATGGTGTCAAAAAGATAGTGACACTAATTGTTATAGATTTGTATATACCTACTCCAGTAGACAACCTAGACAGGTTATTAACACTCATACTGTATCAATCCTTTATCCTATCCTAGCCCCACATTAGATCTGTCAATATTTTTGGTCAATCATAAATTCCATTAGTTTTGATTCACATCCTCTAGAAGCCACAGTACAACAGCATTCAAGTTATAATATACCCAAACTCAACAATTAGCTTGTATATCAGATCAAACTCAAAACGCAACCTTGGTTTTTTTACTTTAACGTCTGTGCGTCACACCAAAGTAAGCCTCAGCCATTTTTGCCTTCCCATAAATCTAAACCTATATTTCAGTCTACATTATCCAAGGTTCCGTATTGCATAATTTTCTGTTATGACAAGTTCGGGAGGCATCTGAACGCATCTGCATTCATGGAGCGGCATTGATTTGAGACTGAACAAGGCATGAGATCTCTGTCTGTTGCATCCGTAAATGTCATCCATCATCAATTATATGCCTCCCACAGCAAAAGGGCTCTTGACATTTCATGCTAGTTCTAGTCTAATGCTGAATCCATGACACTTATCTTATTTCCTGCTCTCTTTTCTGACTTTGTCTTCTAAAGGACTCTGACTTTGTCCTTTTTTATAATAATTTGACTTGCAACTCCATAGACAGCCTGACCTTATCCAATTGATCTCCAAAATATGCTCTTAGCACAGCAGACTGATGCAAAAACAGAGACCAGTCATATCGCTTAGAAATCCAATTATCTTCAATAACGGTGTTCTGGTTTTTGAGAATGAAACTTTTGAGTGACGCTCTCTTCTGAGTGAAATCCTAGAAGTCTGATGTTGTGTTTGGAGTGATTTCAGTGCCAACAGAAACTGTATTTGAATTAAATATTTTTGAATTTGTATTTAGATATTGAATTTGAATGCAATATTTTTGAATTTGTAATGTACAAATTGAATAATTTAACCTGTCAGGGCTAGGGGGCAGTATTTTCACGGCCGGATGAAAAATGTACCCAATTTAAACAGGTTCCTACTCTGGCCCAGAGTAGTAAATGAATATGAATATGCATATTATTAGTAGATTTGGATAGAAAACACTCTGATGTTTCTAAAACTGTTTGAATGGTGTCTGTGAGTATAACAGAACTCATATGGCAGGTGAAAAGTCTGAGAATTGTAGTTCTTCTTTTGATTCCCTATCGAAACTAGTGTCCGTGGGGGACGATGCACTTCCTATGGCTTCCTTGTCAACAGCCTTCAGAAAGCGGTTTGAGCATTTTCCTGTCACTGGGCAGATAATAGGAGCTCAGTTACTGAGAGGTCTGCCTGGCAACAAAGGGATTGGATATGCGCAGTCACGCGAGTGCGCCGTTCCTTCTTTTTCTTCTTGAATGAATATGCTATTGTCCGGTTGGAATATTATCACAATTTTACATTACAAATACAATAAAGATTGATTTTAAACAGCGTTTGACATGCTTCTAAGTACGGTAATGGAACATTTTGACTTTTCGTCTCTGGTTCCGCGCTCGCGCGTTATGCCTTTGGATAAGTGATCTGTACGCACAAACAAAACGGAGGTATTTGTACATAAATATGGATTATTTCGAACAAAAACAACATTTCTTGTGGAAGTAGCAGTCCTGGGAGTGCATTCTGATGAAGATCAGCAAAGGTAAGACATTATTTCTAATACTAATTCTGAGTTTAGGTTGCCCCGAACTTGGCGGGTGTCTCTATAGCTTGCTGTGATGGCTGAGCTATGTACTCAGAATATTGAAAAATGTGCTTTCTCCGTAAAGCTATTTTAACCTGTTGAGGACCTGATCCCGGTATTGGGATTTATTGTCAAGAGACCATGGCGGGAAATTCAAAACTGCAAGAATCTAATAATTTCAATTTCTCAAAAGTTTTAAGTTCCTAGTGTCTGGGCAAGAGTAGTAACCAGTTTAATTTGGGTACGTTTTTTCATCCGGCCGTGAAAATATTGCCCCCTACACCCCAATAGGTTTTAAACAATGCCACTTTTATATGTTTACATACCCTACATTACTCATCTCATATGTATATACTGTACTCTATACCATCTACTGCATCTTGCCATCTTGAGGTAATATATCACTAGCCACTTTAAACAATGCCACTTTATATAATGTTTACATACCCTACATTTCTCATCTCATATGTATATACTGTACTCTATACCATCCACTACATCTTGCCTATGCCGTTCTATACCATCACTCATTCATATATTTTTTTTTATATACATATTCTTATTCATTCCTTTACACTTGTGTGGATAAGGTAATTGTTGTGAAATTGTTAGGTTAGATTACTCGTTGGATATTACTGCATTGTCGGAACTAGAAGCACAAGCATTTCGCAACACTCGCATTAATGTCTGCTAACCATGTGTATGTGACAAATACATTTGATTTGATAACCGCTAGGCTATGTGCCACCATGTAGAATGATTGATTAATCTATCAGTAAATGTAGGCTAATTTATTACAAAAACTTTCCAGTGCTAGACCTAGGCTACTTAATGTAGGCCTATTCAATGCAAATGGTGCGCTCAACTCCTCTTCATGGGCACATCAAAACAGCCTACTCCCATTGTAAAGTGGTGACATGAACTCAATATTAACCCCCTAGAGCCGATGTCCTTACCCCCGTGGAAATCTTATCAGCATAATAAAAAAATCCCAATAAAAATCTGTTTATGCTAGAGACATCTGCAGGGCTGCGTCTCAATCCACCACCTTTCACAATCTGCTATGAAAGGTGACAGAGTTACTACGGCGTTTGACAGCTCATGGGACTTTTATTTATTCAAATGTTCTCAGAGCAGAAAGGATACCAAGGAACTTGGTGTCCACAAGGAACTTGGTGTCCACACCAAGAAAATCTCGAACCGCTTCACTTCAGTCCCATCGATGTTAATGGGGGCCTGTTCGGGCACTCTTTTTCCTATAGCCCACGATCAGCTCATTTGTCTTGCTCACATTGAGAGAGAGGTTGTTGTCCTAGCACCACACTGTCAGGTGTCTGACCTCCTCACTATAGGCTGTCTCATCATTGTCAGTGATCAGGCCTACCACTGTTGTGTCATCAGCAAACTTAATGATGGTGTTGGAGTCGTGCTTGGCCACGCAGTCGCGGGGGAAAAGGGAGTACAGAAGGGGACTAAGCAGGCACCCCTGAGGGGCCCCTGTGTTGAGGATCAGCGTGGTAGATGTGTTGTTGCCTACCTTACCTCCTGGGGCCAGCCCATCAGGAAGTCCAGGATCCAGTTGTAGAGCGAGGTGTTTAGACCCAGGGTCCTTAGCTTAGTGATGAGCATTGTGAGCACTATGGTGTTGAACGCTGAGCTGTAGTCAATGAACAGAATTCTCACATAGGTGTTGCTTTTGTCCAGGTGGAAAAGGGCAATGTGGAGGGCGATTGATATTGTGTTATCTGTGGGGCCGTTTGCGAATTGGAGTGGGTTTAGGGTTTCTGGCATTATGGTGTTGATGTGAGCAATGACCAGTCTTTCAAAGCACTTCATGGCTACCGACGTGAGTGCTACGGGACGGTAATTATTTAGGTAGGTTACCTAAGCTTTCTTGGGCACAGGGACTATGGTGGTCTGTTTGAATTATGTAGGTATTACAGACTCAGCCAGGAAGAGATTGAAAATATCAGTGAAGATAGTTGCCATTTGGTCCACGCATGCTTTGAGTACACGTCCTGGTAATCCGTCTGATTCAGTGTTTCTAGTCTCAAAGCGAGCATAAAAGGCATTTAGCTCGTCTGGTAGGCTCGTGTCACTGGGAAGCTCACAGCTGGGTTTCTCTTTGTAGTCCTTAATAGTTTTCAATCACTGCCACATCCGACAAGCATCAGAGCCAGTGTAGTAGGATTCTATCTTAGTCTTGTATTTACGCTTTGCCTGTTTGATGGTTCCTCTGAGGGCATAGCAGGACTTCTTCTAAGCATCCGGATTAGTGTCCCGGTCCATGAAAGCAGAAGCTCTAGCCTGTTAGGGCTAGGGGGCAGTATTGACACGGCTGGATAAAAAACATACCCGATTTAATCTGGTTACCACTCCTACCCAGTAACTAGAATATGCATATACTTATTACATATGGATAGAAAACACTCTAAAGTTTCTAAAACTGTTTGAATGGTGTCTGTGAGTATAACAGAACTCAAATGGCAGGTCAAAACCTGAGAGATTACTTTACAGGAAGTGGCCTGTCTGACCATTTCTTGAACTTCTTTTCCATCTCTATCATTTACTAAGGATCTCTGCTCTAACGTGACACTTCCCACGTCGTCCATAGGCGCTCAGAGCCCGGGAAAAAACAGAATGTCGTCATTCCAGCCCCAGGCTGAAACACATTATCGCCTTTCTCAAGTGGCCGATCAAGGGACTCTGGGCTTATGCGCGTGACCCGACCGCCCCCGCCTTTGGGATTTTTTCCTCTGTTTGCCGAAAAGGAGATTCCCTGTCGGAATATTATCGCTTTTCTACGAGAAAAATGGCGTAAAAATGTATTTTAAACAGCGGTTGACATGCTTCGAAGTACGGTAATGGAATATTTAGAATTTTATTGTCACGAATTGCGCCATGCGCACGACACTTCTTTACTATTTCGGATAGTGTCTGGAACGCACGAACAAAACGCTGCGATTCGGATATAACGATGGATTATTTTGGACCAAACCAAGATTTGTTATTGAAGTAGCAGTCCTGGGTGTGCATTCTGACGAAGACAACAAAAGGTAATCAAACTTTTATAATAGTAAATATGATTATGGTGAGTGCTAAACTTGCCGGGTGTCTAAATAGCGAGCCCGTGATGCCTGGGCTATGTACTTAGAATATTGCAAAATGTGCTTTCACCAAAAAGCTATTTTAAAATCGGACATATCGAGTGCATAGAGGAGGTCTGTATCTATAATTCTTAAAATAATTGTTATGCTTTTTGTGAACGTTTATCGTGAGTAATTTAGTAAAATGTTAGCGAATTCCCCGGAAGTTTGCTAGTTCTGAACGTCACATGCTAATGTAAAAAGCTGGTTTTTGATATAAATATGAACTTGATTGAACAAAACATGCATGTATTGTATAACATAATGTCCTAGGGTTGTCATCTGATGAAGATCATCAAAGGTGAGTGCTGCATTTAGCTGTCTTCTGGGTTTTGGTGACATTATATGCTGGCTTGAAAAATGGGTGTCTGATTATTTCTGGCTTGGTACTCTGCTGACATAATCTAATGTTTTGCTTTCGTTGTAAAGCCTTTTTGAAATCGGACAGTGTGGTTAGATTAACGAGAGTCTTGTCTTTAACCTGTTGGGTCTAGGGGGCAGCATTTGCACGTCTGGATAAAAAAAATGTACCCGATTTAATCTGGTTACTAATCCTACCCAGTAACTAGAATATGCATATACTTATTATATATGGATAGAAAACACTCTAAAGTTTCCAAAACTGTTTGAATGGTGTCTGTGAGTATAACAGAACTCATTTGGCAGGCAAAACCCTGAGACATTTTCTGACAGGAAGTGGATACCTGATGTGTTGTATTGACTTTAAACCTATCCCATTGAAAAACACAGGGGTTTAGGAATATTTTGGCACTTCCTATTGCTTCCACTAGATGTCACCAGCCTTTACAAAGTGTTTTGAGTCTTCTGGAGGGAGATCTGACCGAACAAGAGCCATGGAACGATGATGTCCCATTAGACACCTGGCGCGCTAGTTCATGTTGGGTACCCTCGTTCCAATACGTTATAAAAGAGTATGCATTCGTCCACCTTGAATATTATTCATGTTCTGGTTAAAAAAGGCCCTAATGATTTATGCTATACAACGTTTGACATGTTTGAACGAACGGAAATATATTTTTTCCCCTCGTTCATGACGAGAAGTCCGGCTGGCTTACATCATGTGCTAACGAGACGGAGATTTTTGGACATAAATGATGAGCTTTTTTGAACAAAACTACATTCGTTATGGACCTGTGATACCTGGAAGTGACATCTGATGAAGAGAATCAAAGGTAATGGATTATTTACATAGTATTTTCGATTTTAGATCTCCCCAACATGACGTCTAGTCTGTATCGCAACGCGTATTTTTCTGGGCGCAGTGCTCAGATTATTGCAAAGTGTGATTTCCCAGTAAGGTTATTTTTAAATCTGGCAAGTTGATTGCGTTCAAGAGATGTAAATCTATAATTCTTTAAATGACAATATAATATTTTACCAATGTTTTCTAATTTTAATTATTTAATTTGTTACGCTGACTTGACTGCCGGTTATTGGAGGGAAACGATTTCCTCAACATCAATGCCATAGTAAAACGCTGTTTTTGGATATAAATATGAACTTGATAGAACTAAAAATGCATGCATTGTCTAACATAATGTCCTAGGAGTGTCATCTGATGGAGATTGTAAAAGGTTAGTGCATCATTTTAGCTGGTTTTATGGTTTTGGTGACCCTGTCTTTGACTTGACAAAACATTACACACAACTCTTGTAAATGTACTGTCCTAACATACTCTAAATTTATGCTTTCGCCGTAAAACCTTTTTGAAATCGTAAAACGTGGTTAGATTAAGGAGATGTTTATCTTTCAAATGGTGTAACATAGTTGTATTTTTGAAAAATTTGAATTTTGACATTTATTTGGATTCAAATTTGCCGCTCTTGAAATGCACCTGCTGTTGATGGAGTGCACCACGGGTGGCACGCTAGCGTCCCACCTAGCCCCAAGAGGTTAAATAGCTGTAAAATAGTCATATGTTTGAGAAATTGAAGTAATAGGATTTTTAAGGTTTTGAAAATCGCGCCACAGGCTGCAAGTGGCTGTTACGTAGGTGGGACGAATTCGTCCCGCCTAGCCCAGAGAGGCTAGCCTTTAGCTCGATGCGGATGTTGCCTGTAATCCATGGCTTCTGGTTGGGAAATGTACGTACCGTCACTGTGGGGACGACGTCGTCAATGCACTTATTGATGAAGCTGGTGACTGAGGTTGTATACTCCTCAATGCCATTGGATGAATCCCATGAACATATTCCCGTCTGTGCTAGCAAAACAGTCCGGTAGAGTTGACTTCTGTACTGAGTGAGTCACTGGTACTTCCTGCTTTAGTTTTAGCTTGAAAGCAGGAGTCAGGAAGATTGAATTATGGTCAGATTTGCCAAATGGAGGGCGAGGGAGAGCTTTGTATGCATCTCTGTGTGTGGAGTAAAGGTGGTCGAGTTTTTTTTCCTCTGGATGCACATGTGACTTGCTGGTAGAAATAAGGTAGAAAGGATTTAAGTTTGCCTGTATTAAAGTCCACACTTCTGAACAAGCATTTTCTTGTTTGCTTACAGCCTTATACCACTCGTTTGGTGCGGCCTTAGTGCCACCATCGGTTTGTGTTGGTAAATAGATGGCTACGATGTGAACTCCCTTGGTAGATAGTGTGGTCTATAGCTTATCATGAGGTATTCTACCTCAGGCGAGCATTACCTTGAGACTTCTTTAATATTAGATATCACGCACCAGCAGTTATTGACAAATAGATACACACCCTCGGCCCTCGTCTTACCAGACGTATCTGCTCTGTCCTGCCGAGAAATGGCGAAGCCAGCCAGCTCTATATAATCCATGTCGTCCTTTAGCCAAGTCTTGGTGAAACATAAGATATAACAGTTTTTATTGACCCGTTGGTAAAATATTCTTAATCATAGATTGTCTAGTTTGTTTTCCAATGATTGCACGTTGGCCAGTAATACCGAGGGTAGTGGTGGTTTACTCACTCGCCAACGAATTCTCACAAGGCACCCAGACCTCCGTCCCCTGTATTTCCATCTTTTCTTCACGCGAATGACGGGATGGGGGCCTGTTCTCCGAGAAGCAGTATATCCTTCGAGTCGGACTCATTAAAGAAAAAATCTTCATCCAGTTCGAGTTGAGTAATCGCTGTTCGGAAGTCCAGAAGCTCTTTTTGGTCATAAGAGATGGTAGCAGCAACATTATGTACAAAATGACCATCCCCTCCAGCACAATCATATTAATATTATATCAAATCAGAAAACAAAATTAGGATACTGAAAACAATTACTGAAAACAACATTGTGTGATCTTAAAAGGTAGAAATTGAGTTACGCCTAATATGGCAATTCATATTATTTTTCCAAAATTAGTTATTGTTACTCTAAAACACGCTGGGTTAAAAATAACCCAATTTGGGTAATTTCATCAAACCATAGCTGGGTCATTATTGGACAAACACACCATTGGGTTAATTCAACTCAGCGGATTTGGGTTATGCTTCCAACCCAGTGCCTTGGGTTGAGCACTTGACCCAACTGCTGGGTGAATTAGACTATATTGCTGGGTTAAAACAACCCTGTGTGTTGGGTTGTGACAAACTCAGCACATTGGGTTAGGGGACTGACCCAGCATCTGGGTACTTTTTTATGTAATCCTTGGGTATTTTCAGTGTCATCCTAATTTCAATTTTGCTTGTATATTTTAGCTTTCTACATACACAATCAAGATACAATGTTGAATTTCAAGTAATTAATTTATATTGCCTGCCAATCAGAACATACATCACTTCAGAGAATGTACAAGAATATATACATTTTTTAAAT
The DNA here is from genome assembly GCF_965601325.2 of Salmo salar. Taxonomy (NCBI): domain Eukaryota; kingdom Metazoa; phylum Chordata; class Actinopteri; order Salmoniformes; family Salmonidae; genus Salmo; species Salmo salar. The sequence goes on along the minus strand of NC_138296.1, from coordinate 58,414,260 downwards.
AGCACATTGAAACAAAGCCCTATTCTCTAAATATGTGTTATTTCACAAGATAAGACTTTCATTCATCTGATGACTGTTATTTATCGAATCAACTATCTATGTTGAATTGTTACCCGATTAAATAATAATGTAACAATTCACTTAATAGGAATTTGAGGCATCATGGAAGAGGTTGTTTAAAGAGTTACCATCTCCCGAATTAAACTCTAGAAGGTATATATCTATTACATTAATAAACAGTCATCTTTTTAATCATTACCTCGTATCATATCATCATTCTGAACAGTCGTAACCGTCTTGGATTTGCAAAAACCCCAGTCTTACTCATGATTCAGTACTACACAAATTGGTTTCATTATTTATTTACCAGCTAACTAAACAATAACACAGAATAACACACACTTAATACATGAGACAAAGGCCCCTAATATATGGTGACTTTTTACACAATGACATGGAGAGGAAGAGAGAGAGAGAGAAAAAAAGACACTTATCGTTGATACATTTTTTAACTATTCTCACAGTAATCATATGGCTTGCTCACGAACTGCCGCCCATTTGGAATAAGAAATCATAAATGTATTTATGTGTGAGTGCCTTTGTTCGCCGTTTATCTCTGTCGGAACCAGCCCTCCTTAGGAAGGTTGTTGGCCTTTCAGTGCCAAGTTGTATGGCTCTGATTGTCCAAAAGGGGTCTCCTCTTTCCTGTCTTCTACTGATGTTCACTCTGGAAGATAGCTAGCCAGGCATGTCCACGGTTTGGATCATTGGTGATGAGCGTAGTAGGATAGTCTCACTTAGATTCGTTTTTCTAAATATTTGATTCAAGACAGCTAATCAGCTGTACCAGTGATTGTCTGAGAGGGGAGTTTGTTTTCCCCCTCGTGTTGGTATTCGGGATTCGCACACTTTGGACATGAGCTGCAGCTAGCCGTCTTTCTGGTCTCGTCTGGGAGGTGAGGTATTTTCTTCACCTCATGTTGAGGTTCAAAGTTACAACCATTTCAAACGTGTAGCTCCCACCTCACGTTTCCTGGTCTAAAGGTTGATTTCTCTCCCAGGCCTTTATGCACTCTGGTCAAAAGAGGCCAGTTCTGTCAGACTGACATGCTCTCTGACCTCACTCAGGGTGTGGTTACTTACTTGTACAAAGTTATGTAAAACTATTATCTCTTATGGCTCCTAAAATCACATTCCTATCTCAACAAAAATACTCATAATTTTCATATTTCACACACATAACATTAAGGATGGAGACTTCATACCTGTAGTGTAAATACTTTTCATGTTACAGTTTTCCAATGTATAACCTTTTTAATGACATCACAAAATAAAAGCCAATATGACATTAGGTTTCTATAGAACATCTCTGACCATTCCCCAAGTTCATATGGTAGAAATCTTTTTCCAGTATTGACTTTTTGAATGTGTTAGAGTTTGGTGGGAAAAAGTCTGTTAACAAAGAACATTCCTTGGAGGATTTTACTGGAGGGGAAAAGAGAGAGTCCTCTTCTGTAATTTACTACAGGGTGTGAGCTGTCAACACCCACCAGCTCCCTCCTCCCCTTTTCTGTGGGTGAGAGAAGGTCTGGTTATTGTCAATCATTGCCAAGCTGATCTGACCCATTGTGATCATCACAGGACAGTCATGAAAGACTTCATAAGATAGGATTGATTATTAGAATTTATTTATATTATTTCATAAACCAAACAGTCCAAACATCAACCTAAAGCCTCAGTTGAACTTGATGTGCACATTCAGATTGCAATCTGAGAAAAACAATGCATGCGTGTGACACTCTCCGTCTTAAGTGTTATTGACACAGATCTATCTATCAGACAGTGGCAGAGCTAATCAATAGATATTCACATTCACTGACACACTTAAGGTATCTTAGGTGACAGCACACACACACCATGCTGTTTTCCATACAATAATGGTCTACATTTGGGTCAAGTCCATTTGTTTTACACAGAACAAGTGTAAAATATTACATTTGAAGGTCACTCTACTAAGAACATGGACTAATGACTCATTACTTAATAACTACAGTTGAAGTCGCAAGTTTACATACACCTTAGCCAAATACATTTAAACGCAGTTTGTCACAATTCCTGACATTTAATCCAAGTAAAAATTCCCTGTCTTAGGTCAGTTAGGATCACCACTTTATTTTAAGAATGTGAAATGTCAGAATAATAGCAGAGAGAATGATTTATTTCAGCTTTTATTTCTTTCATAGCATTCCCAGTGGGTCAGAAGTTTACATACACTCAATTAGTATTTGGTAGCATTGCCTTTAAATTGTTTAACATGGGTCTAATGTTTCGGGTAGCCATCCACAAGCTTCCCACAATAAGTTGGGTGAATTTTGGCCCATTTCTCCTGACAGAGCTGGTGTAACTGAGTCAGGTTTGTAGGCCTCCTTGCGCGCACACACTTTTTCATTTCTGCCCACAAAAATCGAATTATTTTGATTTTCCCATGATGTCAAGCAAAGAGGCACTGAGTTTGAAGGTAGGCCTTGAAATACATCCACAGGTACACCTCCAATTGACTCAAATGATGTCATTTAGGCTATCAGAAGCATCTAAAGCCATGACATCATTTTCTGGAATTTTCCAAGCTGTTTAAAGGCACAGTCAATTTAGTGTATGTAAACTTCTGACCCAATGGAATTGGGATAAAGTGAATTATAAGTGAAATAATCTGTCTGTAAACAATTGTTGGAAAAATGACTTGTGTCCTGCACAAAGTAGATGTCCTAACCGACTTGCCAAAACTATAGTTCGTTAACAAGAAATTTGTGGAGTGGTTTAAAAACAAGTTTTAATGACTCCAACCTAAGTGTATGTAAACTTCCGACATCAACTATATATTTCATTCATAAAGCACTTTTCACAATCCCAAAAATTTAACATTTGTATTTATAATAAATAGTTGTGATAGAATGAAAGCATACCAGAGCGCGCTTCAGTAGTTGAACTAATGTGAAACGAGCCACATACCATACTGTTGGCAAAAAGCAGGCACAAATGCATTAAAAAACAAACGAAAAGTACTTTTAACAGAGCTATAAATAGTGCCATAAGAGCATATTAGCATTGGAATGTGACGCTCATGTCTCATCCATCCACTGATCTATTAATTCACAGGAACACATGTGCTTCCTCCGTTCACTTCTCCCACTACATACAAGAGCAGATACTTATCCACTATTGTTCAGTAGAAAAAAAGACAGCCTTACGGAGGATTCTGTTCCTGGCAGCTGATACACCTTGGTCTGTAGGAATTCCCATGCTGGGGCACAATGGGAAAGTTGATATTAAACACAGTAGGACTTGAAGCACACATCCAGTGCCCCAAGCAGTGTACCTTGCTCCAATGCCGGTCCACTAATGACTGTAAACACCCGTGAGCAGTCCTCAAGAGCCAACACAAATGGGTGGGGTCTGGTCACCTCCACCTGGTGCAGGTACTCAACCATGTTGGTCCCAACCTGTTAGAGAAATCATTTGATTTTAGAATATGAGGACTTGTGCGAAGCATGGAGGGACACTGACAATGCCATGACACACAATTTATTTTCTATATTTGATAGCCATATACAAACAACATTTTTACTTGTTATCCAAATACAAATAATATCCCTCTTATCCATAATAATCTCATAATGTCGATAGCCTCTCCCCACTGTATGTGCAAGCTGTTGGCTATAGCGCATGTGGATACATTTGCGCAACAGTTCATGACGAAACCATCAGTAGAGTTGAAAATGAGATGGAAACCCATTTACCTCTTTTTTAAATTCAGTATAAAGGAATTTAACCTCTCTGGGAAATGTGGGACGCTAGCGTCCCACCCGCGGGACACACTATTCAACAGCCAGTGAAATAGCAGGGCTGCAAATTAAAACAACAAAAATCTCATAATTCAAATTTCTCAAACATACAACAATTATATCCCATTTTAAAGATACACTTCTCGTTAATCCAACCACATTGTCCGATATCAAAAAGGCTTTACGGCGAAAGCATAACATTATATTATGTTAGGACAGCGCCGAGACAAGCAAGGAGAGGCGTCACAAAAAACAGAAATACAGCTAAAATGAATCTGATGATCTTCATCAGATGGCACTCATAGGACTTCATGTTACACAATACATGTATGTTTTGCTCGATGAAGTTCATATTTATATCCAAAAACCCCATTAAACCACAATAACAAATAACCCCTTTTCTGGTCAGGACGTGACAGTACCCCCCCCCCCCCCCCAAAAGTTGCAGAACCCGAATGCACCAAAACACAAAAACCCCACAAAAATAACCCCAAACTTAAAGGGAGGGAAGGGAGGGTGGCCACCGTCAACGACGGCTCCCGTGCTACACCCCCCCCCCCCCCCAATCCTCCAACTACGTGGTGGCTCTGGCTCCGGGCTTAGTCCCCATCCCATTCCTGCTCCTCGCACTAGCCCTGAGGTGCGTGTCAATAGTCTGGCGCCTTCAAAGCCAGCCCCACGCATCAGGCCTCTAGTGCGCCTGCCCAGTCCAGTACGTCCTGATCCTGCTCCTCGCACTAGCCTTGTGGTGCAGGTTACTAGTCTGGCGCCTCCAAAGCCAGCCCCACGCATCAGGCATCTAGTGCGCATGCCCAGTCCAGTACGTCTGCCCAGTCCAGTACATCTTGTTCCTGCTCCTCGCACTAGCCCTGTGGTGCGTGTCACTAGTCTGGCGCCTCCAAAGCCAGCCCCACGCATCAGGCCTTCAGTGCGCAGTCCCCGTCCAGAGCTTCCGGCGACAGTTCACCGTCCAGAGCTTCCGGCGACAGTTCCCCGTCCAGAGCTTCCGGCGACAGTGCCCCGTCCAGAGCTTCCGGCGACAGTGCCCAGTCCAGAGCTTCCGGCGACAGTGCCCCGTCCAGAGCTTCCGGCGACAGTGCCCCGTCCAGTGCTTCCGGCGATGTCCCACAGTCAGGAACCGCCAGAGACGTCCCACAGTCCGGAACCTGCAGAGACGTCCCACAGCCCGGAGCCTGCAGAGACATCCCACAGCCCGGAGCCTGCAGAGACGTCCCACAGCCCGGAGCCTGCAGAGACGTCCCACAGTCCTGAGCCTGCAGAGACGTCCCACAGTCCTGAGCCTGCAGAGACGTCCCACAGTCCTGAGCCTGCAGAGACGTCCCACAGTCCGGAGCCTGCAGAGACGGCCCACAGTCCGGAGCCTGCAGAGACGGCCCACAGTCCGGAGCCTGCAGAGACGGCCCAGAGTCCGGAGCCTGCTGAGACGACCCACAGTCCGGAGCCTGCAGAGACGGCCCACAGTCCGGAGCCTGCAGCGATGCTCCTCAGCCCGAGGTCTCCAGCGACGCTCCTCAGCCCAAGGTCTCCAGCGACGCACCTCTGCCCGAGGTCTCCAGCGACGCACCTCTGCCCGAGGTCTCCAGCGACGCACCTCTGCCCAAGGTTTCCAGCGACGCTCCTCAGCCAGAGGTCTCCAGCGATGCACCTCAGCCCGAAGGCAGCCCCCCACATTTTTTGGGGGGCTGCCTTCTCTCCTCCTGAAATGGAGGATATAATGCCTCATACCTCTGTCGTTCTGCCTTAGCTGCCTCCAACTCCTCCTTCGGGCGCTTGTACTCCCCAGCTTGGTGCCATGGTCCTTTAACATCTAATATCTCCTCCCATGTCCACGACTCCAAGTAGCTCCTCTGTTGCTCCTTCCTCCGCTGCTTGGTCCTTCTTTGGTGGGTGGTTCTGTAATGGCCGTCGAAGGGAGTAGACCAAGGCGCAGCGGGTTGAGTGCTCATAATTAACCTCTATGGGCTAGGTGGGACGCTAGCGTGCCACCCGTGGTGCACTCCATCAACAGCAGGTGCATTTCAAGAGCGGCAAATTTGAATCCAAATAAATGTCAAAATTCAAATTTTTCAAACATACAACTATTTTACACCCTTTGAAAGATAAACATCTCCTTAATCTAACCACGTTTTACGATTTCAAAAAGGTTTTACGGCGAAAGCATAAATTTAGAGTATGTTAGGACAGTACATTTACAAGAGTTGTGTGTAATGTTTTGTCAATTCAAAGACAGGGTCACCAAAACCATAAAACCAGCTAAAATGATGCACTAACCTTTTACAATCTCCATCAGATGACACTCCTAGGACATTATGTTAGACAATGCATGCATTTTTAGTTCTATCAAGTTCATATTTATAGCGTTTTACTATGGCATTGATGTTGAGGAAATCGTTTCCCTCCAATAACCGGCAGTCAAGTCAGCGTAACAAATTAAATAATTAAAATTAGAAAACATTGGTAAAATATTATATTGTCATTTAAAGAATTATAGATTTACATCTCTTGAACGCAATCAACTTGCCAGATTTAAAAATAACCTTACTGGGAAATCACACTTTGCAATAATCTGAGCACTGCGCCCAGAAAAATACGCGTTGCGATACAGACTAGACGTCATGTTGGGGAGATCTAAAATCGAAAATACTATGTAAATAATCCATTACCTTTGATTCTCTTCATCAGATGTCACTTCCAGGTATCACAGGTCCATAACGAATGTAGTTTTGTTCAAAAAAGCTCATCATTTATGTCCAAAAATCTCCGTCTCGTTAGCACATGATGTAAGCCAGCCGGACTTCTCGTCATGAACGAGGGGAAAAAATATATTTACGTTCGTTCAAACATGTCAAACGTTGTATAGCATAAATCATTAGGGCCTTTTTTAACCAGAACATGAATAATATTCAAGGTGGACGAATGCATACTCTTTTATAACGTATTGGAACGAGGGTACCCAACATGAACTAGCGCGCCAGGTGTCTAATGGGACATCATCGTTCCATGGCTCTTGTTCGGTCAGATCTCCCTCCAGAAGACTCAAAACACTTTGTAAAGGCTGGTGACATCTAGTGGAAGCAATAGGAAGTGCCAAAATATTCCTAAACCCCTGTGTTTTTCAATGGGATAGGTTTAAAGTCAATACAACACATCAGGTATCCACTTCCTGTCAGAAAATGTCTCAGGGTTTTGCCTGCCAAATGAGTTCTGTTATACTCACAGACACCATTCAAACAGTTTTGGAAACTTTAGAGTGTTTTCTATCCATATATAATAAGTATATGCATATTCTAGTTACTGGGTAGGATTAGTAACCAGATTAAATCGGGTACATTTTTTTTATCCAGACGTGCAAATGCTGCCCCCTAGACCCAACAGGTTAAGGTAGGTTTTAACCTGTTAGGGCTAGGGGGCAGTATTTTCACGGCTGGATAAAAAACGTACCCGATTTAATCTGGTTACTACTCCTGCCCAGTAACTAGAATATGCATATAATTATTGGCTTTGGATAGAAAACACTCCAAAGTTTCTAAAACTGTTTGAATGGTGTCTGTGAGTATAATAGAACTGAAATGGCAGGTCAAAACCTGAGAGATTCCTTTACAGGAAGTGGCCTGTCTGACCATTTCTTGAACTTCTTTGCCATCTCTATCTTTTACAAAGGATCTCTGCTCTAACGTGACACTTCCTACGTCTTCCATGGGCCCTCAGAGCCCAGGAAAAACCTGAATGTCGTCATCCCAGCCCCAGGCTGAAACACATTATCGCCTTTCTCAAGTGGCCGATCAAGGGACTGTGGGCTTAGGCGCGTGCCCTGGCCGCCCCCGTCTTTGTGATTTTTCCTCTGTTTGCCGAAAAGGAGATTCCCGGTCGGAATATTATCGCTTTTTTACGAGATAAATTGCATAAAAATTGATTTTAAACAGCGGTTGACATTCTTCGAAGTACGGTAATGGAATATTTAGAATTTTTTTTGTCACGAATTGCGCCATGCGCACGACCCTGATTTACCATTTCAGATAGTGTCTGGGACGCAGGAACAAAACACCGCTATTCGGATATAACGATGGATTATTTTGGACCAAACCAACATTTGTTATTGAAGTAGCAGTCCTGGGAGTGCATTCTGAAGAAGACAACAAAAGGTAATCAAACTTTTATAATAGTAAATCTGATTTTGGTGAAGGCTAAACTTGCCGGGTGTCTAAATAGCTAGCCCGTGATGGCTGGGCTATGTACTTCGAATATTGCAAAATGTGCTTTCACCAAAAAGCTATTTTAAAATCGGACATATCGAGTGCATAGAGGAGTTCTGTATCTATAATTCTTAAAATAATTGTTATGCTTTTTGTGAACGTTTATTGTGAGTAATTTAGTAAATTGTTAGCAAATTCCCCGGAAGTTTGCGGGGTCTGAAGTATGCTAGTTCTGAACGTCACATGCTAATGTCAAAAGCTGTTTTTTGATATAAATATGAACTTGATTGAACAAAACATGCATGTATTGTATAACATAATGTCCTAGGTGTGTCATCTGATGAAGATCATCAAAGGTTAGTGCTGCATTTAGCTGTCTTCTGGGTTTTTGTGACATTATATGCTAGCTTGAGAAATGGGTGTCTGATTATTTCTGGCTGGGCATGTACGCTGAACCCCTGCTGCTGAGAAGGTGTTTCAGGACCTTTTCTTCTGCACCCATTCTCGTTCATGCGGATCCTTCTCTCCCCTTCGTGGTAGAGGTGGAAGTCTCTGACGTTGGGGTGGGGGCGGTCTTTTGCAGCACTCGGCGAAAGACCAAAAGCTTCATCCCTGTGCCTTCTTCTCCAGGCGTCTCACTCCAGCGGAGAGGAACTATGATGTCAGCAATCGGTAGCTTCTTGCGGTCAAACTGGCTTTGGGAGGAGTGGCGGCACTGGTTGGAGGGCTCGGAACATCCCTTTACTGTTTGGACTTACCACAAGAACCTGACCTACATCCAGGAGGCTGAACGCCTCAACCCCCGACATGCTCGTTGGGCTCTCTTCTTCACACGGTTCAGATTCACGTTATCTTACCGTCCGCGGTCTAAGAACGTGAAGCCGGATGCCCTTTCGCGCCAGGTCCCCAGCTCCAGTGAGGATCGGCCGCTTGAATCCATCATCCACAGGTCGCTCATCCTCGCGCCGGTGTCCTGGGGTATAGAGACTGTAGTGAGGCAGGCACAAGGTAGGGAGGCAGTTCCACATGGCTGTCCACCTAACAGACTTTTTGTTCCTCTTGGGGCACGGTCCAAGGTACTTCAGTGGGCTCACTTGTCGCATCTCACCTCTTATCCGGGAGGGCAGCGAATGCTAGAGTTTTTGAGCAGGAGGTTTTGGTGGCACTCGGCGGAGGCGGACACTCGTACCTTGTGGCGGCCTGTCCGACATGCGCCTGGAACAAGACTCCTTGTCAGCAGCCTCTGGGGCTTCTTCATCCGCTGCCAACACCTTCTCAATCCTGGTCCCATCTCTCTATGGATTTCATCACGGGCCTTCCATCCTCAGAGGGACACACCGCCATCCTGGTCATTGTGGACCACTTTTCCAGCATGTTTTCCACCTTCACGGGCTTCCTCTGGACATAGTCTCCGACCCCCAGTTTGCCTCCAGATTTTGGATAGGATTCTGTACTTTTCTGGGGTCATCGACCAGTCTGTCCTCAAGTTATCACCCTCAGTCCAACGGTCAAACTGAGTGGGTGAACCAAGATCTGGAGACCGCCTGACGGTGCTGTATGTCCGCCAACCCTGCCGCTTGGAGTCAGCACCTTCCCTGGGTGGAGTATGCACACAAGACTCTCCAGTGTTCCTCCACTGGCCTGTCACCATTCCAGGTGTTGTACAGTTACCAGCCCCCCCTGTTTCCAGATCAGGAGATTGAGGTGACGGTTCCTTCCACTCAATGCTTCATCTCTCATTGCCGCCCGACCTGGAAGAGGACTCTGTCAGCGCTCCTGAGGTCCTCAGCTCGGGTTCAACGACAGGCCAACCGTCATCACCGCCCGAGTCCCCTCCTGCGTCCAGGCCAGATGGTCTGGTTGTCTACTAGGGATCTGCCTCTATGGGTGGAATCTAGGAAGTTGGCTCCCCGGTACGTTGGGCCATTCAAGGTTTTATGGCGCATCAATCCAGTGGCCTATCGTCTTTGTCTTCCCGGTCCATGAGGGTTCATCCCACCTTTCACATCTCCAGCCACTCGGCATCCACCTCCGCCTCGCATGATAGCGGGACAGCCAGCCTACATGGTGCGACGCATCCTCTCCAGTCGTCAGTTCCGGCGAGGGACTCAGTATCTCATGGACTGGGAGGGTTACGGGCCTGAGGAATGTTCCTGGGTTCCGGCCCAGGACATTTTAGACCCCAGACTCATCTGGGACTCATCCAGGACCGTCGACGTTCAGCTACCCCTGGTGGAACGTCGGTAGCCGTTCCTTAAGGGGGAGAGGGGGTCCTTTCACAGGTCAGGGTTTCTTCCTTGAGTGTACTACCTGTGGTTGCCACAGGAGAGCACCCTTGGGTTTCCTCTAGTATCCAGGTGACCCTGATTGGGCTTATTGGGATCACCTGCTGGATGACTATTTAGGTTCCTCTGTGGACTGGGCCAGTTGCTCAGGTCTCATGTTTTGTTCAGTTTTCTCGTGTGCCCGTGCTTTGTTGTTTTGCTATGAAGACCTTAAGTAAATATTCTGAATTTACCCTTACCTCTGCCCGCTGTGTTTCCCGGGCCTGGGTCCAAGTTTGTACTAGCACTATTGTCACAATTTCAGATTCTTCAAAGTAGCCACCCTTTGCCTTGATGACAGCTTTGCAGACTCTTGGCATCCTCTCAACCAGCTTCATGGGGTAGTCACCTGGAATGCATTAACCTGTTGGGTCTAGGGGGCAGCATTTGCACGTCTGGATAAAAAAAATGTACCCGATTTAATCTGGTTACTAATCCTACCCAGTAACTAGAATATGCATATACTTATTATATATGGATAGAAAACACTCTAAAGTTTCCAAAACTGTTTGAATGGTGTCTGTGAGTATAACAGAACTCATTTGGCAGGCAAAACCCTGAGACATTTTCTGACAGGAAGTGGATACCTGATGTGTTGTATTGACTTTAAACCTATCCCATTGAAAAACACAGGGGTTTAGGAATATTTTGGCACTTCCTATTGCTTCCACTAGATGTCACCAGCCTTTACAAAGTGTTTTGAGTCTTCTGGAGGGAGATCTGACCGAACAAGAGCCATGGAACGGTGATGTCCCATTAGACACCTGGCGCGCTACTTCATGTTGGGTACCCTCGTTCCAATACGTTATAAAAGAGTATGCATTCGTCCACCTTGAATATTATTCATGTTCTGGTTAAAAAAGGCCCTAATGATTTATGCTATACAACGTTTGACATGTTTGAACGAACGGAAATATATTTTTTCCCCTCGTTCATGACGAGAAGTCCGGCTGGCTTACATCATGTGCTAACGAGACGGAGATTTTTGGACATAAATGATGAGCTTTTTTGAACAAAACTACATTCGTTATGGACCTGTGATACCTGGAAGTGACATCTGATGAAGAGAATCAAAGGTAATGGATTATTTACATAGTATTTTCGATTTTAGATCTCCCCAACATGACGTCTAGTCTGTATCGCAACGCGTATTTTTCTGGGCGCAGTGCTCAGATTATTGCAAAGTGTGATTTCCCAGTAAGGTTATTTTTAAATCTGGCAAGTTGATTGCGTTCAAGAGATGTAAATCTATAATTCTTTAAATGACAATATAATATTTTACCAATGTTTTCTAATTTTAATTATTTAATTTCTGACGCTGACTTGACTGCCGGTTATTGGAGGGAAACGATTTCCTCAACATCAATGCCATAGTAAAACGCTGTTTTTGTATATAAATATGAACTTGATAGAACTAAAAATGCATGCATTGTCTAACATAATGTCCTAGGAGTGTCATCTGATGGAGATTGTAAAAGGTTAGTGCATCATTTTAGCTGGTTTTATGGTTTTGGTGACCCTGTCTTTGACTTGACAAAACATTACACACAACTCTTGTAAATGTACTGTCCTAACATACTCTAAATTTATGCTTTCGCCGTAAAACCTTTTTGAAATCGTAAAACGTGGTTAGATTAAGGAGATGTTTATCTTTCAAATGGTGTAACATAGTTGTATTTTTGAAAAATTTGAATTTTGACATTTATTTGGATTCAAATTTGCCGCTCTTGAAATGCACCTGCTGTTGATGGAGTGCAACACGGGTGGCACGCTAGCGTCCCACCTAGCCCCAAGAGGTTAACAGGTGTGCCATGCTGAAAGTTAATTTGTGGAATTTCTTTCCTTCTTAATGCGTTTGAGCCAATCAGTTGTGATGTGACAAGGTAGGGGAACATAGCCCTATTTGGTAAAAGACCAAGTCCATACTATGGCAAGAACAGCTCAAATAACCGTAGAGAAATGACAGTCCATCATTACATTAAGACATGAAGGTCAGTCAATGCGGAACATTTCAAGAACTTTGAACGTTTCTTCAAGTGCAGTCGCAAAAACCATCAAAGGCTATGATTAAACTGGCTCTCAGGAGGACCGCCACAGGAAAGGAAGACCCAGAGTTACTTCTGCTGCAGAGGATACGTTCATTAGAGTTACTAGCCTCAGAAATTGTAGCCCAAATAAATGCTTCACCGAGTTCAAGTAACTGACACATCTAAACATCAACTGTTAAGAGGACACTGCGTGAATCAGGCCTTCATGGTCGTATTGCTGCAAAGAAACCACTACTAAAGAACACCAATAATAATAAGAGACTTGCTTGGGACAAGGAACATGGGTAATGGACATTAGACCGGTGGAAATCTGTCCTTTGGTCTGATTAGTCCAAATTTGAGATTTTTGGTTTCAACCTTCGTGTCTTTGTGAGACGCAGAGTAGGTGAACGGATGATCTCCGCACGTGTGGTTCTCACTGTGAAGCATGGAGGAGGAGGTGTGATGGTGCTTGTTTGGTGACACTGTCTGTGATATATTTAGAATTCAAGGCACACTTAACCAGCATGGCTTTCACAGCATGGCTTTCACGATACGCCATCCCATCTGGTTTGCGCTTGCTGGAACTATCATTTGTTTTTGAACAGGACAATGATCCAACACACCCCTAGGCTGTGTAAGGGCTATTTGAGCAAGAAAGTGAGTGATGGAGTGCTGCATCAGATGACCTGGCCTCCACAATCACCCGACCTCATCCCAATTGTGATGGTTTGGGATGAGTTGGACCACAGACTGAAGGAAAAGCAGCCAACAAGTGCTCAGCATATGTGTGAACTCCTTCAAGACTATTGGAAAAGCATTCCAAGTGAAGCTGGTTGAGAGAATGCCATGAGTGTGCAACGCTGTCAGGCAAAGGGTGTCTACTTTGAAGAATCTAAAATGAAAAATATATTTTGATGCGTTTAACACTTTTTTGGCTACTACTATATGTTATTTTATAGTTTTGATGTCTTGACAATTATTCTACAATGTAGAAAATAGGAAAAATAAAGGAAAGGTGGTGGTGTGAGGTGTTTCCAAACTTTTGACTGGTACTGTATGTATATAAAATATATAGACATGAGGCATACAATATATTAGTATAGTCTATGCGTCTTATTGCCTATTGATCCACATATTTCATTATAGTGATTGTGTTCCCCAAACTCTGTATAATATATGTTTGTAGATAAATCAAATCAAATTAAATGTTATTGGTCACATACAGATGATTAGCTGATGTTATTGCAAGTGTAGTGAAATGCTTGTACTTCTAGTTCTGACAGTTCAGCAATATCAACAAGTAATCTAACAATTCCACAACAACTACTTAATACACACAAATCTAAGTAAAGGGATGGAACAAGAATATGTACATATAAATATATGGATGAGCAATGACCGAGCTGAATAGGCAAGATGGTATAAAATGCAGCATGTACATATGGGATGAGTAATACAAGATATGTTATCATTATTAAAGTGGCATTAATAAAGTGACCAGTGATCCATTTGTTAGAGTGGCCAATGATTTCAAGTCCGTATGTAGGCAGCAGCCTCTCTGTGTTAGTGATGGCTGTTTTACAGCCAAAACAACTGATTGTTGAGCCAACCCGGGTGTGTACTGACAGTAAATCAACTTTGGATTTGATTATTGTATCAGATCAAGAGAACGTCTGTCAGTCAGGAGTCTTAAATATTGGTTTTAGTGATCATATGGTAACCTACTGTACCCATAAGAAATCCAAAATGCTTCTAGAGCCAGGTAATAAATACATAAAGGTACGGCCTATGAAACAATAGACAAAATAACGTTTTGTAGAATGACTTGACATTTTGGATTGGTCTCATGTACTAAACTGTGATGATGTTGATCAAGCTTGGTATCTTTTTAAAGATCTGTTTCTGTCTGCACTCGACTCTCTGGCTCCGATGAAACAAATTCGAATCAAACAGCAGTCAGGGAAATGGATCTCTTCCGAGATCTTAGACCTCATAAGAAAAAGGGATTGCTACCTGGGCAGATTCAGAAGGACAAATCTACAACAAGATTATTATATTAACTGTAGAATCCAGGCAAGATAGAAAATGGATAAGGCCAAATCCACAACATTATATAGACCGTTAATGACAACTTACATCAGCCTCGTAAACTGTGGAAAACTTTGAAGGACATTGGCTCAAAAACTCCCCATAAAGGTAAAATCCTGTAGTATTGGCCTGGATATTGATGATGGTTTATGCTATGACCAGGCAAAGGTTGCAAATTATTTCCCAATTTTTTTTTACCACTATAGCCTCATCTCTGGTTAAGACGTTACCCACCTGCTCTAGACACTATGGCCAGTCTTTCATTAACAACTTTTACCATAGCAAAGGGATCACAAATAATTTGTTTGAGCTGTGCATGGTAACAGATGACAAAGTTTCCAATCTACTATACTTAATGAGCACGAACAAAGAAACTGGCCTGGATAGCCTTCCTGCAAGATTCATAAAGGATAGTGCTTGTGTCACTGCTAAAATGATAACGCATATTGTAAACCTTTCTATTACTTGTGGTACATTTCCCAAGGATCTCAAAACAGCCTGGGTGGTTCCACTCCACAAGAAGAGCAGTAAAACAAATGTAGGAAACTACAGGCGTGTGTCAATCCTCAGCGCCTTATCCAAAGTTGTTGAGAGATTCGTTTTTAATCAACTTGAGGGATACCTTCTTGAGTACAAACTTCTTTATCAACTATAATCTGGCTTTAGCACAGCTCATTCCACTGATACTTGCCTTATCCACCTTTTTGACCACATTAAGCAGGAAAGTGAGAAGCGGAACTATACAGGTATGGTCATGTTAGACTTGCAGAAAGCTTAGCAGATGTTAATGTGAGTGTAACGAAATTCTTGTAAATAAATGTAATCTAACAATATGCCAACAACTACCGTAAATTCCGGACTATAAGCCGCAACTTTTTTTCTCACACTTTGAACCTCGCGGCTTAAACAATGACGCGGCTAATATATGGATTTTTCCCGATACATTTTTTTTTTTCTCCAAAAAACAACATTCTGTGACGTGCTCAGTTTTTTGGCGGCATGAAGCTTTCATTAGACCAATGAAATTGCCGAACGGGTTAAGGTCAAACAACCTTTTTGTTTACTGTTTAGATTAAATCGAGCGCTCTCAAACTTATTACGGTAGTAATTTTGTCACCCTCATCATGGCAAAGACACGGAGAAATGCATATGATGCAGCTTTCAAGTTGAAGGCGATTGATCTGGCTGTTGGAAAAGGAAATAGAGCTGCTGCACGGGAGCTTGGTCTTAATGAGTCGATGATAAGACGTTGGAAACAGCAGCGTGAGGAATTGACTCAGTGCAAAAAGACAACTAAAGCTTACTGCTAATTTTTTATTTTTGTTACAAGCCGTGTTTCGTTAAAGCCTATTTATTTTTGTTACAAGCCATGTTTCGTTAAAGCCTATTTATTTTTGTTACAAGCCGTGTTTCGTTAAAGCCTGTGTAAAGTTAATTTGTTTCAATGTACCGGTAGGCACCTGCGGCTTATGTGCGGCTTATTTATGTTCAAAATAATATATATATTTTTTCATTCAGTCGGTGCGGCTTATATTCAGGTGCGCTTAATAGTCCAGAAATTATGGTACCTAATACACACAAATCTAAGGGGGTGGATGAGAATATGTACATATAAATATATGGATGAGCGATGGCCGAGCGGCATAGGCAAGGTGCAATAGATGGTATAAAATACAGTATATACATATATGAGTAATGTAAGATATGTAAACATTATTAAATTGGCATTATTTAAAGTGGCATTGTTTAAAGTGACTAGTGATCCATTTATTAAAGTGGCCAGTGATTGTAGGCAGCTGTTGCGCCTTCTTCACCACACTGTCTGTGTGGGTGGACCATTTCGGTTTGTAATGTGTACGCCGAGGAACATAAAACTTTCCACCTTCTCCATTGCTGTCCCTTCAATGTGGATAGGGGGGTGCTCCCTCTGCTGTTTCCTGAAGTCCATGATCATCTCCTTTGTTTTGTTGACGTTGAGTGAGAGGTTGTTTTCCTGGCATCACACTCCGAGTGCCCTCACCTATGCAAACTGAAGTGGGTCTAGGGTGGCCGGTAAACATGGAGGTGATACGATCCTTGACTAGTCTCTCAAAGCACTTCATGATGACAGAAGTGAGTGCACAGGGTGATAGTCATTCACTTCAGTTACCTTTGCCTTCTTGGGTTCAGGAACAATGGTGGCCATCTTGAAGCATGTAGGGACAGTAGACTGGTACAGGGAGAGATTAAATATGTCCGTAAACACACCAGCCAGCTGGTCTGCGCATGCTCATCACAAGAGGTTTTCATGCATTTGTAGTGTCTGGACAGAGATCCATTGGTTCAGCAAGAGAATTAGAAACATCTATAACAAGGAGCTGTTAAAAAGGTTCCAACTTTCAGCAACATACAGTGATGACCGTCCCCACATGTATGGGACACATACATTAACAGATGGTGAGAGCTTATCATGACTGTACTCAATGCCCCCCCCCATCTATAAATCCAAACATTAAACAAAAAAAACAAAAAAATTATAATATTTCCCTTGCCATTTCATTTGTCACTACAAACAAATAATCTTAGGGCTGAATTTCCTCTGCCGTCTGATTTGATTTCATCCTCTGATGTGTAATTAAAATAAGTACTGATTCTAATTACTAGGGTCAGCAGGTGATTTGCATTATTATCAATTCTTTGAAAATAAAGTCATACACAGATGCACGCTTGCGCACACACACAAGCACATGAACACACACACACACACACACACACACACACACACACACACACACACACACACACACTCTGATTAGCATATTTTCATTACGCCCAGCAAATGAATTATTTACACCTCTGCTGTACATGGGAGTTATAGGAGATATTTCTGGTTTTAACAGGATACTTTGTTTACCTTTAAATATCACAAATATCAGGGGTACCTAAATTGGCTTCTCACACTAGCCCATGGTCAGGTGTACAGTATATTACAAACTTCAGGTACATAGAGAGCATTGTTCTTCCTCTAGGGTGGGTTTGCAGGTGCCAGTCTCTTTGGGGATGGGGCGAGGTGGGGAAAGGGGGAGGCAGGGGATGGGCTGAGGGAGGTATGGATGCAGTGTGGTTGATGCAGGAAAAGGGGAGGGGTGAAGGGAGAGGGTGCATGGTTGAAGAGGAAAGGGATGGATGCAGAATGGTTGAATCGGGGGAGGGTGGATGAGGACAGGGTGGATGAGGAGATGAAGAGGCAAGGGGGGAGGGTGGATGAGGAGAGGCAGTGAAAGGGGGAGAGGCAGGGTGTGTGGAGGAGGACCAGCGAAGGGAAGGGCTGAGACTGGGGGACGTGGAGATGGTAGGCTTATACCTCATTAGTGCAGTAGGGGGGTGGGGAAGCGGTTGCCACCTGTGCTGTCTCATCAACACCATGGCAGGCGGGGGGTTGTATGAGTGGAGACAAAGAGCGGGGAGTATGGTGTTCTTATTCATTACCAGAGGTTTTCTCCATATCTGACTGCCACACATAAAACACATCCTCCTCCCAGCAGCTCACACAAAAAATGACA
This sequence comes from Salmo salar, assembly GCF_965601325.2. NCBI lineage: Eukaryota > Metazoa > Chordata > Actinopteri > Salmoniformes > Salmonidae > Salmo > Salmo salar. Next base: position 58,396,220 of record NC_138296.1, on the reverse strand, counting down.
CCATCATGCATCAGTTTAATAGCAATGTGCAGACTGGGAATGTGTCCAGAATGGCATCCCTTTTCCTTCACTACTTCTGACCAGAGCCCCATAGGCTGGGTAATCTAGATAATCCAAATATTTGCGTAAAACACAATAAGGCTGTCCACTACCATAAAAGTAAACGCATTAAAAGACACACATTTGGGGTCACACTTGAGAAAAGTGTATCAGTGTGCAGACAAAGAGTCTGTGTAAAAAACTCTGTAAGAGGAAGAAAGAGAGGGAGTTGCCTGTGAGGTTGTTATGATGGTGATTTCATGTATTTTCTTCTGTCTCTGGTCTCTTCTCTCTCCTCTGCCTCTCTACTGTTTGACAATGAGTAGTGGCAGGAACATTACTCAAAATTAGGACTTTCACCCTCCATTTAATTTACATTGCCAGTCAACCTGAACCATTTTTTTTCTACACCGAACAAAAAACGTATGTAAACCAAAATATAAGATATAGTGATTCACTTCGGGATCAATTCTCCATAAGAGTGGAGTGAGCTGTGTGTCTATGTACTTTGTATGTACTCATGCGTGTAGTTTGTAGTGTGTCAGCGACTGTGCATGTGAATGCGTCTGCATTCGTAACCTGATTATGTTGGTGGGAGCATCTGCAGACTGCACTGCTGGCTCACCCTTGATGTAACCACCTCAGTTGGTGGCCAATGACATTAAAACCTCTTTTGGGCAGATGGGATGCTAGCGTCCCACCCACAGTTTACACTATTCAACAGCCAGTGAAAAATCAGAGCGCCAAATTCAAAACCACAAAATGTCCTAATTCAAAGTTCTCAAACAAAGGACTATTTTACACCATTTTAAAGGTACACGTCTCCTTAATGTAACCACATTGTCCGATTTCAAAAAGGCTTTATGGCGAAAGCATAAAGTTAGATTATGTTAGGACAGTTCCAACACACGAAAAAGCACACAGCCATTTTCCTAGCAAGGACAGGCGTCATAAAAACCAGAAAACCAGCTAAAATTATGCACTAACCTTTGACGATCTTCATCAGATGACACTCCTAGGACATCATGTTACACAATACATGCATTTTTTTGTTCAATAAAGTTCATATTTATATCAATAAACCCCATTTTACATTGGCGCATGATGTTCAGAAAATATTTTGCCTCCAATACTGCCGGTGAATCAGCACATTAATTGACAAAAATACTCACCATAAACGTTGATAAAATATTAAACTGTTATTCAAAGAATTATAGATGAACATCTCCTTTATGCAAACGCTGTGACAGATTTCAAAAAAGCTTCACGAGGAAAGCACACTTTGCAATAATCTGAGTACTGCGCTCAGAAGAATACACCAGGCAATACAGATACCCGCCATTTTGGAGTCATCTAAAATCATAAATAGCATTAGAAATATTCACTTACCTTTGATGATCTTCATCAGAAGGCACTTCCAGGAATCGCAGGTCCACAATAAATGTTGCTTTGTTCAATAAAGTCCATAATTTATGTCCAAATAGCTCCTTGTTGTTAGCGCGTTCAGTAAGCTACTCCAAGTGTAGGAAGCGCACGGAAAATGTCACGACGAAAGTAGTTCAAACATGTCAAACGTTGTATAGCATCAATCTTTAGGGCCTTTATCACTTAGAACTTCAATAATATTCCAACCGGACGATTGCAATGTCTTGAAAAACGTTTTGGAACACAGCAAACTCTCACGTGAATGCGCGCCAATGAACGCCAGTACCTTCCTGAGTCAACAACTTCCAACTTCCTCTGTTCGCTCTCTGTTCATCATAGATGCCTCAAACAACTTTCTAAAGACTGTTGACATCTAGTGGAAGCCTTAGGAAGTGCAAAATGAACCCTAAGTCACTGTGTGTTCGATAGGAAATGACTTGAAAGGACTACAAGCACCAGAATTCTCACTTCCTGGTTAGATTTTTCTCAGGTTTTTGCCTGCCATATGAGTTATGTTATACTCACAGACATCATTCAAACAGTTTTAGAAACTTCAGAGTGTTTTCTATCCAAATCTACTAATAATATGCATATTCTAGTTCCTGGGCCCGAGTAGAGGCCGTTTAATTTGGGTACGTTTTTCATCCGGCCGTGAAAATACTGTCCCCTACCCTAGAGAGGTTTTAACCGTGGTTCTCAATAATTCAGATTCTAATTGGGAGCAGCATCATGATGTAATTGTCATAGGGGGTTTGATTTCCAACATGACACAGATGGGATGGGCTTTAGAGGTGGAGAGAGAGAGATGGGTAAAGAAGAACAGAGAGTGAGTGCGAGAGAGTGTAAATAAGTGTGAGAAAAAGAGAGAGAGATCAACAACCGCTCCAAGCACTGCACTCTGACTGTTTAACGTTACCTGTGAAGCTCTTAGCTGCCTATATACACAGGCTATTATTCACTGAGTACACCAAACATTAGGAACACCTTCCTAATATTGAGTTGCTTTTGCCCTCAGAACAGCCTCAATTCGTCGGGGTATGGACTCTACAAGATGTCAAAAGCGTTCCACAGGGATGCTGGCCCATGTTGATGCCAATGCTTCCCACAGTTGTGTCAAGTTGGCTGGATGTCTTTTTGGTGGTGGACCATTCTTGATACACATGGGAAACTGTTGAGCATGAAAACCCCAGCAGCATTGCAGTTCTTGACACAAACCGGTGCGCCTGGCACCTGCAACATGTACAATATCCCATTCAATGCAACTTAAATCTTTTGTCTTGCCCATTCACCCTCTAAATGGCACACATACACAATCCATGTTTCAGTTGTCTCAATACTTAAAAATCCTTCTTTAACTTGTCTCCTGTTCATTTCCACTGATTGAAGTGGATTTAACAAGTGACATCAATAAGGGATACGCTTTTACCTGGATTCACCTGATCAGTCTATGTCATGGAAAGAGAACATGTTCTTAATGTTTTGTATACTCAGTGTACATGCACACTATTTTAGAGAATAGAAAACACCTGCTTTATATTTTCCAGAGAGTCTTCTGAAACCTAAGATGTGTCCCAAATGGCCCCATACTCCCTTTATAGTGCACTACTTTTGACCAGGACCCTTAGGGGTATAGGGTACCATTTAGGATGCAATCTTATTCTAAACTTTAAAGTACATTTAGGTAAAGAAAGTTGTGTCATAACAGTGTATGTGAGAAAAACTAATGAGCACCTCTGTTCTGTTCAGTTCCTTCCATCCAGGAGGAATTGTATTATTCTTCCAATTTCACAGTTCACTGTGCTCATGTCTGTCTACCCACCCACACCTCCATTAACATGCATGAAGCACAGCAAGGGTGCAAGCTCCGGGGAAGGTCTCCCAAAGTCAGAGTTTACTTTTTGGCATCGCTAAGGGTGTGAAAACTGTCAGTGATCACCGCAGTCTGTCTGACTTGGTGCTTTTCATGATAAATACAACTGTCTTTGTCTCATTAGAAACCTTGATATTTTATTTAGGACTCACATCAAACCGGTATGGTAAGTTAGGATAGTGAAGCGTTTCCCAATTCCAGTCTTTGAGTACCCACAACAGTACATATTTCTATTGTAGCCACAGACAAACTCACCTGATTCAACTCATTGAGGGCTTGATGATTAGTTGACAAGTTGAATCAGGTATGCTTGTCTGGGGCTAGATCAAAATGTGTACTGTTGGGGATACTTGAGGACTGGAGTTGGCAAACACTGGGATAGAGTATGCAAGTCGTTGTTTTTGAGTGACATTCACAGTGATTTTCATTCATAGCCTGCTTTTGTTTTCATACACTGACGCAAGTAAACAAACAATGTGAGTCCAATTGACCCAAAGTTATTTATTTTTTGATCTCCCAATCCACTGTTGGTAAATGGTTTGAATTTATTCATGCAAATTAGCATTTTAATTAACAGCCGGAATTTGGGCAACTTGGCATTAGCGTGATGTGATCTATTATTGTTTTTTTTTCCTGGGAATAATTCTGAGTACACAAATAGCATTACAACAAGGATAATTATTCCTTATTGGGAAATGCAAAAGAGCAGATCAATAATTTGGTTGAGATTCACATCACCACAACTTAATTGACCCATTTTCTATCTCCCAAATAAAATTAGGTTTTATGTATGGGGCCTCTACTTATCAAAACTATTTAATTGCATCATGGTACTCACAGGGTTTATATGGCTCTTCAGAGACAGGTAGCTGGACTACAAATGCCAATGAATAATCTAGACATGAACAATTTCAATGGACATTATGTCCTTGTTTCCTTATATGTTATGTATATGTTAACTTGACACGGTAACGCATGGACCGGGGGATACAAAGTATATTAAAGACAGGTGCTTCCACACAGGTGTGGTTCCTGAGATAATTAAGATATTAATTAACATCCCATCTTGCTTGAGCAATGTCGAAGTGGCATTGACTAAAATACAGTAGAATATAATACAGTATATACGGTTGAAGTCAGAAGTTTATATACACTAAGTTGACTGCTTTTAAACAGCTTGGGAAATTCCAGAAATTATGTCATGGATATAGAAGCTTCTGATAGGCTAATTGACATCATTTGAGTCAATTGGAGGTGTACCTGTGGATGTATTTCAATGCCTAGCTTCAAACTCAGTACCTCTTTGCTTGACATCATGGGAAAATCAAAAGAAATCAGCCAAGACCTCAGAGAAAAATTTGTAGACCTCCACAAGTCTGGTTCATCCTTGGGAGCAATTTCCAAAGGCCTGAAGGTACCACGTTCATCTGTACAAACAATAGTAAGCAAGTATAAACACCAAGGGACCACTCAGCCATCGTACCGCTAAGGAAGGAGACGTGTTCTGTCTCCTAGAGAATAACGTACTTTGGTGTGAAGAGTGCAAATCAATCCCAGAACAACAGCAAAGGACCTTGTGAAGATGCTGGAGGAAACGGGTACAAAAGTATCTATATCCACAGTAAAACAAGTCCAATATTGACATAACCTGAAAGGCCGCTCAGCAAGAAAGAAGCCACTGCTCAAAAACCACCATAAAAAAAAGCCAGACTACGGTTTGCAATTGCACATGGGGACAAAGATCGTACTTTTTGGAGAAATGTCCTCTGGTCTGATGAAACAAAAATAGAACTGTTTGGCCATAATGACCATCGTTATGTTTGGAGGAAATAGCGGGAGGCTTGCAAGACAAAGAACACCATCCCAACCGTGAAACACGGGGGTGGCAGCATCATGTTGTGGGGTTGCTTTGCTGCAGGAGAGACTGGTGCATTTCACAAAGTAGATGGCATCATGAGGACATGAAAATTATGTGGATATATGGAAGCAACATCTCAAGTCATCAGTCAGGAAATTAAAGCTTGGTCGCAAATGGGTCTTCCAAATGGACAATGACTCCAAGCATACTTCCAAAGTTGTGGAAAAATGGCTTAAGGACAACAAAGTCAAGGTATTGGAGTGGCCATCACAAAGCCCTGACCTCAATCCTATAGAAGATTTGTGGGCAGAACTGAAAAAAACGTGTGCGAGCAAGGAGGCCTACAAACCTGACTCCGTTACAACTGCTCTGTCAGGAGGAATGGGCCAAAATTCCCCCAACTTATTGTGTGAAGCTTGAGGAAGGCTACCCGAAATGTTTGACCCAAGTCATACAATTTAAAGGCAATGCTACCAAATACTTATTGTCAATAGCTCCCTAGGAGAGGTGGGTGTGAAGTCAGGCGCAGGAGAGTAATAATATATAGAAGGCATTTATTAAAGAGTCCATCCATAGAACAGGCACAGGACCACAACAGCAGCCCACTAAAATAATCCGTAACACAGTCCAGACAATACACCTGTCCAACAGAACAAAATAAAACGCAACCCAATCCAATGACAGGTACACAAACAATCCTGAACGAAACCAAACTGGTAGGGCGAGATTAAATACCCCACTAATTAACCTAAACTAGACACAGGTGAAACACAAGACAGACAAAACCAAACGAAAAGGAAAAGGGATCGGTGGCAGCTAGTAGACCGGCGACGACGACCGCCGTGCGCCGCCCGAACAGGGAGAGGAGCCACCTTCGGTGGAAGTCGTGACACTTATTGAGTGTATGTAAACTTCTGACCCATTGGGAATGTGACTAAATAAATAAAAGCTGAAATATATCAATCATTCTCTCTACTATTATTCTGACATTTCAAATTCTTAAAATAAAGTGGGGATCCTAACTGACCTAAGACAGGGAATTTTTACTAGGATTACATGTCAGAAATTGTGAAAAACTGAGTTGAAATGTATTTAGCCTAGGTGTATGTAAACTTCTGACTTCAACTGTACATATGAGATGAGTAAAGCAGCACGTAAACATTATTAAAGTGACTAGTGTTCCATTATTAAAGTGATCAGTGATTCCAAGTCTATGTAGATAGGGCGGTAGCCTCTAAGGTGCAGGGTTGCGTAACCGGGTGGAAGCCGGCTAGTGATGGCTATTTAACAGTCTGATGGCCTTGAGATAGAAGCTGTTTTTCAGTCTCTCAGCTTTGATGCACCTGTACCGACCTCGCCTTCTGGGGTGAACAGGCTGTGGCTCGGGTGGTTGATGTCCTTGATAATCTTTTTGGCCTTCCTGTGACATCGGGTGCTGTAGATGTCCTGGAGGGCAGGTAGTTTGCCCCCGGTGATGTGTTGGGCAGACCGCACCACCCTCTGGAGAGCCCTGCGGTGCAGTTGCCGTACCAGGCGGTGATACAGCCAGACAGGATGCTCTCAATTGTGCATCTGTAAAAGTTTGTGAGGGTTTTAGGGGCGTAGCCAAATTTCTTCAGCCTCCTGAGTTTGAAGAGGAGCTGTTGCACTGTCTGTGTGTGGACCATTTCAGATCATCAGTACGCCGAGGAAATTGAGGCTTTCCACCTTCTTCACTGCAGTCCTGTCGATTTGGATAGGGGCGTGCTCTCCCCTCTGTTTCCTGAAGTCCACGATCAGCTCCTTTGTTTTGTTAATGTTGAGTGAGAGGTTATTTTCCTGCACCATTCTCCCAGGGCTCTCACCTCCTCCCTGTATGCTGTCTTGTCATTGTTGGTAATCAGGCCTACTGCTGTTGTGTCGTCTGCAAACTTGATGATTGAGTTGGAGGCATGCTTGGCCATGCAGTCATGGGTGAACAGAGAGAACATGAGGGGGCTTGTGGGGCCCCAGTGTTGAGGATCAGCGAAGTGGAGGTGTTGTTTCCTACCCTCAACACCTGGGGGTGGCCCGTCAGGAAGTCCACGACCCAGTTGCACAAGTCAGGGTTCAGACCCAGGGCCCCGAGCTTAATGATGAGCTTGGGGGGTACTCTGGTGTTGAATGCTGAGCTATAGTCAATGAACAGCATTCTTACATAGGAATTTCTCTTGTCCAGTTGGGATAGGGCAGTGTGCAGTGCGATGGCGATTGCGTCGTCTGTGGATCTGTTGGGGCGGTAACCAAATTGTAGTGAGTCCAGTGTGTCAGGTAAAGTAGAGGTGATATAATCCTTAACTAGTCTCTCAAAGCACTTCATGATTACAGAAGTGAGCTCTACGGGGCGATAGTCATTCAGTTCAGTTACCTTTGCTTTCTTGGGTACAGGAACAATGGTGGACATCCTGAAGCAAGTGGGGACAGCAGACAGGGATAGGGAGAGATTGAATATGTCTGTAACCACTCCAGCCAGCTGGTCTGCGCCTGCTCTGTGCATGCTCATCACAAGAGGTTTTCATGCATTTGTAGTGTCTGGACAGAGATCAATTGGTTCAGCAAGAGAATTAGAAACATCTATAACAAGGAGCTGTTAAAAAGGTTCCTACTTTCAGCAACATACAGTGATGATTGTCCCCATTTGTGAACATACAGATATGTAAATGATGGCAATACATTTCTGTGTCAACTTATCGGTATTCTCAGTGGGCTATTTTTCATTTGTAGCTCCAATGTAAGAACATGCAGGCCTAGCTACCATCTGTAGCGGCCGGTAGCATCCTATTGACTGTCACATATGATATGATTAGCATGTGTGGGGAAATGGCCTTGGCATTTAGGTGCGTTGTCCCAAATGGCATTCTATTCCCTTTAGAGTGTACTACTTTTGATCAGGGCCCATACGGCACTGTTCAAAAGTAGTGCACTACAAAGGGAATACAATGCCATTTTGGAGGCATCCAGTCTGTGCATATGAGAGAAATAGAAACATAATGAGGTAATTCAGACACAAATATATGCAGCTCTCTGTCAACACATATTTTCAGAATGGTCAATCAGAAGCATTTCATTTGTACCATGTCTTATTGATGAGATATTACCACAGATAAATGTATGTAGTAAAACAAGGTTGCAGAATACAAAAACATAAAAACAATGTTTTAAGTGAGAATAGGCATTGGTCGGAAGCCGAAAAAGAAAGGAAATTCACATGAGCACCACAATGCCTATTCCACTCATGCCCTACCAAGGTTTTCTAGCACACCGCTTTGACCTACTCCGGTAGCTGTGTTGCTATTGTAATTCAAACTATGTGTCGGCAGGTTGCTTAGGATTCAAACCTCAAACAGCCTACGATTAATTATATTTTCTGGGCATTGGATCACAGAATGTGAAAAACTCACACAAAATACACGAGAACGAGAGAGAGAGACGATCCCTTTAGGCAAGGGCCCTTGAAATTAACTCAAAGAATGTAGGCATTAAATCTGTTTTGGATCAAACAGCATTCCTTCCCAATATTAAAACAAACATGTTACATAAGGAGGATTTATTTACTCTTTATTTAGTAATAGATGTTCATCAACCATTAAAGGTGTTTGTTATTGAATCAAGAAGATTCATTTGATATTACGCAACACTTGTTATTTCAGGGAGTCAGCTGTAATGTTACATCCTCTAGAACATGTGTATTGACATCTTACCCTATGAGGTCCAGAGTATTGCTGGTTTTCTGTTCTACCTGATAATTAATTGCACACACCGGTGTCCCAGGTCTAATTCAGTCCCTGATTAGCGGCAAGGTCCATATTTGAATTTGAGGGATCTAGATCTTACTTTAACAACATGATAGGAATCTGAAACATATATTGTTTCTCTGACAACATGGTAATATGCATATGAACAGTATTCTCAATGTTGATGGAGCATTTTAATCAGATCTAGGGCTATCATGTTTTGTGAGCCGGTTGAAGCCTCTTTTCACAATAACATCACATTATTACAGATGAGCAGACACACTTTTTAAGGAGCCTCTCTGTCTCTCTGTCTGGCAGAGCAGAGCAGAATATGCCTCCCAGTGTGTCTCTGTGTGTCTAATAGGGGGTGATGTAAGCAAGCAGTACGGTCTATACAGATGATAGGGGGTGACTCATCGGTTGGCAGCAGCCTGGCAGGCATGCACACACGCTGTGTCCCAAATGGCACTCTATTCCCTATATAGTGCACTACTTTTGACCAGAGCCCATAGGGTAGAATCCAAAGGGCTCTGGTCAAAAGTAGTGCACTATTTTGGGAATTTGGGACACAGAGACAGGCAGGGTACCAGAGTTTAATCCCATCAGTAAATAAACCTGATGAGATCTTCCAGGTTTGGTAATACTACTACAGTGAGAGTGAGAAATATACTGTAGCCGAAACTAAAGTAAGTTGTCCTCAGAGGTAACACTTTATTTGAAGTGTACCTACTTGTGGTTGTTGGCATATATGAATTGAATATGTACTGTTTATGAATGTGTTATGTATGGGTTATGAATGTGTTGTGACGTCCTTGTGTAGGTAGCCTTCAAATGAACTCTTATCCTCAGCCATCTTAATGGTATAAAATATTGTTTATGAATTATTTATCTCTTCTCTATCTGTATAATTTCAGTTGAGTTGATACATTAACATATTAAACAATTCCAATTGATATTCAAATCAGACACACATACTACAGGTAAAGATTCATATTAATATTTCTGTGCAAACAAACTTCTCGATGACATATTTTGTAAATATTATTTTCAGTCTCGAAGTCTATAAACTCTTGGGTATTCACTCCCACACATAATCAGATTTCCAGAATAGCTCATTTCGTATTCTCTTTGTTGCAGGATTGTTTTAATGGGATGTTGGGAAAATGTGTTAGTGATGATAATTATGGGTTGCGTTCCAAAATGTCACCCTATTTCATACAATGTACTACATTTGACCATAGCCTATTGGGGTTTGACCAGAGCACTGTAGAGAATAGGTTACCACTTGGGATGCAGCCATGGTATGGGGAAGCACACTATCAGGGTATGTTTGGAAATGGAGATAAGACTTCAGGAGAAATGTCAGAAAAGGTACCGGCTGCTCCGAATCCCTACGTGGAGTGTTTGATAATAAAGATGTTATAAATGAGTGGGTACAGGCATATACTTCAATAGACATCTGCATGATACACATACTAATTGCCTGAAATTGCATTGCTATGCATAGTGTGTTCTACCACTTCATATTCAAATGAGGATCGGAGATACGTACTCTGCTACTGCACTCATACAAGAACAGTGGTGGGAAAAATGTCAACGATGAACAGCATTAACCCTTTGACAAAACACAGAATTGAATGACATATTGTAATTATTTGATTCAGGTCGTAAATTATTAGTGTCAACTATATTTTCAAAATACATTATCTGTTGCAAGTATTGGATCTATTTGTGAGGATACAGTGTTTGGGAAATGGGGTAAAGTAAAATGAAAAAAAATGATATCCGTCTCGAATAACCATGAAAATGAGTGCCACCTTGCAGTCACTGTTTTTCATGATCCTTCAAAACAGGTCTCTCCCTAGTCCATAAGGGTAATAAGACAAAGGGTTTGTTCTGCAGTACACCATAGGGCTCGTCAAAAATGGCACCTATTCCCAATATAGTGCACTACTTTTGATTAGGGCCCATATGATGCCATTTGGGACAGAGTCTTAAAGCACTTTACATCTTGTTGCAGCGTCTACCCAGCGGCTCAGCGTCCACCTATAAAATCCTACAGTATACATTGCCTTCAGAATGTATTCACATCCCTTGACTTTTTCCACACTTGATTTGTGTTACAGCCTGAATTTAAAATGGATTACATTTTGATTTGGTCACTGGCCTAAATTCAAAAGGCACTCGCACATCTGAGCTATCTTTTTTGCAGGTGCATGGTAACTGTTGAATAAAATGAGAAAAAATAAGAAACCTGCACAATGCTTTTGATAGTATCAATGCTCTGTTGGGGATAGGGGGCAGTATTTGCACGGCCGGATAAAAAACGTACCCGATTAAACCTGTTTAGGATAGGGGGCAGTATTTTCATGGCCGGATAAAAAACGTACCCGATTTAATCTGGTTAATACTCCTGCCCAGAAACTAGAATATGCATATAATTGTTTGATTTGGATAGAAAACACCCTAAAGTTTCTAAAACTGTTTGAATGGTGTCTGTGAGTATAACAGAACTCATATGGCAGGCCAAAACCTGAGAAGATTCTAAACAGGAAGTGCCCTCTCTGACCATTTCTTGGCCTTCTATAGCCTCTTTATCGAAAACAGAGGATCTCTGCTGTAACGTGACATTTTGTAAGACTCCCATAGGCTCTCAGAAGGCGCCAGAACGTTGAATGATGACTCTGCAGTCCCTGGCTGAAAAACAGTAGCGCATTTGGATAGTGGTCGATCTGAGAACAATGAAACAGGTCGCGCGTGCACGTGAAGAGTCCATTTTACATTTTCAGTCTTTGAACGAAAACAACGTCGCCCGGTCGGAATATTATCGCTATTTTACAGCGTTTGACATGCTTCGAAGTACGGTAAAACCAGCTTTTTACATTAGCATGTGATGTTCAGAACTAGCATACCCACCGCAAACTTCCGGTGAATTTACTAAATTACTCACGATTAACGTTCACAAAATACATAACAATTATTTTAAGAATTATAGATACAGAACTCCTTTATGCAATCGCGGTGTCAGATTTTAAAATAGCTTTTCGGCGAAAGCACATTTTGCAATATTCTGAGTACATAGCCTGGCCATCACGGCTAGCTAATTTGACACCCACCAAGTTTGGCCCTCACCAAACTCAGATTTACTATAAGAAAAATTGGATTACCTTTGCTGTTCTTCGTCAGAATGCACTCCCAGGACTTCTACTTCAACAACAAATGTTGTTTTGGTTCCAAATAATCCATAGTTATATTCAAATACCTCCTTTTTGTTCGTGCGTTCAGGTCAGTATCCGAAGGGTGACGCGCGAGGGCATTTCGTGACAAAAAAAATTCTAAATATTCCATTACCGTACTTCGAAGCATGTCAAACGCTGTTTAAAATACATTTTTATGCTATTTTTTCATAAAATAGCGATAATATTCCAACCGGGCGACGTTGTACTCATTCAAAGGCTGAAAGAAAAAAATGGAGGATTAACATGAACGCAATGTCACTGTTCCCAGCCTGACCACTCACAAAATCTCCTGCTGTTTTTCGCCCAGAGACAGGAGAGACGTCATTCCACTTTCTGGCGCCTTCTGAGAGCCAATGGAAGCCTTAGAAAATGTCACGTTAAAGCAGAGATGCTGTATTTTCGATAGAGATGCCACAGAAGGACAACAAATTGTCAGACAGGGCACTTCCTGTATGGAATCTTGTCAGGTTTTGGCCTGCCATATGAGTTCTGTTATACTCACAGACACCATTCAAACAGTTTTAGAATCTTTAGAGTGTTTTCTATCCAAATCTACTAATTATATGCATATTCTCGTTTCTGGGCAAGAGTAGTAACCAGTTTAAATCGGGTACGTTTTTTATCCGCCGTGCAAATACTGCCCCCTAGCCCCAACAGGTTAAATTGACCTCAAGGCCTTCGTCAGAGTTTTGTAAAAAATGTATTGTCACAAACAATACCCCATAATGCCAAAGTAGAATAATGTTTTGGAATTTGTTTACAAATTTGTAATTGAAAATGAAAAGCTGAAAGGTCTTGAGTCAATAAGTATTCAACCCATTTGTTGTGGCAAGCCTAAATGAATTCAGTAGTAAAAATTTGCTTAACAACTCACATATGTTGCATGGACGATCTCACTCTATGTGCAATAATAGTTCATGTTTCACATGGTTTTTGAATGACTACCTCATCTCTGCACCCAGTACATACAATTATCTGTAAGGTCCCTCACTCGAGTAGTGAAATTCAAACACAGATTCAACTACAAAGACCAGGGAGGTTTTCCAGTGGGTTGCAAAGAAGGACACCCATTGGTAGATGGGTCCACAACAACAAAAAAGCAGACGTTGAATATCCCTTTGAGCATGGTGAAGTTATTATATAGACTTTGGATGGTGTATCAATACACCCAGTCACTACAAAGATACAGGCATCCTTCCTAACTCAGTTGCCGGAGAGAAAGGAAATCGCTCAGGGATTTCACCATGAGCCCAATGCTGACTTTAAAACAATTACAGTTTAATGTCTGTGATAGGAGAAAACTGAGGATGGATCAGCAACATTGTAGTTACTCCACAATACTAACCTAATGGACAGGGTGAAAATAAGGAAGCCTGTACAGAATAAAAATATTCCAAAACATGCATCCTGTTTGCAGTAAGGCACTAAAGTAAAACTGCAAAAAATGTAGCAAAGAAATTAACTTTATGTCCTTAATATAAAGTGTTATGTTTGGAACAAATCCAACAACACATCACTGAATACCACTCCTCATCAAATCAATCAAATTTTATTGGTCACATACACATGGTTAGAAGATGTTATTGCGAGTGTAGCGAAATGCTTCTAGATCCAACAGTGCAGCAGTATCTAACAGGTAACATCTAACAATTCCACAACAAAACCTAATATCTAACAAATTACAAAACAAAATCTAATACACACAATCTAGTAAAGGAATGGGATAAGAATAAATAAGTATAAAATATAGATGAGCAATGACACAGTGGCTAAGGTGCAATAGATAGTAAAGAATAGATAGTGAAGGATACAGTATACGTTATATACATATGAGATGAGTAATGCGAGATATGTAAACATTCTTAAAGTGGCATTATTTAAGTGACTAGTGTTCCATTTATTAAAGTGGCCTCTCTGTGCTAGCGGTGGCTGTTTAACAATCTGATGGCCTTGAGATAGAAACTGTTTTTCAATCTTTCTGTCCAAGCTTTGATGCACCTGTACTGACATCGCCTTCTGGATGGAAGCAGGGTGAACAGGCAGTGGCTCGGGTGGTTATTGTCCTTGATGATCTTTTTTGCCTTCCTGTGACATCGGGTGTTGTGGGTGTCTTGGAGGGCAGGTAGTTTGCCCCCGGTGATGTGTTATGCAGACCGCACCACCCTCTGGAGATACAGCCCGACAGGATGCTCTCAATTGTGTACCTGTAAAAGTTAGTGAGGGTTTTTGGTGACAAGCCACTTTTTTTCAGCCTCCTGAGTTTTTGGTGACAAGCCACATTTTTTCACCCTCCTGAGCTGTCTGTGTGTGTGGACCATTTCCGTTTGTCGGTGATATGAACACAGAAGAACTTAAAACTTTCCACCTTCTCCACCTTCTCCACTGCTGTCCCGTCGAAGTGGATAAGTGGGGTGCTCCCTCTGCTGTTTCCTGAAGTCCACGATCATCTCTTTTGTTTTGCTGAAATTGAGTGAGAGCTTATTTTCCTGACATCACACTCCGAATGCCCTCACCTCCTCCCTGTAGGATGTCTCGCCGTTGTTGGTAATCAAGCCTACCGCTGTTGTGTCGTCTGCAAACTTGATGATTGAGTTGGAGGCTTGCATGGCCACGCAGACGTGGGTGAACCGGGAGTACAGTAGAGGGCTGAGAACACACCGTTGTGGGGTCCCAGTGTTGAGGATTAGCGGAGTGGAGATGTTATTTCCTTCCCTCACAACCTGAGGGCGGCCCATCAGGAAGTCCAGGACCAAGGTTGCACATGCCAGGGTCGAGAACCAGGGTCTCAAGCTTAATGATGAGTTTGGAGGGTACTATGGTGTTGAATGCTGAGCTGTAGTCAATGAACAGCGTTCTTACATAGGTATTCCTCTTGTCCAGATGGGATAGGGCAATGTGCAGTGTGATGGCGATTGCATTGTCTGTGGACCTATTGGGGCGGAAAGCAAATTGAAGTGGGTCTAGGGTGACAGGTAGGGTGAAGGTGATATTATCCTTGACTAGTCTCTCAAAGCACTTCATGATGACAGAAGTGTGTGCTACAGGGCAATGTATTTTCAAGCATGGCGATGGCTGTTCGGTGTGCTTGTCATCGACAAGGGATTTGTTTTATTAAATCACTTAAACAGAATAGATCTAAGCACAGGCAAAATCAGAGGACAACCTGCTTTCAAACAGACACTGGGAGACAAATTCACCATTTAGCAGGAAAATAACCTAAAACACAAGGCCAAATATACACTGGAGTTGCTTACCAAGGCGGCATGTATTGTTCCTGAGTGGCCTAGTTACAGTTTTGACTTAAATCGGCTTGAAAATCTACGGCAAGTCTTGAAAAGTTCTGTCTAGCTATGATCAACAACCAATTTGACAGAGTTTGAAGAATTGTAAAAAGAATGTGCAAATATTGTAAAATCCAGGTGTGCAAACCTCTTAGAGACTTACCCAGAAAGACTCACACTGTAATTGCTGCCGAAGGTGATTCTAACATGTATTGACTCTGGGGGTTGAATACTTATCTAATCAAGATATTAGTTATTTTACTTTTCATAAATGTTTTACAAATGCTAGAATTTTTCTTCCACTTTGAAATTAGAGATTTTTTTTGTAGAATGTTGACAAAAATTACAATTAAATCCATTAGGTACACAGAACAAAATGTGGAAAAAGTCAAGGGGTGTTAATATTTTCTGAAGGCACTGTATATGCTATACATCAGGCCCCCTGCAAATGAGATTGCCAGAGACAGCCTGAACCTCCATCCACTTCCTCCCTTGGAGCCATGGGAACATAAACCATCCTGATGATGACAATTTCTGAATAAAGAAAATAGATAGATTATATTATCAATATAATGATTATTTATGAACTTGGTAGACACAGGCATAGCAGGGAGAAGAGAGATGAGGACAGGAGTCTTATCATGGTATGATAATCCATTTATGTGCTTTTCAACAGGGGCGATACATCACAGGGACCTGGCATGCACAATAGTTCTATAGCTGCTGTTGATGCTATTGTTATATTTCTTTAACATTAATCTCCCAATCTGAAAGAATTATAGATTCAACATTTAAAGTCCTGTGTACATCTAATAACATCTAATAACTTAGGTTTAATGCAGACAAGTGAACCAATTACCCAGGAAACACCCACGGTGAGCGTGGCATCATCATCCCTGTTCCCCAGCCAGCTGGCCCTGGTGAAACAGATCTCAGAGGTCAGGGGCTGCTGAGTAATTTCCTGTTCCTGTACAGTAAACGAGAGCTTAGACAGGGCAGCACTCAGTCTGAGTTCCAAAAGGCACCTTATTACCTACAAAGTGCACTAATTTTCACCAGGGCCCCATATACAGTTGAAATCGGAAGTTTACATACACTTAGGTTGGAGTCATTAAAACTCGTTTTTCAACCACTCCACACATTTCTTGTTAACGAACTATAGTTTTGACAAGTCGGTTAGGACATCTACTTTGTGCATGACAAGTAATTTTTACAACAATTGTTTACAGACAGATTATTTTCACTGTATCACAATTCCAGTGGGTCAGAAGTTTACATACACTAAGTAGACTGCATTTAAACATCTTGGAAAATTCCAGAAAATGATGTCATGGCTTTAGAAGCTTCTGATAGGTTTGAGTCAATTGGAGGGGTACCTGTGGATGTATTTCAAGGCCTACCTTCAAACTCATGGGACAACCTCTTGGGGCTAGGGGGCAGTATTGAGAATTTTGAAAAAAATATGTGCCCATTTTTAACTGCCTCCTACACCAACTCAGAAGCTAGAATATGCATATTATTGTTCGGGTTTGGATAGAAAACACTCTGAATTTTCTAAAACTGTTTGAATGGTGTCTGTAAGTATAACAGAACTCATATGGCAGTCAAAACCCTGAGACAAATTCTGACAGGAAGTGGATACCTGATGTGTTGAATTACCTTTAAGCCTATGCCATTGAAACACACAGGGGCGTATTAATTGTTGAGCACTTCCTATGGCTTCCACTAGATGTCACCAGTCTTTAGAAAGTGTTTTGAGTCTTATACTGTGAGAACTGAACGAACAAGGGCCTTGGAACGGTGGTGGCCGATTAGACTCTGGCGCGCGAGTTGATGTTGGGTACTCTCGTTCCAAAATGTTTTAAGGTGCAAACGTCCGCCTTGAATATTATTCATGTTCTGGTTAAAAAAGGCACTAATGATTTATGCTATACAACGTTTGACATGTTTGAACGAACGGAAATATTTTTTTTACCCTCGTTCATGACGAGAAGTCCGGCTGGCATAGATCATGTGCTAACAACACGGAGCTTTTTGGACATAAATTATGAGCTTTTTCGAACAAAACTACATTTGTTATGGACCTGGGATTCCTGGAAGTGACATCTGATGAAGAGAATCAAAGGTAATGGATTATTTACATAGTATTTTCGATTTTAGATCTCTCCAACATGCCGGTTAGTCTGTATTGCAAAGCGTATTTTTCTGGGCGCAGTGCTCAGATTATTGCAAAGTGTGATTTCCCAGTAAGGTTATTTTTAAATCTGGCAATCCGGTTGCGTTCAAGAGATGTATATCTATAATTCTTTGAATGACAATATAATATTTTACCAATGTTTTCGAATAGTAATTATTTAATTTGTTGTGCTGCTTGACTGGCGGTTATTGGAGGGAAACGATTTCCTCAACATCAACGCCATAGTAAAACGCTGTTTTTGGATATAAATATGAACTTGATAGAACAAAAAATGCATGCATTGTCTAACATAATGTCCTAGGAGTGTCATCTGATGGAGATTGTCAAAGGTTAGTGCATCATTTTAGCTGGTTTTCTGCTTTTTGTGACGCCTGTCTTTGAATTGACAAAACATTACACACAGCTATTGTCAATGTACTCTCCTAACATAATCTAACTTTATGCTTTTGCCGTAAAGCCTTTTTGAAATCGGACAACGTGGTTAGATTAAGGAGATGTTTATCTTTCAAAGGGTGTAAGATAGTTGTATGTTTGAGAAATTTGAATTATGACATTTAATTGTTTTCAATTCTTTTCAAATTTGGCGCTCTTGATATTTCACCTGTTGTTGATTGGGTGTACCAGGGGTGGGACGCCATTCAAACAGTTTTAGAAACTTCAGAGTGTTTTCTATCCAAATCTAAATCCAAATCTACTAATAATATGCATATTCTAGTTTCTAGTTTTTTAAATTGGGTACGTTTTTCATCCGGCCGTGAAAATACTGTCCCCTAGCCCAGACAGGTTAACATGTATGGCAATTTAGCTAGTTAGCTTACACTTTCTAGCTAATTTGTCCTATTTAGCTAGCTTGCTGTTGCTAGCTAATTTTTCCTGGGACATAAACATTGAGTTGTTATTTTACCTGAAATGCACAAGGTCCTCTACTACAATTAATCCACACATAAAACGGACAACCGAATCGTTTCTAGTCATCTCTCCTCCTTCCAGGCTTTTTCATCTTTGAACTTATATGGTGATCGGCATCTACACTTTCATAGTATTACCACGACAACCGGCAAAACAGTTCGTCTTACAATCGCCCACGTGGGTATAACCAATGAGGAGATGGCACGTGGGTACCTGCTTCTATAAACCAATGAGGAGATGGGAGAGGCAGGATTTGCAGCGCGATCTGCGTCAGAAATGTTGGCATTCTTGGCATCGCAGATGCGTGTTGGCGCACGCGAGCAGTGTGGGTGCAATAAATGAATAACATGGATTTCTACATTTATTTTGCGGTGCTCACGCATGCGACGTGTCCGGTCTGGTCAGCATGTTATCCTTTCACTCCTTCCTTTTTACCTTCTTTTCCTCTGTATCCGCTGCTAAAGCCACTTTCTATCAATCTAAATGCCAAGCTTCTCCCTCTAACCCTAGGAAACTCTTTGCCACCTTCTCCTCCCTCCTTAATCCTCCACCCCTCCCTCCTTCTCTGCGGACGACTTTGTCAACCACTTTGAAAAGAAGGTTAACAACCTATTTTTCCTCTCTCTCTCCAGATGAAATACTGCGACTAGTGATGTCCGGCCAAATGACAGCCTGCCCGATTAACACCATTCCCTCCTCCAGACCATCTCTGGAGACCTTCTCCCATTCCTCACTTTCTTCATCAACTCACCCCTGACCACTGGCTGCGTACCTTTTGACTTCTAGATGGCCAGTCACTCCCCTCCTCAAGAAACCAACACTGGACACCGCTGATGTCATAAACTACAGACGGTATCTTTTTTTCCCAAAACACTTGAGCATGCAGTCTATGACTTGCTCTCTCGTTATCTCTCTCAGAACAATCTTTTTGACCCAAACCAGTCAGGCTTCAAGATGGTTCATTCAACCGAGACTGCTCTCCTCTGTGTCATGAAGGCTTTCCGCATTGCGAAAGCTGACTCTCTCTCACCTTTTTCTCATTCTCCTAGATTTATCAGATGCCTTCGACACAGTGAACCATAAGATCCTCCTCTCCACCTTCTCAGGGCTGAGCGTCTCAGGCTCTGCACACTGGCATTATCATATCCTCACATGGTCTCTCCTATCATTGTTATGCGGATGACTCTCAACTACTTTTCTCCTTCCCCTTCTTACACCCAGGTGGTGACAGGCATCTCTGTGTGCCTGGCAGACATTTCAGCTTGGATGTTGGCCCACTACCTCTAGCTGAACCTTGACAAGCCCGAGCTGCTCTTCCTCCCGAGGAAGGCCTGGCCACTCCAAGACCTCTCCATCATGGTTGACAACTCCACCGTGTCCCCCTCCCAGAATGCAAAGAATGTTGGTGTGACACTGGACAACACCTGTCGTTCTCTGCAAACAGCAACTCGCTCCTCTGCACACTCCACTAGCTTCCAGTCAAATCTCGCATCCACTACAAGACCATGGTGCTTGCCTATAGAGCAGCAAGGGGAACTGCCCCTCCCTAATTTCAGACTATGCTCAAAACCTACATACCAACCCAAGCACTCCAGTCTGCCACCTCTGGTCTTTTGGCCCTCTGAACTCCCATCCCTATGGGAGTTCAGCTCCTGCTCAGCTGGTCAATTCTCTTTTCTGTCCTGGCACCCCAATGGTGGAACAAGCTTCCCCCTGATGCTATGAGAACTGTCTTTGCTGATTTATTGAGGAAAATTTACTTATAATAACTGAGATAAGTGGTTGTCCCACCTAGCTATCTAAAATTTATGAAACTGGAAGTCACTCTGGATAAGAGTATCTACTAAATGACTAAAATGTAGATGTATATATGAGCAAGTACTGTATCAGAATAATAAAGTGTTCATGTCAAGTGGCTTGATCATAGCAAAGTAAACCAAATGACCTTGTAATGATTTTCTACATTTTGTTACAATACAGCCTTATTCTAAAATGGATTAAATGAATTGTTCCTAATCAATCTAGGCACAATACCCCATAATGATAAAGAAAAAACATGTTTTTGAAATGTTATGAATTATAAAAATTTAAAACAGAAATACCTTATTTACATAAGTATTCAGACCTTCTACTATGAGACTCAAAATTGAGCTCAGGTGCATCCTGTTTCCATTGATCATCCTTGAGATGTTTCTACAACTTGATTGGAGTCCACCTGTCGTAAATTAAATTGGTTGGACATGATTCTTAAAGGCACACACCTATGTTGAGGCACTTATCTGGGGAAGGGAACAACAACAAATTCTGCTGCATTGAACGTCCCCCAAAACACAGTGGCCATTATGGTAGAGTGGCCAGACGGTAGCCACTGCTCAGTAAAAGGCACATGACAGCCTGCTTGGAGTTTACCAAAAGGCACCTGAAGGACTCAGACCATGAGAAACCAGATTCTCTGGTCTGATGAAACCAAGATTGAAATCTTTGGCCTAAATGCCAAGCATCATATCTGGAGGAAACCAGGCACCACTCATCACCTGGCCAAAACCATCCCTACGGTGAAGCATGGTGGTGGCAGCATCATACTATGGGGATGTTTTTCAGCTGCAGGGACTGGGATACTCGTCAGGATCGAGGGAAAGATGAACGGAGCAAAGTAAATAGATATCGTTGATGAAAACCTGCTCCGTACCGCTCAGGACCTCAGACTGGGGCGCAGGTTCACCTCCCAACAGGACAACAACCCTTAGCACACAGCCAAGACAATGCAGCAGTGGCTTAGGGACAAGTCTCTAAATGTTCTTGAGTGGCCCAGCTAGACCCCGGACTTGAAACCGATCGAACACCTCTGGAGAGACCTGAAAATAACTGTGCAGCGACGCTTCCCATCCAACCTGACAGAGCTTGAGAGGATCTGCAGAGAGGAACGGGACAAACTCCCCAAATACAGGTGTGCCAAGCTTGTAGCGTCATACCCAAGATGACACAAGGCTGCCAAAGGTGCTTCAACAAAGTACTGAGTAAAGGGTCTGAATACTTAAGTAAATGTGACATTTAAGTTTTTCTTTGTATATACATTTGTAAATAATTCTAAAAACCTATTTTTGCTTTGTCAATATTGGGTATTGGGTTGCAAAGTTTTTTTTTCATTAATCCATTTTAGAATAAGGCTGTAACGTAACAAAATGTGGAAAAAGTGAAGAGGTCTGAATACTTTCCGAATTCACTGTATTCTGCCTTCCATCACTGCACATGGGCAGTACAAAGGACAGCTACAAAGTTAAATGTAATATTCTGTACTAGCTAGGGTGTAAAGGAGAAAGGTGCTTTCATTTGGCAGCGGTGGCAGGGTAAATCGAGTAGAGAAATTGAGCTCTTGATGAGGCATGAACACTTGGGGGCTCTCACTTCAGTCCAGGAATGATTTATTTTAATGGTCACCCAGGGACCCACTGTTACACTGTGTTGGTGTATTAGAAAATGAAAGCTGATGTCAGGCTGATGTTCATTCTGTTGGTTCATTTAGGTGTGTGAGTCAAAGTAGTAGAGTACAATGAGAGGTGTGTCCCAAATGGCACATTATTCCCTATTTAGTGCACAATTTTGACCATAACCCTATAGCCTATCGGGCTCTTGTCAAAAGTAGTGCACTATATAGGGAATAGGGTGCCATTTGGGACAGATCCTCATCACAGAGAAAATGGCAGAGCCTGAAACGTGATTGATGTCACATCAATCCAGAAGCTGAGTAGCTAGAGGATTCAGTCAGACATACTAATCTCTGACTACAGCAGGACAGCTCAAGTGTCTGTGTTCCCTAATTAGCACACTTCTTTTGACCAGGCTCTGGTCAAAAATAGTGCACTATGACAGGTTAGGCCCCCTTGTAATGAGGTCTGTGTGTAGCTTGTGTAGAGGCGACAGGCGCAGGGCAGCAGATATGAGTAAATAGACATAATTTACTCAAAATAGGCAAATGCAATACAATAAAGCAAGCCCACATAAAGGACCGTAAATACATACAAACAATCACTCACAAAAAAAACATGGGGGAACAGAGGGTTAAATAATGAACAAGTAATTGGGGAAGTGAAACCAGGTGTGTAAAACAAAGACAAAACAAATGGAAAATGAAAAGTGGATTGGCGATGGCTAGAAGGCTGGTGACATCGACCTCCGAACGCCGCCCGAAAAAGGAGAGGGACCGACTTCGGCGGAAGTCGTGACAGTACCCCCCCTTGACGTGCGGCTCCGGCAGTGCGCCGACACCGACCTCGGGGACGACCCGGAGGACGAGGCGCAGGGCGATCCGGGTGGAGACGGTGGAACTCCTTCAGCAACGAAGGGTCCAAGACGTCCTCCACCGGCACCCAGCATCTCTCCTCCGGACCGTACCCCTCCCACTGCACGAGGTACTGAAGGCCCCTCGCCCAACGCCTCGAGTCCAGGATGGCTTGAACAGCATACACCGGGGCCCCCTCGATGTCCAGAGGGGGTGGAGGAACCTCCAGCACCTCAGACTCCTGGAGTGGACCAGCCACCACCAGCATGAGGAGAGACACATGGAACGAGGGATTAATACGGTAATCTGGGGGAAGCTGTAACCTGTAGCATACCTCGTTCAGTCTCCTCAGGACTTTGAATGGCCCCACAAACCGCGGACCCAGCTTCCGGCAGGGCAGGCGGAGGGGCAGGTTTCAGGTCGAGAGCCAGACCCGGTCCCCCTGTTCGAACACCGGGGCCTCACTGCAGTGGCGCTCGCCTTCTGTCGCCTCACGGCCCATTGCAGATGCACATGAGCAGCGTCCCAGGTCTCCTCTGAGCACTTAAACCATTCGTCCTCCGCAGGAGCTTCGATCTGGCTCTGATGCCAAGGTGCCAGAACCGGCTGATACCCCAGTACACACTGGAAATCTCTGCCCAGGGGATGAACGCCACCCACTCCCCCGGCCGTTCCTAGCAATATGACTGCAGAAACCTACCCACATCCTGGTTTACTCTCTCCACCTGCCCATTACTCTCGGGGTGAAAACCTGAGGTGAGGCTGACTGAGACCCCCAGACGTTCCATGAACGCCCTCCATACTCTGGACGTGAACTGGGGACCCCGATCAGAGACTATGTCCTCAGGCACCCCGTAGTGCCGGAAGACGTGAGTGAACAAGGCCTCCACAGTCTGTAGGGCCGTAGGGAGACCGGGCAAAGGGAGGAGACGACAGGACTTAGAAAAACGAACCACAACGACCAGGATCGTAATGTTACCCGTGAGGGAGGAAGATCGGTCAGGAAATCTACCGACTGGTGTGACCACGGCCGTTGAGGAACGGGTAGGGGTTGTAACTTACCTCTGGGCAGGTGCCTAGGAGCCTTGCACTGGGTGCACACTGAGCAGCAGGAACATAAACCATCATGTCCTTAGCCAAAGCGGCCACCAGTACTTCCCACTAAGACAGCGCACCGTCCGACCGATACCAGGATGACCAGAGGAGGGTGACGTGTGGGCCCAATAGATCAGCCGGTCGAAGACAGCAGACGGAACGTACAGACGGCCAGCTTACACTGGAGGGGAGTGGGCTCCGTACGTAACACCTGCTCAATGTCCGCATCCAGCTCCCACACAACCGGTGCTACCAGGCAGGAGGCTGGGAGTATGGGAGTGTGATCCATGAGCCACTCATCTGTGTCATACAGCCGGGACAGTGCGTCTGCCTTCACATTTTGGGTACCTGGTCTGTAGGACAGGGTAAACACAAAACAGGTAAAAAACATGGCCCACCTTGCCTGACGAGGATTCAGTCTCCTCGCTGTACTCGAGGTTGCGGTGGTCAGTCCAGATGAGAAAAGGATGTTTAGCCCCCTCAAGCCAATGTCTCCACTCCTTCAAGGCTTTCACAACAGCCAACAACTCCCGGTCCCCCACATCATAGTTATGCTCCGCCGGCCGAGCTTCTTCGAGAAGAAAGCACAGGGGCGGAGCTTCGGTGGCATGCCCGAGCGCTGAGAGAGTACGGCTCCTATCCCAGCCTCGGACATGTCCACCTCCACTATGAACGCCAAAGAAGGATCCGGATGGGCCAGCACGGGAGCCGAGGTAAACAGAGCCTTTAGGTGAACTAAAGCCCTGTCCGCCTCAGCCGACCACTGCAAACGTACAGGACCCCCCTTCAGCAGTGAGGTAATGGGAGCCGCCACCTGGCCAAAACCCCAGATAAACCTCCGGTAGTAATTGGCAAACCCTAAAAACCGCTGCACCTCCTTTACCATGGTGGGAGTCAGCCAATTACGCACGGCTGAAATGCGGTCACATTCCATCTCCACCCCTGAGGTGGAAATGCGGTACCCTAGGAAGGAGACGGCCTGCTGGAAGAACAGGCATTTCTCAGCCTTGACGTACAGATCATGCTCCAACAATCGTCCAAGCACCCTGCACACCAGGGACACATGCTCGGCGCGTGTAGCAGAGTATATCAGAATTTCATCAATATACACCACTACACCATGCCCGTGCAGGTCCCTGAAAATCTTGTCTACAAAGGCTTTGAAAACTGATGGAGCATGCATGAACCCATACGGCATGACGAGGTACACATAATGCCCTGAGGTGGTACTGAACGCCGTCTTCCACTCATCTCCCTCCCCGATACGCACCAGGTTGTACACGCTCCTGAGATCTAGTTTAGTGAAGAAGCGTGCCCTTTGCATTGACTCAATCGCCATGGCAATGAGAGGTAGCGGGTAACTGCACCTCACAGTGATCTGATTTGATTTAGACCTCGATAGTCAATACACGGGCGCAGACCTCCCTCCTTCTTCACAAAAAAGAAACTCGAGGAGGCGGGTGAAGTGGAAGACCGAATGTACGCCTGACACAGGGATTCGGAGACATATGTCTCCATAGCCGCCGTCTCCGCCTGTGACAGGGGATAGATGTGACTCCTGGGAAGTTCTTACAGAAGGCGAGAGCCAAATCGGCATATTCAGGGGGAATGCGCACGGTGGAGACCTGGTCTGGA
The DNA here is from genome assembly GCF_965601325.2 of Salmo salar. NCBI lineage: Eukaryota > Metazoa > Chordata > Actinopteri > Salmoniformes > Salmonidae > Salmo > Salmo salar. The sequence continues at coordinate 58,370,641 of NC_138296.1, read as the reverse complement.
CATTCCACCGTAATAGCACCAACGGAAACCCCTAAACACCTCCCTGAGCACTCTCGTGACCACCCCATGAGAGCCCTAGGTTGCCACAAAAGAGTGGGATCATGACAGACTAACCAGGGTAGGCCTAACACCACGGGAAATGCAGGAGAATCAATATGGAAGAGACTGATTCTCTCCTTATGACCCTCCTGCATCACCATGCCCAGGGGCGCGGTGACCTCCCTAATCAACCCGGACCCTAATGTTCAACTGTCTAGGGCGTGAACTGGGAAGGGCATATCCACTGGAACAATGGGGATCCCTAATCTATGGGCAAATGATCTGTCAACGAAATTCCCAGCTGCGCCTGAATCGACGAGCGCCTTATGTTGGGAATGCGGGGAAAACTCAGTTAAAGTAACTTTCAAAAACATGTAGGCAACAGAGAGCTCTGGGGGAGCATAGTGCTGGCTCACCTGGGGTGAAGCGAGAGTGCCCTGCCTGCTGCCTCGACTCCCAGAGGAACCTCCCCAGCACCGACCGGCAGTGTGCCCTCTGCGGCCACAGATGATGGATGAAACGGAACCTCGTCCGATCTCCCTAAGTGCAGCACCTCCCAGCTCCATAGGCATCGGAGCGGTGGTGCTGGGGGATGGGGGATGGAACCGACAGACCCCGATCTGGACGTCCGCGGGTAGCAACAGGTTATCCAACCGAATGGACAGGTCCACCAGCTGATCGAAAGTGAGTTTGTTGTCCCTGCAGGCCAACTCCCGACGGACGTCCACGCGCAAACTGCAACGATAGTGGTCGATCAGGGCCCTGTAGTTCCATCCCACGCCAGCGGCCAGGGTCCGGAAGTCCAGAGCGAACTCCTGGGTTCTCCTCGTCCCCTGCCTCAGATGTATGAGACGTTCACCCGCCGCTCTACCCTCAGGCGGGTGGTCAAAGACTGCCCGGAAGCAGCGGGTGAAATCTTCTAAGTGGTCCAGTGCCGCATCTCCTTCTCCCCACATGGCGTTGACCCACTCCATGAGACGAGGGCAGACACCCTGTCTCGGTCCAAAGGCGCCGGATGGACCGTTGCTAGGTAGAGCTCTAGTTGTAATAGGAAACCCTGACATTGTGCAGCCGTCCCATCATACTCCCTAGGGAGGGCCAGACGAATCCCACTGGGACCGGGTGAAAGAGGAGTGAGTAGTGGAGACCTTGGTTGCGCTGGCGGAGGCGCTGGAGGACCTCCCTTTCTCTCCCAGCGATCCATAGTCTGTAGGATGCAATCCATGGTGGCGCCGAGATGATGGAGCATCGCTGCTTGCTCCTGGACGTGCTCCTCGACCCCAATAACAGGGGTACCTGTTCCTGCTGACTCCATGATGACTGGGGTGTGTGATTCTGTCAGGCGGTGGGTGTAGCTGGTGCATGAAGTCAGGCGCAGGTGAGCAGAGATGAGTGGACAACGTACTTTACTTAAGAAAATAGCACAAAGTAACAATACCAATGTGCGAACAATAACAGTTGCCACAAAACACGGGTGAAAACAGCACACGAAAAAAAACCAGCCGGAAACGTACCGACCTTAACAATAAACACAAAGACATGGGGGAAACAGAGGGTTAAATGCATGACCAGTAATTGGAAAATGAAAACCAGGTGTGTGGGAAACAAAGACAAAACAAATGGAAAATGAAAAGTGGATTGGCAATGGCAAGAAGACCGGCGACGTCGACCGCCGAACGCCGCCAGAACAAGGAGAGGAACCGACTTCGGTGGAAGTCGTGACACTTCTGGACATCAACTTTCACTGACCTCAATTTGGATGATGAATTATACTTAGATATTACTGCGCTGTTGGAGCTAGAAACACAATTATTACGCTACACCCGCAATAACATCTGCTAAACACGTGTATGTGACCTCCACGATGAGAGAAATCTGCATCCAAAATGGCACACTATACCCAATATAGTAAACTACTTGACTTTTGATTAGAGCCAAAAGTAGGGCACTACATAGAAAAAGGGTGCCATTTGGGAACTAGACAGGAGCATGACCAGTGGTCCATCTCCACCATACCACACCACCACCGTGTCATTTTCTTTTCCTCCTCTGACTTTGCTACTGTCTCATAGAGGACCCGGCCAGCTGAGTGATGTGTGGTTGTGACTCCTCTGCCCGGTTTTATTCAAACTTGGTTGCAAGATGAACGATCAAGCTGACTAACTCTGATAGATCGGCCACGGAGGGTGAGAGGCGTGGGATGACTTAGGGCCGTTGAGGAAGCTGTAATTCAATAGGCCACTTTCCAGGCCCCTACCGAGGTGTCAGCCTGCTAGACACATGGAGGGAGATTGCGGAGGAGGGAGGGAAGATGTGCCCTGTATTTGATTTGCTCAACATGGGGAAGGGACATGTTCAAACCCATCTCTTTCTCCCATATGTCCTGCCTGGGGCAATTTTTTTAAATTGTATTTAATTGTAATTTTTTTATTTCCAAGATGGCGTAGCAGTCAGATGTATTTGTCTTATCGTGTCCCTTGTATATATCTTTTTACATATTTTTCTTCGCATATCTTTAAAAATTGTTTTCCTAAACCTCAACTTCTAAATACTCTCCTACAACCCGCCTCACCCAATGTGGCGTGGATCTGTTTTTTTTCTCGAAAGTATTTCTATTTACTTCGGATCTGGAATCCCTCAACTGAAGCTAGCCAGCTAACTACCTACCAGCTATCAGTCAGCAAACCATTGCTAGCGGTCATCAGCTAACCTTTAGCTCGGAAAGCTCTCGCCAGTTCGAACAACGTGACTCAAACCAGAGCATAACGGACCTACTATTATTTTATATATTTTTTTCCCCATATCCCCGGATTCCTACCGCAAACTCTGAACATTTTCATCTGGATCTTCACAACTAGCTAACCGCAATCCCGGGTGACTACTCCTGGCTAGCGTTTCCATTCCGGAGCAAGCACCAATTAGCCTGAAGCTAGCTCGGCCAGGGCTCCTGTGCTACCACCGAAGCCCCCTCATGGGCTACAATATCAGGACCCCTTCTACTGCCGGTACGGGGCACGGAACCCCGCTGATCCTCTACGACTGGAATACCGACATAATCTGCCCGAGGATTCCAACATGCCCCTCAGGCGCGACGTCCGCTGAAGGCCCATTCTGCTAACCGGCCTGCTAGCTATCTAGAGCTACTTGGAACCCTACTAATTCCACGACTGGTCTATCGACGTTACCGCACGAAGAGGCAAAAACAGACTTACACACATCGCAACGTCCCCCAAAGGCTAACTTGCCAGCCCCGGTCTGCTAACTGCTAGCTTGCCTGCCCCGGTCTGCTAACTGCTAGCCCCGGTCTGCAAACTGCTTGCTTGCTAACCCGGTCTGCTAACTGCTAGCTTGCCAACCCCGGTCTGCTAATTGCTAGCTTGTTTAGCCCCGGCCTGCTAACTGTCTGAATCGCCGTGTCCCCAGTCAGCCCAACCAATCACTGGACCCATATGTTCACTTGGCTACGCATGCCTCTCTCTAATATCAATATGCCTCGTCCATTACTGTCCTGGCTAGTGATTACTGTCTTATTTCACTGTAGAGCCTCTTGCCCTGCTCAATATGCCTTAACCAACAATGTTGTTCCACCTCCTACATATGCGATGACATCACTTGGTTTAACCGTCTCTAGAGACTATATCTCTCCATCATTACTCAATGCCTAGGTTTACCTCCAATGTACTGTCACAAACCTCTTCGTCAGAAGATATGTTGAAATCGCTGTCGGACAAAGTGGATCAATATGCACCGGATTGTGTGCTCATCATCATTTATTTTAAATGAGAACACGAGGAAAAAACAAACAAAACTCACGACAGGAACAGTGTAGCAGGCTAAACAAAAGCAGTGCTAACATACAACTACCCACAAGTGACAAACAAAACACACACCTACTTATAGGACTCCCAATCAGAGGCAACTAGAAACACCTGCCTCCAATTGAGAGTCCAGCAACCAAATCTGCACATAGAAAACTTAGAACCTAGAACCTACTCATACTAAAACATACATCACAAAACCCCGGAACACATAAATAACACACCCCTCTAAGCTATACACAAAAAACCCCACCATACAAAACAAACATACCTCTGCCACGGCCAGACCAAATAATACAAATAATCCTCTATACTGGTCAGGACGTGACATGTACTCACATCCTACCTTACCTTTGTCTGGACACTATGCCTTGAATCTATGCTATCTTGCACAGAAACCTGCTCCTTTTACTCTCTCTTCCAAACGTGCTAGACGGCCAGTTCGTATAGCCTTTAGCCGTACCCTTATCCTACTTCTCCTCTGTTCCTCTGGTGTGGAGGTTAATGTGGAGGTTAATCCAGGTCCTGCAGTGCCTAGCTCCACTCCCACTCCCCAGGTGCTCTCATTTGTTGACTTCTGTAACCGTAAAAGCCTTGGTTTCATGCATGTTAACATTAGAAGCCTACACACTGCTTTAGCACAATCTGCCAACCCGGATGTCTTAGCCGTGTCTGAATCCTGGCTTAGGAAAACCACCAAAAACCCTGAAATCTCCATCGCTAACTATAACATTTTCCGCCAAGATAGAACTGTCAAAGGGGGCGGTGTTGCAATCTACTGCAAAGATAGCCTGCAGAGTTCTGTATTACTATCCAAGTCTGTACCCAAACAATTCGAGCTTCTACTTCAACAAATTCACCTTTCCAGAAACAACTCTCTCACTGTTGCCGCTTGCTACAGACCTCCCTCTGCCCCCAGCTGTGCCCTCGATACCATATGTGAAATGATTGCCCCCCATCTATCTTCTGAGCTCGTGCTGCTAGGTGACCTAAACTGGACATGCTTAAAACCCCGGCCATCCTACAATCTAAGCTTGATGCCCTCAATCTCACACAAATGATCAATGAACCTACCAGGTACAACCCAAATCCGTAAACATGGGCACCCTCATAGAGGTTATCCTAACTAACTCGCCCTCCAAATACACCTCTGCTGTTTTCAATCAAGATCTCAGCTCTGACTTAGAATACGTGGACAACTACAAATACCTGGGTGTCTAGTTAGACTGTAAACTCTCCTTCCAGACTCACATTAAGCATCTCCAATCCAAAATTAAATCTAGAATCGGCTTCCTATTTCGCAACAAAGCATCCTTCACTCATGCTGCCAAACACACCCTCGTAAAACTGACCATCCTCGACTTCGATGTTGTCATCTGTAAAATAGCCTCCAACACTCTACTCAACAAACTGGATGCAGTCTATCACAGTGCCATCCGTTTTGTCACGAAAGCCCCATACACTACCCACCATTGCGACCTGTATGCTCTCGTTGGTTGGCCCTCGCTTCATACTCATCGCCAAACCCACTGGCTGCAGGTTATCTACAAGTCTCTGCTAGGTAAAGCCCCGCCTTATCTCAGCTCACTGGTCACCATAGCAGCACCCACTCGTAGCATGCGCTACAGCAGATACAGTGGGGGAAAAAGTATTTGATCCCCTGCTGATTTTGTACATTTGCCCACTGACAAAGAAAGGATCAGTCTATAATTTTAATGGTAGGTTTATTTGAACAGTGAGAGACAGAATAACAACAAAAATATCCAGAAAAATGCAATTCAGAAATGTTAAAAATTGAATTGCATTTTAATGAGGGAAATAAGTATTTGACCCCCTCTCAATCAAAAAGATTTCTGGCTCCCAGGTGTCTTTTATACAGGTAACGAGCTGAGATTAGGAGCACACTCTTAAAGGGAGTGCTCCTAACCGCAGCTTGTTACCTGTAAAAAAGACACCTTTCCACAGAAGCAATCAATCAATCAGATTCCAAACTTTCCACCATGGACAAGACCAAAGAGCTCTCCAAGGATGTCAGGGACAAGATTGTAGACCTACACAAGGCTGGAATGAGCTACAAGACCATCGCCAAGCAGCTTGGTGAGAAGGTGACAACAGTTGGTGCGATTATTCGCAAATGAAAGAAACACAAAAGAACTGTCAATATCTCTCGGTCTGGGGCTCCATGCAAGATCTCACCTCGTGGAGTTGCAATGATCATGAGAATGGTGAGTAATCAGCCTAGAACTACACGCGAGGATCTTGTCAATGATCTCAAGGCAGCTGGGACCATAGTCACCAAGAAAACAATTGGTAACACACTACGCTGTGAAGGACTGAAATCCTGCAGTGCCCGCAAGGTCCCCCTGCTCAAGAATACATATACATGCCCGTCTGAAGTTTGCCAATGAACATCTGAATGACTCAGAGGACAACTGGTGAAAGTGTTGTGGTCAGATGAGACCAAAATAGAGCTCTTTGACATCAACTCAACTCGAGGAGGAGGAATGCTGCCTATGACCCCAAGAACACCATCTCCACCGTCAAACATGGAGGTGGAAACATTATGCTTTGGGGGTGTTTTTCTGCTAAGGGGACAGGACAACTTCACCGCATCAAAGGGACGATGGATGGGGCCATGTACCGTCAAATCTTGGGTGAGAACCTCCTTCCCTCAGCCAGGGCATTGAAAATAGGTCGTGGATGGGTATTTCAGCATGACAATGACCCAAAACACACGGCCAAGGCAACAAAGGAGTGGCTCAAGAAGAAGCACATTAAGGTTATGGAGTGGCCTAGCTAGTCTCCAGACCTTAATCCCATAGAAAATCTGTGGCTGTGACTTAGAGAAGATCTGCAAAGAGGAGTGGGATAAAATCCCTTCTGAGATGTATGCAAACCTGGTTGCCAACTACAAGAAACGTCTGACCTCTGTGATTGCCAACAAGGGTTTTGCCACCAAGTACTAAGTCATGTTTTGCAGAGGGGTCAAATACTTATTTCCCTCATTAAAATGCAAATAATTTTTTAACATTTTGGGATTTTTTTTCAGGATTTCTTTTTTGTTATTCTGTCTCTCACTGTTCAAATAAACCTACTATTAAAATTATAGACTGATCATTTCTTTGTAAGTGGGCAAACGTACAAAATCAGCAGGGGATCAAATACTTTTTTCCCCCCACTGTATATATCACTGGTCACCCCCAAAGCCAATTCCTACTTTGGCCGCATTTCCTTCCAATTCTCTTCTGCCAATGACTGGAACGAACTGCGAAAATCTCTGAAGCTGGAGACTCATATCTCCCTCACTAGCTTTTAGCACCAGCTGTCAGAGCAGCTCACAGATCACTGCACCTGTACATAGCCCATCTGTAAACAGCCCATCTATCTACCTACCTCATCCGCATACTGTATTTATTCATTTATCTTGCTCCTTTGCACCCCAGTATCTCTACTTGCACATTCATCTTCTGCTCATCTACCATTCCAGTGTTAAATTGCTATATTGTAATTACTTCACCACCATGGCCTATTTATTGCCTTAACTTACCTCATTTGCACTCACTGTATATAGACTTTTTGTTTTCTTTTGTTCTACTGTATTATTGACTGTATGTTTTGTTTATTCCATGTGTAACTCTGTGTTGTTGTATGTGTCGAATTGCTATGCTTTATCTTGGCCAGGTCGCAGTTGCAAATGAGAACTTGTTCTCAACTAGCCTACCTGGTTTAACATAAGGATGCCTCAACCATTACAAGGAATCTATTATTGTCACGACTTACGCCGAAGTCGGTCCCTCTCCTTGTTCGGGCGGCGTTCGGTGGTCGACGTCACCTGCCTTCTTGCCACCGCCGATCCACTTTTCATTTTTGTTTTGTCTTTGTTTTACACACCTTATTTCAATCCCACAATTACTTGTTCATTATTTAACCCTCTGTTCCCCAATGTTTTTTTGTGAGCGATTGTTTATTGTTACTTTGTATATTTGACATTTTGAGCAAAAGTACGTTGATTACTCATATCTGCTGTCCTGCGCCTGACTCTCTACACCAACTACACCTAGGACCCATTACAGAATCACTCACCCGGAGAATGGAGTCAGCAGGAGCAGACGCCCTCCCTGTTCCAGTGGAGGATCGTGTTCAGCAGCATGCGACCATGTTGCAATGTCTGGGCACTGCCATGGATCGCGTGCTGCAGACTATGGATCGTTTGGAGAGAGGAGGAGGTTTTTCAGCGCCTCCACCAGCCCCACTTCAACAGGTCCCACTGTCCACCCCTCTTTCCCCCGGTCCCAGCGGGATTCGACTTGCGCTACCGAGGGAGTATGATGGGACTAATTGCAAAAACCTCTGAAGCTGGAGTCTTATATCTCCCTCTCTAACTTTAAGCATCAGCTGTCAGAGCAGTTTACCGATCACTGTACCTGTACACAGCCAATCTGTAAATAGCACACCTCATCCCCATATTATCATTTACTCTCTTGCTCTTTTGCACCCCAGTATCTCTACATACACATCATAATCTGCACATATATCACTCCAGTATTAATGATAAATTAATACTGGAGGCCTCTATGGCCTATTTATTGCCTACCTCCCTACTCTTCTACATTTGCACACACTGTACATCTTTCTATTTTTCATTTTGTGTTATTGACTGTACGTTTGTTTATGTGTAACTCTGTGTTGTTGTTTTTGTCGCACTGCTATGATTTATTTTGGCCAGGTCACAGTTGTAAATGAGAACTTGTTCTCAACTGGCCTACCTGGTTAAATAAAGGTGAAATAAATAAAAAATTATTATAATGCAGGGTTAATAATAATCGTTGGATAACAGATCGGCTCTCGGAACTCATTAAGAGGTGGCTTCTATCTTCAATATGCTTTAAATGCTTTATTATCCAAATGTTTAAAGTGCGTGTGGGCGACGGAGAGAATGCATTTGACTGTTTTTAATACCAGGGCTTCCAGGAGGAACGTAAAATTGCATGTCAATTCATAAACCATGTGCCATGGAATCTGTACATCGAAAATCTCTTGCCAACTATTTCGCAATCTATATGGAACAATCTCTCTTGCCAACAATTTCTTTGTTGTTTAACTAGCTAATGTTAGCTGGCTGTCTCGTTAGCTAACGCTACGTTACGTGTGTGATCTTACACATTGTTTACCCAGCTAGCTAGCTACATGTCTTAAGGTAAAGTTTACAACTCCAGTTGAAAATGTCCAGTGTCAGTAAACGTCAGCAAAAAAGCGTAATGAAATTGTTGCCAGCAGAGCTGGTTAGTCTGTTTTCATGTTATCCAGAGGTAAACAAATCATTGGCCAGAGCATCAAGTGTGTGCTCTGAACGCTCCGAGAGCAAAACGAGATGGGTGGGTTAAAGCTTAAGAGAGTGTAAACGATGCTGAATGGGTGGAGACAAAGAAGAGCTCTTCACTAGATACCAAGACATTCAAAGGCCATTTTCTTAAAAGTGAGTTTACAAGTTTATATAAATCCTGTTGGGGCTAGGGGGCAGTATTTTCACGGCCGGATGAAAAACGTACCCAATTTGAAAAGGTTACTACTCTGGCCCAGAAACTAGAATATGCATATTATTAGTACTGTTTGAATGGTGTCTGTAAGTATAACAGAACTCATATGGCAGGCAAAAACCTGAGAAAAATACAAGCAGGAAATGAAAATCTTGTGGCTGTACTATTTTCGAGTCATTGCCAATGGAACACACAGTGACAAAGGATTCATTTTGCACTTCCTAAGGCTTCCACTAGATGTCAACAGTCTTTATAAAGTTGTTTGAAGCGTCTATGATGAACAGAGACCGAATGAGAAGGAAGGGAAGTTGATGTCCCTGGGATGACGTCACTTCATTATTGCGCGTTCATGCGCGTTCATGTGAGATGAGACCTTGCATTCCAAATGTTTTTCAAGACACAGGAAAGCTCCCGCGCCCTACATTTTGAGTAGCCTACTGAACGCGCTAACAACATGGAACAACATGGAGTTATTTGGACATAAATTATGAACTTTATCGGAAAAAACAAACATTTGTTGTGCACCTGGGATTCCTGGAAGTGCCTTCTGATGAAGATTATTAAAGGTAAGTGAATATTTCTAATGTTATTTATGATTTTAGATGATTCCAACATGGCGGCTATCTGTATTGCGTAGTGTATTTTTCTGAGCACAGTACTCAGATTATTGCAAAGCGTGCTTTCCCAGTAAAGTTATTTTGAAATCTGTCAATGCGGTTGCATTCAGGAGATGTTAATCTATAATTTTTTGAATAACAGTTTAATATTTTATCCACGTTTTATAATGAGTATTTTTGTAAATTCACCGGCAGTTTTGGGGGAGATACATTTTCTCAACGTCACGCGTCGATGTAAAATGCTGTTTTTGGATATAAATATGAACTTGATTGAACAAAAAATGCATGTATTGTCTAGCATAATGTCCAAGGATTGTCATCTGATGAAGATCACCAGATTAGTGCTGCATTTAGCTGTGGTTTTGGTTTTTGTGACATATATGCTTGCTTTGAAAATGGCTGTGTGTAATGTTTTGTCTATGTACTGACCTAACATAATCTAACTTGATGCTTTCGCCGTAAAGCCTCTTTGAAATCGGACAACGTGGTTGGATTAAGGAGATGTTTATCTTTCAAATGGTGTAAAATAGTTGATTGTTTGAGAAATTTTAATTATTAGATTTTTGCTGTTTTGAATTTCGCGCCATGTATCTTGTCAGGCAATCCCGTCACAGGGATCAGAACGGGAAGGGGTGGCCCCAAGAGGTTATCAACTTTCAAAGTAGAATTACTTTCCCATTGTTCCTCAAAAATGCAGGCAGTGTATGATATACCATTTTCTAGCTCTGAGTCTCTACTTTTATCCAATGTAAAACCACAATTTCAAATTTTGATACATAAGACTGAATCCAGGTGGTGAGACACATATATATATATAGTCCATATATAGACACACCCTATGAGTTTTAATAAAATCAACTAAACTATATATTTATTTTTTAACCTTTATTTAACTAGGCAAGTCAGTTTTAAGAACAAATTCTTATTTACAATGACGGTCGACCCCAGCCAAAACCGGACGATGCTGGGCCAATTGTGCACAGCCTTTGGGACTCCCAATCACAGCCGGATGTGATACAGCCTGGATTCGAATCAGGGACTGTAGTGACACCTCTTGCATTGCGATGCAGTGCCTTAGGCCGCTGCACCACTCGGTGGCACATTGTGTCTATATGTACTTAACTTGTCTGTTGCTTTAAGCACGCTGTTTGATTCAATAATTAAGTCACTCAAATGACTCAACCAAAATCATTGTCTGTGGTTAATCTACATTCTATTTAAATCTAAATGAAAATGACACAAATCTAAAAGTAACTTTTATTTCCATTGCCAACTATGTAAAACTAGACTACATAAAGCCAACACACAAAAACATTGCAGCCTGCAAGTAGAAAATATCCTGATAAAAAAAATATCCTTTAAATCATACTGGCTACACATGGCCTGTCTGCAATGAACTTTAAACATTGTATCAGCTATCAACTAGGTCACCTGAAACTCTAAACATTGTATAGAATATTCTGGGCCCTCAGAGTTTCCAATGCCAGTGAGCTCGGGACAGACACAGCTGTAGGCTATTTGTTCAAGGGATAGGAAGTAATCAGGTATTTTAAGACGTTTCCACTTGATCAGAGCATTACAGTTTTCCTTTTCATGCTGAGTGGTTATTGAAAGGGAGAGCGCTGGTGATATTGTTCAAATACGTTGAGGAACTAATGTCATTCTCAATTGATTCTAAAAACAGACTTTGATTACTTGCTGTTTGAGAATACATTTTGTTTTGAGAAGCTCCACAGCTCATTAGTGGTGGTGAGTTACGACAATCAGAAATACTATCAGACATCTCCAAATGGGCACATTTATAGGCCTACATTTGTGCGCAGGCCAGGTAGACTAGTCCTACTTCTATATGCATAATCCGGTGCGCGTCCTTACTCAACATTGACAGGAGCATTTCCAACAAAGGATCAATAAATTGACAAAACTCAAATGGAATGAAATAAACAAAAACTTGTTTCTCACAAGTGTAGCGTAGGTTGTGAGTTCTGCAAAACGCATGTCCAATCCGAAAATGAGAACGATAAATAACTGTAATAATTATATGACTCGTTTTGGGAAACTAAGTGTATGTCGCGCGTCACCACTTCAGAGGAGAGCCATTTGAACGTAAACTTTTTTTATTTGTCAAAATGCGTTTTTTGGAAGAAATGCCTTCTGGAACATGTGAACTTTCATGAGCCTTAATAACAAACTTGTATGCCGTCTGTAAATACGAATAAAATTGTTAAATTACAAGCCTAGTTGGTTTATCCACAGAAAAAGTTAGCAACCTTCCCGCTAGCCATGATTGGCTTAGATAATGAGTGGGCTGGACATGCCGAGAGATGAGTTCAGATTGAACTGTCATGTAGCAAATTTCTGTTTATAACATGAGCAGGTTAGTATGTGTCGTAATCCTTTCTAACGCAGCTTTTTTGAAAGATATCACATAGTAGAACTGCATAAGTGTTGCTCTTCACTTTCTGAAGGACCGAGTTTTGAAATCAGTGGAATTAGAGTATGATAGCTAAGGAGATGGAGAAAATTCTGGCATTTGATTGCAAATATGCAGACGGAGTCGAAAAGAGAACACACAGAAGGCTGTTTGAAAAACACCTGTCACCGGATTACATCTTCAAACTAAGGGCAACCATGGCATCTGTAACAGAGAGGGAGAAGCGTTCATCCATGTATACGGGTAACATAGTCTAGCTAGCAACATTTTCAGATTTTACACATTTTCTAATTAAGTAATTTTCATTTCAAGTCAAAGTGTACTGTTAGTTAGCTAGCTAATGTTAGCTGGCTGGCACACTAGCTAACGTATGATCTGTGTAGTTATATTATTCGTATTTCAGAGCCAGCTAATATTGAACCTGGTTGGTTAGCTACCTGCAGACTCAAGCTGGGTAGTAATGTTATAGGTTGGGATTGTTTCATTTGTATTTGTATTTATTATGGATCCCCATTACTCTTCCTAGGGTCCAGCAAAATTAACCTGTTGGGGATAGGGGGCAGTATTTGCATGGCCGGATAAAAAACATACCCGATTTAATCTGGTTACCACTCCTGCCCAGTAACTAGAATATGCATATAATTAGTAGATTTGGATAGAAAACACTCAAAAGTTTCTAAAACTGTTTGAATGGTGTCTGTGAGTATAACAGAACTCATATGGCAGGCCAAAACCTGAGAAGATTCCATGCAGGAAGTGGAAATCTGATTTGTGGAATCACCTTCAACACTTTGCCTATGAAACACACCGTGAGTTAGGATTCATTTAGCACATCCTAAGGCTTCCACTAGATGTCAACAGTCTTTACAAAGTGGTTTGAGTCTTCTCCGGTAGAAACTGACCGAAAGAGAGGCTTGGAAAGTTGGTCATAGGGGGAGGGCCATTACTACTATAACGCGGGCGCCCATGGGTACCCTCTCATTCCGAAACGTTTAGTAAGACAATGCAATCGTCCGCCTTGAATATTATTGAAGCTCTGGTTGAAGAAGGCCCTAAAGATTTATGTTATACAACGTTTGACATGTTTGAACGAACTTAAATATATATTTTTTGCACATTCGTGACGACAAGTCCAGCGCGCCTCGTACATTGTGAGTAGCCTTCGGAACGCGCTATCAAGAAGGAGCTATTGGGACATAAATGATTAACTTTTTCGAACAAAACTACATTTGTTGTGGACCTGGGATTCCTGGAAGTGCGGTCTGATGAAGATAATCAAAGGTAAGGGAATATTTACAATAGTATATTTGATTTTTGATGGTTCCAAGATGGCGCTAACCTGTATCGCCTAGCCTATTTTTCTGAGCATACCACCTCGTTTATTGCAAAGTGTGATTTCCCAGTAAAGTCATTTTTAAATCTGGCAATGCGGTTGCATTCACGAGATGTTAATCTATAATTCTTTGAATGACAATATTACATTTTAACAATGTTTTCAAATAGTAATTTTGTAAATTGTAGCGCTGATTCACCGGAAGCATTTGAGGGAAAATATTTCTGAACTTCACGCGCCGATGTAAAGTGCTGTTTTTATATATAAATATGAACTTTATCGAACAAAAAATGCATGTATTGTGTAACATGATGTCCTAGGCGTGTCATCTGATGAAGATTGTCAAAGGTTAGTGCTGCATTTAGCTGTGTTTTGGGTATTTGTGATGCATGCTAGTTGCTTTGAAAATGGCAGTGTGATTTTTTTTGGCTGGGTACTCTCCTAACATAATCTAATGTTTTGCATTTGCTGTAAAGCCTTTTTGAAATCGGACGACGTGGTTCGATTCAGGAGAGGTGTATCTATAAAATGGTGTAAAATAGTCATATGTTTGAGAAATTGAAGTTATAGCATTTATGAGGTATTTGTATTTCGCGCGACGCGATTCCACTGGCTGTTGACTAGGGTGGGACGCAAGCGCCCAGGTTCCCAGACAGGTTAAGGCAATTTATACCATTTTAAAACATTACATTACAATATATTAACAGATTTCACAACACACTGTGTGCCATCAGGCCCCTACTCCACCACTACCACATATCTACATTACTAAATCCATGTGTATGTATAGTGCGTTATGTTATCGTATGTGTGTTTGTGTGTGAGTATGCATGTGTCTAGCCAATGTTTGTATTGCTTCACAGTCCCTGCTGTTCCATATGGTGTTTCGTTATCTGTTTTTTAAATCAAATTTTACTGCTTGCGTCAGTTACTTGATATGGAATAGAGTTCCATGTAGTCATGGCCCTATGTAGTACTGTGTGCCTCCCATAGTCTGTTCAGGACTTGGGGACTGTGAAGAGACCTCTTGTGGCTTGTCTTGTGGGGTATGCATGGGTGAGCTGTGTGCCAGTAGTTTAGACAGACAGCTTGGTGCATTCAACATGTCAATACCTCTCATAAATAAAAGTAGTAATGAAGTAAATTTCTCCTACACTTTCAGCCAGGAGAGATTGACATACTGTCAGGAATCAAGGTAAGACCCAGATGCAGACTGTCAACTTTTTTTGTGGCAGCAAGGGCAGGCAAAGACAGGTCAAGGCAGACAGGGGTCGAAAATCCAGAGTAAGGCAAAGGTACAGGACGGCAGGCGGACTCAAGGTCAGGGACAGACAGAGTTCAGTAATCCAGAGGTGAAGCAAAGGTACAGGCTTAAGGTCAGGCAGAGAAACTCTGGCTTTACTCAAAGTCAGTGGCATGTCGTAAGTAAATATTGAAAAAAGCAAGGAGCCTAAACAGCTACCCTGGAGAATTCCTAATTCTAACTGGATTATATTTGATAGGCTTCCATTAAAGAACACCCTCTGTTCTGTTTGACAAGTAACTCTTTATCCACATTATAGCAGGGTGTAAAGCCATAACACATACGTTTTTCCAGCGACAGAATATGATCAATAATGTCAAAGCTGCAATGAAGTCTAACAAGACAGCCCCCACAATCATTTTATCATCAATTTCTCTCAGCCAATCATCAGTCATTTGTGTAAGTGCTGTGCTTGTTGAATGTCCTTCCCTATAAGCATGCCGGAATTCTGTTGTCAATTTGTTTACTGTAAAATAGCATTGTATCTGGTCAAACACCATTTTTTCCAGAATTTTACTAAGGGTTGGTAATAGGCTGATTGGATAGGTATTTGAGCCAGTAAAGGGGGCTTTACTATTCTTGGGTAGCGGAATGACTTTAGCTTCCCTCCAGGCCTGAGGGTAATCGATGTCCAGAAGGCTTAAATTGAAGATGTGGCAAATAGGAGTGGCAATGTCGTCTGCTATTATCCTCAGTAATTTTCCATCTAGATTGTCAGACCCTGGTGGCTTGTCATTGTTGATAGATAATAATTTTTTCACCTCTTCCACACTGACTTTACAGAATTCAAAAGTACAATTCTTGTCTTTCATAATTTGGTCCAATATACTTGGAAGTGTAGTGTCAGCGTTTGTTGCTGGCATGTCATCCCTAAGTTTGACAATGAAAAAGTCATTAAAGTGGTTTGCAATATCAGTGGGCTTAGTAATGAATGAGCCAAGTTTTTTACTAATTCTTTATATAATTTATCTTCTTTTCAGAGTGTAGTTTCTTTTTCTTTTTATTTAGTTAGGGGATGGTACCCTGCCTAACACCGGCCAGTCGACTGTGGAGAGCCGAAACTTCCACCAGACCAGAGCGGCGTCTGGCTACTGGGGTGGAAAAAAATTCAAACTAGGTGGGCGTGGGTTCCCCAGCAGCTTAAGTACAGTTGAAGTCGAAAGTTTACGTACACTTAAATTGGAGTCATTAAAACTCATTTTTCAACCACTTCACAAATTTCTTGTTAACAACCTATAGTTTTGGCAAGTCGGTTAAGACATCTACTTTGTGCAAGACAAGAAATGTTTCCATAAATTGTTTACAGACAGATTATTTCACTTATTCACTGCATCACAATTCCAGTGGGTCAGAGGTGTACATACACTAAGTTGACTGTGCCTTTCAACAGCTTGGAAAATTCCAGAAAATGATGTCATGGCTTATGAAGCTTCTGATAGGCTAATTGACATCATTTGAGTCAATTGGAGGTGTGCCTGTGGATGTATTTCAAGGCCTACCTTCAAACTCAGTGCCTCTTTGCTTGACATCATGGGAAAATCAAAAGAAATCAGCCAACACCTCAGAAAAAAATTGTAGACCTCCACAAGTCTGGTTCATTCTTGGGAGCAATTTCCAAACGCTTGAAGGTACCACGTTCATATGTAAAAACAATAGTACGCAAGAATAAAAACCATGGGACCACGCAGCTGTCATACGGCTCAGGAAGGAGACGGTTTCTGTCTCCTAGTGATTAAGGTACTTTGGTGCGAAAAGTGCAAATCAATCCCAGAACAACAGGACCTTGTGAAGATCCTGGAGGAAACAGGTACAAAAGTATCTATATCCACAGTAAAACGAGTCCTATATTGACATAACCTGAAAGTCCGCAAGGAAGAAGACACTGCTCCAAAACCGCCATAAAAAAGCCAGACTACGGTTTGCAATTGCACATGGGGACAAAAATCGTACTTTTTGGAGAAATGTCCTCTGGTCTGATAAAAAAAAGGAACTTTCTGGCCATAATGACCATCATTATGTTTCATGGAAAAGGGGGAGGCTTGCAAGTCGAAGAACACCATCCCAGCCGTGAAGCACGAGGGTGGCAGCATCATGTTGTGGGGTGCTTTGCTGCAGGAGGGACTGGTGCACTTCACAAAATAGATGGCATCATGAGGACGGGAAAATTATGTGGCTATATTGAAGAAACATCACAAGACATCAGTCAGGAAATTAAACCTTGGTCGCAAATGGGTCTTCCAAATGGACAATGACCCCAAGCATACTTCCAAAGTTGTGGCAAAATGGCTTAAACAATGAAGTCAAGGTATTGGAGTGGCCACCACAGAGCCCTGACCTCAATCCCATAGAAAATTTGTGGGCAGAAATGAAAAAGGCGAGTGAGAGCAAGGAGGCCTACAAACCTGACTCAGTTTCACCAGCTCTGTCAGGAGGAATGGGCCAAAATTCACCCAACTTATTGTGGGAAGCCTGTGGAAGGCTACCCGAAACGTTTGACCCAAGTTGAACAATTTAAAGATAATACTACCAAATACTAATTGAGTGTATGTAAACTTCTGACCCACTGGGAATGTGATGAAAGAAATAAAAGCTGAAATAAATTATTCTCTCTACTATTATTCTGACATTTCACATTCTTAAAATAAAGTGGTGATCCTAACTGACCTAAGACAGGGAATTTTTACTAGGATTAAATGAGTTTAAATGTCTTTGGCTAAGGTGTATGTAACTTCCGACTTCAACTGTAGGTTTGCCACTTGCTTGCCAGGAGTAGCTACTTCGCTCCTGTAGTCCCCCACAAGCAAGCAGTTGCTACATTGAAAGCCAATGTGGTCCACATTGTCCCGGAACAAAGCAAAGTAAACACAGCTCCTGCAACTTTTGGAAAGGTTCAATAGAGGCCTCCGTTTGAGACTGCCGAGCCAGCTACGCTAGCTGGGCTTTCGCGTCTCTTCCCCTATACGGAATCTGGCAGGATCCTGGGACCGATAGCAGCGCTCACAGCAATTTAGCCCAACAGAGTCGCAGGATTTAAAATCAAATAAAAGTATATAAAACACTGTCAGCTTTTAAACCGAGGTCTTAATTTCAGGTTTCAGCGTTCGATAGGTTTCAGTTTTGGCGTTCGACAGCGTTCAACAACAACAAACATATGTCACGCTCTGATGACATCATGAATATAATGTGTCATTGTTAAGCTAGCTAGCTACATTTCAATCGAATATTCATGATGTCACTGCGACAGCTGTCCACAGTCGTAGCTGGTAAATTCGCTCTGGCTATCTACTCCGATTTCAGAGCACTCACGTCGGAGTCTGCCAGAGCGCAGAATAACGGACAAATTTACGAACACTCAACACCCGTTGAATATGGCCGATGTCAGTAAGCGTTGGAAAAAAAGAGTAACTAAATTGTTGCTAGCAGCACAGTTGCAGTCACCGATGCTCTGGATAACATAAAAACAGCCTAAACAGCTCTGCTAAGTCGAGTAAAATGGTCAGGGTGAGCTGTTCTCTCATTTGTGTCTAGAAGTACACTACCGGTCAAAAGTTTTAGAACACCTACTCATTCAAGGGTTTTTCTTTATTTTTACTATTTTCTACATTGTAGAATAAAAGTGAAGATATCACAACTATAAAATAACACATAAGGAATCATGTATCAACCAAAAAAGTGTTAAACAAATCATAGTCAAATAGCCACCCTTTGCATTGATGACAGCTTTGCACACTCTGCAACCAGCTTCACCTGGAATGCTTTTCCAAGAGTCTTGAAGGAGTTCCCACATATAATGAGCACTTGTTGGCTGCTTTTCCTTCACTCTGTGGTTGCGACTCATCCCAAACCATCTCAATTTGGTTGCGGTCGGGGGATTGTGGAGGCCATGTCATTTGATGCAGCACTCCATCACTCTCCTTCTTGGTAAAATAGCCCTTACACAGCCTGGAGGTGTGTTGGGTCATTGTTCTGTTGAAAACAAATGATAGTCCCACTAATCCCTAACCAGATGGGATGGAGTATCGCTGCAGAATGCTGTGGTAACCATGCTGGTTAAGTGTGCTCTGAAATAAATCACATACAGGGTCACCATGTCACGACTTCCACCGAAGGTGGCTCCTCTCCCTGTTCGGGCGGTGCTTGGTGGTCATCGTTGCCGGCCTACTAGCTGCCACCAATCCATTTTTCCTTTTCGTTTGTGTCTGTCTATTTTTTCACACCTGTGTTCATTTAGTTGATTTCGTTGGGTTTATTTACATCCCGCTGCCTGCTAGTCTTTGTGCGGGATTGTTTGTATGTGTTCCACGTTAGGGGTGAATGTCTGCACCATGGGGTTTTCGTTTTATTTTCGGTAGTGTTACCGTTTTCGAGACTTTGTTTAGGAGTCGAGGTTTCTCCTGTGTCAAGAAAAAGTGTGGCTTGGAAGGGTTTTGTTTTGGAGGACGCATGGCTCCCGACCTTCGCCTCTCCCGAGTCCATACGGGAGTTACAGCGATGGGACAAGACTGTAACTATCAATTGGATATCACGAAATTGGGGAGAAAAATGGGTAAAAAGTAATAATAATCCTTTTTTTTTATTGAATTTTGCTACATAAGACCGAATCGAGCCGGTCGGACACATATATTGAATGCATTAACAGAAATTACTGTAACCAAACACACATTGCAGATGCACATAACAAACAATGAATACCCATGAAATGGCAAAACAGAACGCATTCTGGAGAGAGATCTGTCTTGTGCTTCTGAGCCACAATCCCCATATTCTTGGACCATGTCATCCCTGCAGCCTCCTCTGTGGATTAGACACAAATCAGACAGGTGTCTCGTGTACCATAAAAAAAATAAAAAAGATAAAAAAAATAAATATATATATATATATATATATATATATATATACTGCTCAAAAAAATAAAGGGAACACTTAAACAACACATCCTAGATCTGAATGAAAGAAATAATCTTATTAAATACTTTTTTCTTTACATAGTTGAATGTGCTGACAACAAAATCACACAAAAATAATCAATGGAAATCCAATTTATCAACCCATGGAGGTCTGGATTTGGAGTCGCACTCAAAATCAAAGTGGAAAACCACACTACAGGCTGATCCAACTTTGATGTAATGTCCTTAAAACAAGTCAAAATGAGGCTCAGTAGTGTGTGTGGCCTCCACGTGCCTGTATGACCTCCCTACAACGCCTGGGCATGCTCCTGATGAGGTGGCGGATGGTCTCCTGAGGGATCTCCTCCCAGACCTGGACTAAAGCATCCGCCAACTCCTGGACAGTCTGTGGTGCAACGTGGCGTTGGTGGATGGAGCGAGACATGATGTCCCAGATGTGCTCAATTGGATTCAGGTCTGGGGAACGGGCCAGTCCATAGCATCAATGCCTTCCTCTTGCAGGAACTGCTGACACACTCCAGCCACATGAGGTCTAGCATTGTCTTGCATTAGGAGGAACCCAGGGCCAACCGCACCAGCATATGGTCTCACAAGGGGTCTGAGGATCTCATCTCGGTACCTAATGGCAGTCAGGCTACCTCTGGCGAGCACATGGAGGGCTGTGCGGCCCCCCAAAGAAATGCCACCCCACACCATGACTGACCCACCGCCAAACCGGTCATGCTGGAGGATGTTGCAGGCAGCAGAACGTTCTCCACGGCGTCTCCAGACTCTGTCACGTCTGTCACGTGCTCAGTGTGAACCTGCTTTCATCTGTGAAGAGCACAGGGCGCCAGTGGCGAATTTGCCAATCTTGGTGTTCTCTGGCAAATGCCAAACGTCCTGCACGGTGTTGGGCTGTAAGCACAACCCCCACCTGTGGACGTCGGGCCCTCATACCACCCTCATGGAGTCTGTTTCTGACCGTTTGAGCAGACACATGCACATTTGTGGCCTGCTGGAGGTCATTTTGCAGGGCTCTGGCAGTGCTTCTCCTGCTCCTCCTTGCACAAAGGCAGAGGTAGCGGTCCTGCTGCTGGGTTGTTGCCCTCCTACGGCCTCCTCCACGTCTCCTGATGTACTGGCCTGTCTCCTGGTAGCGCCTCCATGCTCTGGACACTACGCTGACACACAGCAAACCTTCTTGCCACAGCTCGCATTGATGTGCCATCCTGGATGAGCTGCACTACCTGAGCCACTTGTGTGGGTTGTAGACTCCATTTCATGCTACCACTAGAGTGAAAGCACCTCCAGCTTTCAAAAGTGACCAAAACATCAGCCAGGAAGCATAGGAACTGAGAAGTGGTCTGTGGTCCCCACCTGCAGAACCACTCCTTTATTGGGGGTGTCTTGCTAATTGCCTATAATTTCCACCTGTTGTCTATTCCATTTGCACAACAGCATGTGAAATTTATTGTCAATCAGTGTTGCTTCCTAAGTGGACAGTTTGATTTCACAGAAGTGTGACTGACTTGGAGTTACATTGTGTTGTTTAAGTGTTCCCTTTATTTTTTTGAGCAGTGTATATATGCGACTGCTGGACAAAAACGTTTTCAATACAGATCCCTTTTGTCATACAGTATTCCATATACAGTTTACCCTTAATCTTGTAATACATTGCCATTTCTGCCATCCATTGTGACATTGTGGGAGGATAACCAACCTTCCAATTAATGGCAATGCATTTCTTAGCCGCTATAAATGCTAGGTTACACAGTTTCTTCTGATAACATTCTCCAGTATCAACATTTCCAAGCAAACAAAAACAGGGAGAATCTGTAGACATGCTGAGATAAAATAACATAGTCAATGCCTGATTTCTGCCAGCCTTCACAAGATCATAACATTGAAATATGTCCCCTTTTGTGTTTCACACCTTCAGCAGAGGAATTACATTTCTGAGTGCATGATATTCGGTTTCACTTGCATATAGTATCTTCTATGGCTGGTGTGATTAGAACACTTATTTAGAACGTCCAGTTTTGATTGACGCAACAGTCAGCATTTGAGCTAGCCACACTGTTTTTTCACAGAAACCTTTTGCACAAACACAGTCCTTGCAAAGTTATGTCCTGAATGTGACCACTTTATTTTTGGATACAATGTTCAGACATTCACAGAAGTAGAGAGAGTATAACACAATCATCCAAACCGGAAAATGTAGGATACGTTAGTACTAGCGCTAACAGAGGAAAGATTGACATATCACAAGCGTCAAATTTAGATAACTCTCGGCTGACAGAAACCACAATATGAATTAGCTAATAGCAATTACTGTTTATAATTCATCACATCATGGGTGAGCTCACCATTGATCGAAATAATTGAGTAAAACACTTTCTAGAAATGTAAAGTAATCCGGCGATGGGTAGTTTGTGCGCACCGCCATGTTTGTTTGTTTTTTCATGTCAACCAAAGATGAAAGGAGTTTGGTATGTTTGCACAATGCATGATAAAGGGGGTGTGTCATCTACCATCATTCACTTCCAGAAGTTTACTTGAAAGATGAGTGAACCCTCCCTCACCTCATTTTGTTATAACATCTTTGGTCTGACAGACGTTTACGTGAAACCCAGAATGCATTGTATGTCAACAAACATGGCTCCACACATAGCTGGAATTAGCTTAGCTCTTCATAATCAGTACAACAACCAAAAAAGTATTTTACAAACATATGTGTCCATTACAATCTGTTCAAGAATCGGAATGCATGATTTGTCACCAGTACTTCTGAAAGCATGTGAATAAAACAATAAATAAATAATTAATTACCACACAAAACATTTTCTGATAGTGATTTATTGATACAAGTGGCGTGTGCTGGCAGACAATAACATAACTTCTGACACCCACTCTGAGCCATTCAGTGTTGTTGTTTATATATGTAGCTAGTGGGCTTAGCTGTAGCATTAGTAATGTCTTTCAAAAGGAGACAACTCAGAAATGCGTTCTAACATTTTTTATAAATTCTGACAATGAGTCTGAGTATGAAAGTCAGGAATCAGATTCTGACAATGACACTGAGGAGCTGACCCCCAACCTAGTAGCCATGGAAAACCCTGAATCTGCTGGCCCTGCTGTTTTCTTTGACAAGTCGCAGTCTGGGGTGCAAAGCCCCTTGCCATTTCCCTCTGAGGCAGAGTGTTTCAAGCTGTTTCTGACAGAGGAGCTGGTGGGAGACATAGTGCCTTGGAGCTACACGAGAAGAGAAAGCCAGGAGTGAGGGGGAAACTTGCTAAGTGGGTGACAACCACAATTAGTGAAATGTATACCTTCCTGGTGACAGTCCTTCTCGTGGGAATAGTGAAGTCCCTAAGAGAATACTGGAGCACATATCCTATGTATGCAACTTCCTTGCCACCCTCTTTTCCCAAGACCGCTTCCTAGTTCTGCTGCGATGCCTGCGTTTCGTCAACAATGCTACTGCCAACCTAAATGACCCGTTACACAAAATAAGAAATGTTTTTACCAGCCTGACATCCGCATTTGGTTGGATCTTTGTGCCATACAAGGACCTATGCATTGATACGTCCCTGATGTTATGGAAGGGTAGGCTGGCGTTTCGTCAATATATTCCCTCCAAAAGGCACAGGTTTGGGGTAAAGTTCTTTGTTATGTGCGACGTGAAGACAGGATTTTTCCAAAACATTGTGGTCTACACAGGGTCCACCACTGACATCCAACATTATGAGGGGCTTGGGGTGTCCTGGTCCATGGTGATGACCATGCTGGCTCATTTCTGCAAGGGACAGACTTTGTATGTGGACAATTGGTAGAGCCGTCCCACACTCTTCCAGCATCTGCTCATAGGTTCAGGTTGAACAGGAAGGGGATGCCGGCATTTGGCATTCGGATGCAGGAAGATGCAGAAAGGGAGTTCAAGGAGAACGGTCAACAGCTGGCATTAAAGTGGAATCTCCACTGTCCATACAACAACCATGTCGGCCAAAGGGAAGGTGGACCAGCTGACGGGAGAAAGAAAGATCAAACCAGACTATTTGCTTGGCTATAACTTCAAAATGGGGGCAGTGGATAAGGAGCACATGATAAACATCTTTGTGGAATGCGCTCGAAAAACTACCAAGTGGTATAAGAAAATATTTTTCCATCTGATCGACACTGCTGCCTTCAATGGCCACATAGTTCACTGCCAAATAACATGTGAGACTACTGAACAATTTTTTCCTGATTGGATATACAGTTCACATACAAATCCAATACAGTTCCATTATGCAATTAAAGTGACAATGTCTCACCCACCTACCCACTACCTCATCATCCTCCCCACTCCCTCTCCCCCATAGGTAAAGTCATTATCTACCAAAAGTACAGAGAAAACCTAATGAGAGAGCTGCTGGAAGAGCACCACACCCCTCAGTGCCCATCCACTGGGGGCTGTCCTGCTGCAGACAATTCCCTATGCCTCACTGCAGACAAGTCCCTCAAACTGCTGCTCAAGGCAGTCGCACACGGAGGCACTGCAAAGTCCGCCTGTCTGGCACCAGGAGAAGGAAGCAGAGGAGGTTGACAAGTACATGTGTTTAGCTTGTGACACACCTCTACGTGTTTCACCATGCTTTGGGGAGTACCATATGCTCAAGCACTACTGAGCACATCTGCAGCAATTACTGACGGACTGACTTGACAGGTGACCTGTCATGATACTATGCCTTTAGAGATGGGGGCTGGAAATGCAGTTGTTCTTCAATCACTGCATGAAAATGAAATATGAGTTACGCATATTCACAAGTTGTCAGTCTTTTCTTGCAGTTTTATTTTCTTTAGTAAAACAAGTTTTTGTTGTTGCTTTTCAAGCACCACCAATACTTCAATAAAATAGATGGCTATTATATAGGCCTATGGGTTTTCTTGCTGTGTTTTCATCCAGTAAAACTGTTACGGAGTGTAAGTTCAAACAGTATGTTGCTAGCATACAAAAGCTGGCCTCAAGATTCAACTCGAAAGATGTCCAGTTCCAGTTATGATATTGGCAAATAATGTTCAATACTGAATGTGTGTGTGGTTTCTGGAAGTACAGCGTATAGAGGAATTATTAGTAATTGGAATACAATATCAGGATAAAGCAATAAAACAATATTATAAAGTAGTAACATAATAACACTGCTATAAAAATATTAATTTGCGTTAACATAAACACAAATATGAGTTATGTAACAGTAAGAAAAAGTAACTGTTGAGCTCCACAAGGCTGCAGGGCAGGGCAGAATAGAGCTATGCTAAACAAGCCAAATGAAAGCAGACCATGGTCATAAGGCCAGGGTAGCTTCAAAAGATAATACAAGCTAATACTTCTGACGCATTTAGCATTGTTTTACAGAGCTAATAGAAAAATGTAGCTAACTACATAAGCACAATTGAGTATAACACCATAAAAGTTATGAAATTAGTTCCTTGCATGCCTGTGTTTATAAGGAATACACACAAATAGATTATGCTCCATACATACAGTGAGCTACAGTAAAAGTGACATAACATGACATACAGAAACTATTATAATGTCATAAGGCACTTACTTTGATGAAAACACACATGTCCAATGTTATTATCATGTAATAAGGAAAATAACAACGAAGGCAATGCGGGCAACAGGCAGAAAATGTGAAAAGGTTGGTGCAGGTCCTGTTCTGACTGGAGATGCGCAAATGTCTACATACTTGATCTGCGGAAACAATGAGGAAGTGCTTGGGGAAGTTTGTTCGGCTCAATAAAGCCCCAAAAAAGTCATTGTCCGCAAAAGTGAAATGGGCTACTTTTATGTGAATTAATGAGGAGCCAGAAGACACATCAATTCAAACTTGTTCAAAAATCATTTGAAATTGACGAATTGAAACAGCCTATACATAAAAGCAGGCAGCGTGTCTTGCTTTGAGAGAAGCGCGGATTAACTGTCCTGTTGTGTAACAATCACATTTTGGAACAGTGAGTGCATTCTGACATCACGTGCATAACAACCTTTCGCTGGGGCAACTGTTAGAGATATTTGGAACTAACATGTGAAAAGATTTGTGGTAATGTATGTCTGAGATTATATGAACATGACTGGGCATTCAAACATATCTGTATCCATTCACCATCATCAATAGTGTCTCCCAGGTCTTCCACACATTTTTGTTTGACATGTTTTGTGTCACCAGAAAAAGCCTATATCAACCGTAGATACAGTTTGGAAAACAACTTGAGGTTTGTCAGACTGCCTTAAAATAGTTTTAATCTTTGAAGCTTCTGGCTTGTCCACTGTTTGCTGCACATAGGGAATAAAGTGTTGTATCTGTAAAAGTTCACCTCAGCAAAAGTTAACCTCATTGCCGTCACAGACTGGACTTCCCTGGTTGCCTGACCCTGCTGAGACCCCTGTCACCATCTGATCCTGCTCAGATGAGGCATGATAAATAATTACCTTGGTGTACATTTACACATTATATTATCCAAGAATAGAAAAAATTGTTCAATAATTGAAATGGTCATTATTCCCAGATCCCAGACCATAGCCTACCCATCAACTCAAAATGGAATGTTGTATCCATTTACTGATTGTTATAATATACTGCAAAATTCACCTGTGCTCCGTAGACTGGTCTTCCCTGGCTGTCTGACCCTGCTGGGACACCTGTCACCATCTGTGTACTGGCTGACTGTGCACCATGACAGTGTAGCCTTTAGAGCTGTTTATACCATGTCCGTGTGAAAAGTAAGGAATTAGCACAATAATGTCACATTGCTATACTGATTCTAATGAAAAACATCAGAATATCGCTCTTCAATCGTTTGGCCGCTGGTTTTATTGTTTGATTCAGGACTAGTGTGATTGAGGCAAAAATTATAGCTAAAGTTAGTGAGCTAGCTAACGTTAGCCACATTTTGGCTAGCTCGAACGATACATCAACTGACAAAAACTATCCAAATTTACTTCTGTTGAAACAGGAACGTTACAGCCTTATTCTTTAATGGATTCAATTATTTATTTTTCTCATCAATCTACCCCATAATGACAAAGTGAAAACAAGTTTTTAAACATTTTTGCAAATGTTTTAAAAATAAAAAACAGAAATACCTTATTTACATAAGTATTCAGACCCTTAGCTATGAGACTCGAAATTGAGCTCAGGTGCATCCTGTTTCCATTGATCATCCTTGAGATGTTTCTACAACTTTATTGGAGTCCACCTGTGAAGGCACACACCTGTCTGTATAAGTAACCAACCGGCTCAAATCGGTCTTATGTAGCAACATTTGAAATTGTGTTTTTTTACGTTGGATAAAAGTAGAGACTCGGAGCTACAACGTGGTATATCATACACTACAGTTGAGGAACAATGACAAAAATTATTCTGCTTTGAAAGTTGATAAACTTGTAAACTCACTTTTGAGAAAACGACTTTTGAATGTTTTGGTACTATTACTGGAGAGCAGTTCTTTGTCTACATCCATTCGGCATCGTTCAAACCCTCTTAACCTGTTAGGGCTAGGGGGCAGTATTTGCACGGCTGGATAAAAAAAATGTACCCGATTTAATCTGGTTACTAATCCTACCCAGTAACTAGAATATGCATACACTTATTATATATGGATAGAAAACACTCTAAAGTTTCTAAAACTGTTTGAATGGTGTCTGTGAGTATAACAGAACTCATTTGGCAGGCAAAACCCTGAGACATTTTCTGACAGGAAGTGGATACCTGATGTGTTGTATTACCTTTAAACCTATGCCATTGAAAAACACAGGGGCTGAGGAATATTTTGGCACTTCCTATTGCTTCCACTAGATGTCACCAGCCTTTACAAAGTGTTTTGAGTCTTCTGGAGGGAGATCTGACCGAACAAGAGCCATGGAACGATGATGGCCCATTAGACACCTGGCGCGCGAGTTCATGTTGGGTACCCTCGTTCCAATACGTTATAAAAGAGTATGCATTCGTCCACCTTGAATATTATTCATGTTCTGGTTAAAAAAGGCCCTAATGATTTATGCTATACAACGTTTGACATGTTTGAACGAACGTAAATATATTTTTTCCCCTCGTTCATGAAGTGAAGTCCGGCGGGCTTAGATCATGTGCTAACAAGACGGAGATTTTTGGACATAAATGATGAGCTTTTTTGAACAAAACTACATTCGTTATGGACCTGTGATACCTGGAAGTGACATCTGATGAAGAGAATCAAAGGTAATGGATTATTTACATAATATTTTCGATTTTAGATCTCCCCAACATGACGACTAGTCTGTATCGCAACGCGTATGTTTCTGGGCGCAGTGCTCAGATTATTGCAAAGTGTGATTTCCCAGTAAGGTTATTTTTAAATCTGGCAAGTTGATTGCGTTCAAGAGATGTAAATCTATAATTCTTTAAATGACAATATAATATTTTACCAATGTTTTCTAATTTTAATTATTTAATTTGTGATGCTGACTTGACTGCCGGTTATTGGAGGGAAACGATTTCCTCAACATCAATGCCATAGTAAAACGCTGTTTTTGGATATAAATATGAACTTGATAGAACTAAAAATGCATGCATTGTCTAACAATGTCCTAGGAGTGTCATCTGATGGAGATTGTAAAAGGTTAGTGCATCATTTTAGCTGGTTTTATGGTTTTGGTGACCCTGTCTTTGAATTGACAAAACATTACACACAACTCTTGTAAATGTACTGTCCTAACATGCTCTAAATTTATGCTTTCGCCGTAAAACCTTTTTGAAATCGTAAAACGTGGTTAGATTAACCTCTTGGGGCTAGGTGGGACGCTAGCGTGCCACCCGTGGTGCACTCCATCAACAGCAGGTGCATTTCAAGAGCGGCAAATTTGAATCCAAATAAATGTCAAAATTCAAATTTTTCAAAAATACAACTATGTTACACCATTTGAAAGATAAACATCTCCTTAATCTAACCACGTTTTACGATTTCAAAAAGGTTTTACGGCGAAAGCATAAATTTAGAGTATGTTAGGACAGTACATTTACAAGAGTTGTGTGTAATGTTTTGTCAAGTCAAAGACAGGGTCACCAAAACCATAAAACCAGCTAAAATGATACACTAACCTTTTACAATCTCCATCAGATGACACTCCTAGGACATTATGTTAGACAATGCATGCATTTTTAGTTCTATCAAGTTCATATTTATATACAAAAACAGCGTTTTACTATGGCATTGATGTTGAGGAAATCGTTTCCCTCCAATAACCGGCAGTCAAGTCAGCGTCACAAATTAAATAATTAAAATTAGAAAACATTGGTAAAATATTATATTGTCATTTAAAGAATTATAGATTTACATCTTTTGAACGCAATCAACTTGCCAGATTTAAAAATAACCTTACTGGGAAATCACACTTTGCAATAATCTGAGCACTGTGCCCAGAAAAATACGCGTTGCGATACAGACTAGACGTCATGTTGGGGAGATCTAAAATCGAAAATACTATGTAAATAATCCATTACCTTTGATTCTCTTCATCAGATGTCACTTCCAGGTATCACAGGTCCATAACGAATGTAGTTTTGTTCAAAAAAGCTCATCATTTATGTCCAAAAATCTCCGTCTCGTTAGCACATGATGTAAGCCAGCCGGACTTCTCGTCATGAACGAGGGGAAAAAATATATTTCCGTTCGTTCAAACATGTCAAACGTTGTATAGCATAAATCATTAGGGCCTTTTTTAACCAGAACATGAATAATATTCAAGGTGGACGAATGCATAGCCTTTTATAACGTATTGGAACGAGGGTACCCAACATGAAGTAGCGCGCCAGGTGTCTAATGGGACATCACCGTTCCATGGCTCTTGTTCGGTCAGATCTCCCTCCAGAAGACTCAAAACACTTTGTAAAGGCTGGTGACATCTAGTGGAAGCAATAGGAAGTGCCAAAATATTCCTAAACCCCTGTGTTTTTCAATGGGATAGGTTTAAACTCAATACAACACATCAGGTATCCACTTCCTGTCAGAAAATGTCTCAGGGTTTTGCCTGCCAAATGAGTTCTGTTATACTCACAGACACCATTCAAACAGTTTTGGAAACTTTAGAGTGTTTTCTATCCATATATAATAAGTATATGCATATTCTAGTTACTGGGTAGGATTAGTAACCAGATTAAATCGGGTACATTTTTTTTATCCAGACGTGCAAATGCTGCCCCCTAGACCCAACAGGTTAAGGAGATGTTTATCTTTCAAAGGGTGTAAAATAGTTGTATGTTTGAAAAATTTGAATTTTGACATTTATTTGGATTCAAATTTGCCGCTCTTGAAATGCACCTGCTGTTGATGGAGTGCACCACGGGGGGGACGCCTGCGTCCCACCTAGCCCATAGAGGTTAACCAATACAGCCTCCAGCTGATGATTTAACCATTAAAGCTTCCCAGCTGATGTTTTAAGCAATTCCGCCTCCAGCTGATGATTTAACCATTACAGCCTCCCCAGTTGATGATTTAACCATTACAGCCTCCCCAGTTGATGATTTAACCATTACAGCCTCCCAGCTCATGATTTAACCATTACAGCCTCCCAACTGATGATTTAACCATTACAGCCTCCCAACTGATGATTTAACCATTACAGCCTCCCAGCTGATGTTTTAACCATTACAGCCTCCCAGCTGATGTTTTAACCAATACAGCCTCCAGCTGATGTTCCAATATAGCCTCCAGCTAATGTTTTAACCATTACAGCCTCCCAGCTGATGATTTAAGCTTTAGCCCCACCCATCTCTTTAGGGTTGATCCAAGCATTCTGTACAAACAACAGTAGTCAAGCACCCAAACTAACTTGCTAGCTACTTCCAGGCACAAATGAAAGAACTGCTCACTGAACATTACTTGCTCTAGCAGAGCTGGTTAGGCTTTTATGTGATCCAGAGCGTTGGTGACTGCAACTGTGCTGTCAGATTGTCCATTCGTTATTCCGGAGCGTTTTGCTCTCGGAGCGTTCAGAGCGCACACTGGACGCTCTGGCCGATGGGTTGATCCAAACGTTCTGATGGTGATCTTTGAACCTTGGCGATATGTCAGAGTGAAGTCAAATGTAGTGAAAAAAGGGCCCACCTTGCTTGGCGTGGGTTCATCCGCCTCACTGTCCGTATGTACTCCAGGTTGCAATGGTTGGTGAGGATGAGAAATGGGTCCTTGGCGCCCTCCAGCAAGTTTCTCCACTACTCTAATGCCAACTTCACAGCCAAGAGGTCCTGACCGCCGACGTCATAGTTCCTCTCTGCAGGAGACAGTTTCTTTGAGTAATATGCTCATGATACAATTTTTGTGGATGACCTTGTTGTTGGGACAGAACAGGCCCCACGCCCACTTCTGAAGGGTCCATCTACACCACAAAGGGGAGCGTAGCTTCTGGGTGTTTGCCCAATGGGGCGGAGGTGAAACGTTCCTTCAGAAGGCGGAAGCCTTCGTCGGCTCCAGGACCCCAACTTACAAGGACCACCCTTGCGGAGAGAGGTGAGGGGAGAGGCGATAGAGCTAAAGTTCTTGATGAAATGGAGGTAGAACTCATCCAATGTAGCCAAGTAGACCAGGATGTTGTTGATATACACGACCACCTTGTGTCCAAGCATGTCCCGGAACACCTTGTTAACCTCTTGGGGCTAGGTGGGACGCTAGCGTGCCACCCGTGGTGCACTCCATCAACAGCAGGTGCATTTCAAGAGCGGCAAATTTGAATCCAAATAAATGTCAAAATTCAAATTTTTCAAAAATACAACTATGTTACACCATTTGAAAGATAAACATCTCCTTAATCTAACCACGTTTTACGATTTCAAAAAGGTTTTACGGCGAAAGCATAAATTTAGAGTATGTTAGGACAGTACATTTACAAGAGTTGTGTGTAATGTTTTGTCAAGTCAAAGACAGGGTCACCAAAACCATAAAACCAGCTAAAATGATGCACTAACCTTTTACAATCTCCATCAGATGACACTCCTAGGACATTATGTTAGACAATGCATGCATTTTTAGTTCTATCAAGTTCATATTTATATCCAAAAACAGCGTTTTACTATGGCATTGATGTTGAGGAAATCGTTTCCCTCCAATAACCGGCAGTCAAGTCAGCGTCACAAATTAAATAATTAAAATTAGAAAACATTGGTAAAATATTATATTGTCATTTAAAGAATTATAGATTTACATCTCTTGAACGCAATCAACTTGCCAGTTTTAAAAATAACCTTACTGGGAAATCACACTTTGCAATAATCTGAGCACTGCGCCCAGAAAAATACGCGTTGCGATACAGACTAGACGTCATGTTGGGGAGATCTAAAATCGAAAATACTATGTAAATAATCCATTACCTTTGATTCTCTTCATCAGATGTCACTTCCAGGTATCACAGGTCCATAACGAATGTAGTTTTGTTCAAAAAAGCTCATCATTTATGTCCAAAAATCTCCGTCTCGTTAGCACATGATGTAAGCCAGCCGGACTTCTCGTCATGAACGAGGGGAAAAAATATATTTCCGTTCGTTCAAACATGTCAAACGTTGTATAGCATAAATCATTGTAAAGGCTGGTGACATCTAGTGGAAGCAATAGGAAGTGCCAAAATATTCCTAAACCCCTGTGTTTTTCAATGGGATAGGTTTAAAGTCAATACAACACATCAGGTATCCACTTCCTGTCAGAAAATGTCTCAGGGTTTTGCCTGCCAAATGAGTTCTGTTATACTCACAGACACCATTCAAACAGTTTTGGAAACTTTAGAGTGTTTTCTATCCATATATAATAAGTATATGCATATTCTAGTTACTGGGTAGGATTAGTAACCAGATTAAATCGGGTACATTTTTTTTATCCAGACGTGCAAATGCTGCCCCCTAGACCCAACAGGTTAACAAATGCCTGGAGCATTGGCTAATTCATAAGGCATCACCAAGTACTCATAGTGACCAGATATTGTGCTGAAAGCTGTCTTCCATTCATCCCAGATGTGGATAAGATTGTAGGCACTCCGTAGGTCCAATTTGGTAAAGAACCGGGCCATGCGGAGCTGTTTGATTACTGCCAGCACCAACTGGAGAGGGTAACAGTATTTAGTGGTGATGACATTCAGACCTCTGTAATCAATGCACGAGAATAACCCTCCATCCTTCTTTACCACGAAGAAGAAGCCTGCCGATGCAGGGGAGGTGGACATGCGGATGAAACCTTGTTGGAGCTCCTCATGGATGTATTCCTCTATAGCCTTCGTTTCAGCCACCTACAAAGTGTATATGTGGCTGCGTGGGGCGTAGAGCCTGCAGGCAGGTTGATGGCACAGTCTGAGGGGCGATGAGGAGGGAGACAGTTGGTGCAGGTTTTGGAGAAAAAAACTCCCGGAGGTATACCAAGACCTGTTGGGCTGAAGGGCAACCACAGGACTCTCAACCGCCGTGGAACCACAGGGGAAGGGAAAAGCAGTTCCTCCAGCATTTGGGTGCCCAGTCCGTGATTGTCGTCCTCGACCATGAGATGGTGGGGTTATGGCGTTGGAGCCATGGGAGACTGAGGATGATCTTGTGTACGGGTGCACTGATGATGAAGAAGGGAAGGCTTTCTTGATGTATGGACTCCACGGTGAGGGGGAGTGGTGTTGTGATGTGTGTGATGTGTGTGATAGTCCCAGATTCCAGTGGTTGATTATCTAGCGCTTGAACCAGAAACGGAGAGGAGAGCGGGTATGAGGTGATGTTAAGAGAGGCGGAAAAGGCCTGATCAATAAAATTCCCCACGGCACTGGAATCCACTAGAGCTGTAGAAACAGTACATGACGAACAGCCAGCAAGTGAAATCGACACTAAAGAGGGTTTAGCGGAAAGTGATGATGATGGAATACTCATGCCTACCCCAGGAAACAGGGCCTTTCCTCTGCTCTTGTGGACCTCGGGTTGGAACGTCCCGGACACCATTGAAGCTGGTTCCACTCTTGACCACAATAGGGACAATGTCCTAGCTGTCTCCGACGGCGTCTCTAAGCCGTGGGGAGGCATGTGGCCGCTACCTCCATGTGTTCAGGCTCTGATACAGAATGGTCAATGAAGGAGGGAGAGAGGCGATGGGGGTGGCGATGTTCCTGAAGTAGGTTATCCAGGCAGATGGGTCGAAGGAGCGGGTGTCGTCTCGGCATGCCAATTCCGTCTGGACCTCTTCACACAGTCCTCTTCTGTATAGGGTGCGGCGCGCCGGCTCATTCCATCCGCTGGATGCTGCCTCTGTCTGGAAGGTGTGCGCGTACTCCGCAGTGGTCTAGCCATCATGCCGTAGTTGGAGTAGGTGCTCACCCCCCTCTCTGTCCCCCGGTGGATGATTGAAGACAACTCTCAACAGCCATGATTCCCTCATAGGTAGCCAGCTCCTCCTCTCCTCTCTCTCTGACAGCCGTAGCCCACTCCAATGACCGTCCAGTCAGCAGAGAAATAACCGCCGCAACCTTGGACATCTTTTGGTGGGGGCTCCCATCTGATGAGCGAAATAGAAGGAGCACTGGAGTAGGAAGCCACAGCATTTGGATGATGCCCCGTCATATTTGTCCGGGAGGGACAAACAGTCATCGCTGACTAGGGTGGACTGCTGGATGGGCTGGGGTGCTGGCTCGCTGGGTCGACTTGTGGAAGAGAATCCTCTGCTAGTTGGAGGTAACGCCCCTCGGGTAATGTCGAGACGTTGAAGAACACGGAGGACCTCATCCATAGCTGTCCCCAGTTGCGCCAGTTGGTTGTGGTGTTGGCAAAGTACATGTCCCTGTTCGCTGAACATCTGGGAGATGTCCTGATTCCCTGCTGATTCCATTTGTTGAGGCAGGAAGCAGGTGCAGGTGCTGAGTTTAAAAATCATAAAGAACATAGAGCGATACAAAACAAGAGAAGCGTCTGGACTCTTCTTCCAACTCACTGTCAGACTCTAATACATGATCCTCATATTTGGAAAATTCTTCATATTCCAAAGTGGAAGACGCTCCTTCCACACTAGCTTCTCTCTCTAAATATTTTTTTTCTAAGGCCCTCTGAGCAGAGATTATTTTTGCCATACTAATTGATTGTGGTAAGGAGCCATACATGCAAAGCTATTTA
Organism: Salmo salar; assembly: GCF_965601325.2. Taxonomy (NCBI): domain Eukaryota; kingdom Metazoa; phylum Chordata; class Actinopteri; order Salmoniformes; family Salmonidae; genus Salmo; species Salmo salar. Next base: position 58,335,531 of record NC_138296.1, on the reverse strand, counting down.
TTTATGTCCCTCCCCCAATTTGCACCTGGCTGGTGTTTTCACCTATAGAGAACAAGCTACTCAGGCGAATAGTGCTTGTTAAATAAGGTTAGAACGAAGCTGAATTAATCTCTGCAAGATCACATAATGATAGTATTCTACATAACGGAACCGAATATAATAGCATAATATAGCGTTTCTGTGGACAAAAACAACTGCGTTCAATCAGGGGATAATCCTTCAAACTTTACTGGTGAAACGTCCATGCAGCATCTGCATACCAACCATTTGATCTCAATCAGTTTCATGGGGATATGCATTTAGATATTCATTAGTTATACAGTGTTGTTTTGAATGATGTAAAGTGCACAATTTTTTGAGCAGATGGTTTTAACAAAATGTAGCATTACCTACCTGTGTATTTTGCAGCACACTGTTGAGTTTTGGCCACATGAGAGAAAAACATTATACAGTAACATTATACTATGCTACTGTATTCAGTTCTTTATGTACAATACTATAATTATGTGATCTTGCAGATATTGATTCAGCTTTGATCTAACTTTTTTAAATGAGCACCATTCGCCTGAGTAGCCTGTTCTCTGTGCGTGAAATGGAGAATATACACAATAAACAGATCCAGAGAAAGGTGGATCTGCAGCCACTCAGTTAATTTTATTTAGGGTCTTCAATAGTTTCACCTGTGAGTGTCCAGCCAGGGCAGGTCAGCACTTTTTAACATTCCAATGGTATAGTCTTGTGAATCTCTCATGCATATTATGTGGATGAAAATGGGAACAATGGGAGAGATGAGTGAGATTGTCACGACTTCCGCCGAAGCCGGTTACTCTCCTTGTTCGGGTGGCGTTCGGCGGTCGACGTCACCGGTCTTCTAGCCATCGCCGATCCACCTTTCATTTTCCATTGGTTTTGTCTTGTTTTCCCACACACCTGGTTTACATTTCCCTCATTACTTGTCGTGTATTTAACCCTCTGTTCCCCCCATGTCTGTGTGTGAAATTGTTTATTGTCAGGTGGGCACGTTTCCGGCTGGTTTGCGCCGGGTTTTGTTTTACACCTGTGCTTTGTGGCAGCCGGTACTTTGTACTTTGTTATTTGTACTTTGTGCTGCCTTGTTCTTTGGGCATTCGTTTTGTGACATGGTTGCGTTCTATTATTATGATTGCCTCAGTAAAGTGCTTTGTCCACTCATCTCTGCTCTCCTGCGCCTGACCTCCATGCACCAGCTACACTCATCCCTCGACAGAGATGAAAATTATTGGAATGTGGGGTCTTTATAACACATTGGATTCAAAGCGTCTTCTAAAAACCAAAGGACACAGTACAGCACAAAAAATTACACAATTTAAATGTAGTGTGGTTTTGAATGTGGCGATGGAGTCAGAGTTGGGTGTATTGAATGAACAAACATAATAAATAAATAAATAAATAAATAATTAATTATTTAATAAACTTTGTCTGTTGAACACAGTAATGGACCACCCATAATTCCTTAGTTATTTACGTAAAATAAACATATATTTTGGCAGGACAAATACTGATTTTAAAACATCATAGAATACATATTCCCCAATCATATTATCAAAAGGTGAGTATCAAAATAGTTTTCAAAGATGCCCTTGTCTTAATATTGAACCTCAGATTTAGATATTTTGTAGCTATAGCCTACAGTCAACTCAAAATATGGTATTATGTTATTTTGAAATACATTTTCCGCATCATAATGAGACTAAATGAAACTATTGTTTTTGGGATGTTGTCCTATATTAAATAGACTTATTAGAATGTTTAAAATGTAGGAGAAAAGGCAGACATTTTATATAAACATGTGGTCAGAAGCACAAACAGCAATGTTTTCAGGCATTTTCCGTTGGTACCCATGTACTAAATGTCTCTCCTCACCCGGAAAGCCTGCTCACTGATGTCAATGAATAAATGGGCAATCGAAGTCATACCAAAGCTGATCATTGTGACTTGATTGAATGTGAATCATGTGGATGATGATGATGGTGAGACCCCGGTAACAGATGGACTGTGATCCCTTTAATCATAGGCTATCGTTACCTTGCGTCTCTAAAATCACTGTTTCCATTTCTATAGTCTTTACAAAGAGTACTTTTTTAATTGAAAGGACCAAATATCGGCCTTTTACCAGATCCAAATATTTTTCCGCATGAACTGATAAATATTTTCCTAAACAACAGACTGTCAGGTCCTGACCTTAGAAAGCTGTTATTTTCTATGGTAGAGTAGGTCAGGGCATGATGGGGTTTTCTAGTTTAGTTTTTCTATGTTGGGTTTTGTTTGGGATGATCTCCAATTAAATGCAGCTGGTCCTCGTTGTCTCTAATTGGAGATCATACTTTAGTAGGGGTTTTTCCACCTGGGATGGTGGGAGATTGTCTTTGAGTTAGTGTTTGTTTCACCTCTGCGTCACAGTTTGTTGTTTTGTTATTCAGTTTATTTATATGTATTGCATAGTTTCACAGTGAAAATAAAATGTGGAACGACACACACGCTGCACTTTGGTCCGCTCCTTCCTACGACAACCGTGACACAGACACACCGTTGCTTCCCATTCTTTAATAAAATACTCATAAACACAAACAGGCAATAGGCTACAGCTAGCTTCACAGATGTTTCCCACCAAAATACAGGGAAACTCAATGTATCTCGACATATTTTGCAAACGGCGTACATTGAGTGAGCGAGGGGGTCTGTACGCAGTGTACCAGCTTCGCCGGTGCATTTCGCTCAACAAAACATATGGAATTGTTTTACGATGGTCATAACATGGATCATGTAGCTATTTGATTTCCAATTTTAGGACTCCTTTAGGTATTAAAAAATATCCCAAAATTATTTGATAAAATATTGAGTTTGGCATTTACTACTATAGCCAACATAAATGTCTTGAATAACACCTTCATAAATGGCATTAAAAAAAGGAAAAAAATGTATCATGAGGAATAAGATTTTGAAGGGTCTGTCCTATACCTGGGAGATGTAAGAAAGCTCATAAAATATTTTTGTTTAATTCCTTGTTTTTGTTGACACAAAACTACCTCCATACTTAAATTAATTTGTATGGGTTACCTTCAGACGAGTCGTGGCAAAATGGAGAACACCATCATGTTCGTGAGAGTCTCCCCTTTCCATAATGGGGTCTTAATATTTTTAGGCCAAACCATTCGGATGCTACAGCTACACCTTTCACCGCAGACGATATCTCTACTTTAGGATATTTTCATTAAGTTTCTTAGATTGACGCAGAGGTGCATCAACGGACTGTTATTATAAGGACATTTTTGATGCTCACTCTCACGTACACAAACCAGGCAAGTTATGTAGGTTGATATACTGTAGAAAGCTCTCACAAGCTTCCCTAGAAACACAGACAGGGAAGTCAATTGCTGTTTCCATGTTTTGTCTGGGCCTGCCTGCTGAAGAACCACATTAACACCACACACACACACACACACACACACACACACACACACACACACACACACACACACACACACACACACACACACACACACACACACACACACACACACACACACACACACACACACACACACACACACACACACACTACACACACACACACAGGGCTGATCATAAAACATTTTCTGTGCCCCCCGGAATTGTAATCAGTAATATAACTTTTGGATTACCCAAACTCACAAAAGCAATCTGATTACTTTGAGTTAATTGTGGATTACTTGCCCCATGAGAGGCATTAGAAGAGACAAAAAGGATACATCAAATACATTTGGTGTGTCACCATAGTGGTCTCTGACTTGTGGTCAGACTCGCTCAGGTGGAACAAACTTAAACTTGAGCCTTTTTTCAATGCTGAGCTGAATGTCATTGAAAAACAGAAAGGTGTCATAATGTATTTTTCGCAAACATCCTTTCTGAATTTAAAAGTAATCCAAGAGGTAATCATCTAGTTTTTCAAAAGTCTCTGTAACCTTAATACAATATTTTTGTTGGTAACGGAACTGATTTGTTAGTTTTTTTGTAATCAGATTACATGTAATCAGTTACTCCCCAACCCTTCCCAAACAATTACACACTGTAAATTCACCTAATGAAGAGACGTATCAGTGTATTATATGACAGAGAGAGGGTTAGGTCCTCTCATACAATAGTCCTGTATGAGCCTAGGGCAATTAAAGAGCAACCAGTGTGTTTATCATACAAGCCAAGTGAAAAAAGAACCTCAATATTCCTAGGTATTTTAGCACCGCAATTATGTTTCTCCAGTCAGAGCAGGAAAGAAACGTGATGCTAAGGTGATATAGAGGTCTCGTTTGACCCGGGTGCAAATGACCTTTTCAAACAAAGCGCCATGCCTTGTGAATACAAATGGATTAAAGTTCAGAATGGATGTGCCCAGTAGGATGGATGGCCTGACCTTTGACCCTAACCTCTTCATAGATCTCAGAGGGTATCATTGTTGATCTTAGAGCTGCTGTGCACATGCACTGGACTGAGTCTCTGAGCTGGGCTTTAATTAACACTCCTAGGCCATTCCTATGACTTTGCCAGGAGAGGTAGGCATAGAGGGGGAAGGCCACTGGAAGGCTAAAATGTTTTAAGTCAATAAGTATTCAACCCCTTTGTTATGGCAAGCTTAAATAAGTTCAGCAGTAAAGATTTGTTTAACCAAATACTTTCCGTTGACTCACTCTGTGTGCATTAATAGTGTTTAACATGATTTTTGAATGACTACCTCATCTGTGTACCCCACACATACAATTATATGTAAGGTCCCTTGGTCGAGCAGTGAATTTCAAACCCAGATTCAACCATAATGACCAGGGAGGTTTTCCAATGTCTCACAAAGATGGGCACCTATTGGAAGAGGGGTAAAAATAGAATATCCCTTTGAGCATGATGACGTTATTCATTACGCTTCGGAGGGTGTATCAATACACCTTGTCACTACAAAGTTACAGGCGTCCTTCCTAACTCAGTTGCCGGAGAGGAAGGAAATCGCTCAGGGATTTCACCATGAGGCCAGTGGTGTCTTTAAGCAGTTAAAGAGTTTAACCTCTATGGGCTAGGTGGGACGCAAGCGTCCCACCCGTGGTGCACTCCATCAACAGCAGGGGCATTTCAAGAGCGGCAAATTTGAATCCAAATAAATGTCAAAATTCAAATTTTTCAAACATACAACTATTTTACACCCTTTGAAAGATAAACATCTCCTTAATCTAACCACGTTTTACGATTTCAAAAAGGTTTTACGGCGAAAGCATAAATTTAGAGTATGTTAGGACAGTACATTTACAAGAGTTGTGTGTAATGTTTTGTCAATTCAAAGACAGTGTCACCAAAACCATAAAACCAGCTAAAATGATGCACTAACCTTTTACAATCTCCATCAGATGACACTCCTAGGACATTATGTTAGACAATGCATGCATTTTTAGTTCTATCAAGTTCATATTTATATCCAAAAACAGCGTTTTACTATGGCATTATGTTGAGGAAATCGTTTCCCTCCAATAACCGGCAGTCAAGTCAGTACCACAAATTAAATAATTAAAATGAGAAAACATTGGTAAAATATTATATTGTCATTTAAAGAATTATAGATTTACATCTCTTGAACGCAATCAACTTGCCAGATTTAAAAATAACCTTACTGGGAAATCACACTTTGCAATAATCTGAGCACTGTGCCCAGAAAAATACGCGTTGCGATACAGACTAGACGTCATGTTGGGGAGATCTAAAATCGAAAATACTATGTAAATAATCCATTACCTTTGATTCTCTTCATCAGATGTCACTTCCAGGTATCACAGGTCCATAACGAATGTAGTTTTGTTCAAAAAAGCTCATCATTTATGTCCAAAAATCTCCGTCTTGTTAGCACATGATCTAAGCCAGCCGGACTTCTCGTCATGAACGAGGGGAAAAAATATATTTACATTCGTTCAAACATGTCAAACGTTGTATAGCATAAATCATTAGGGCCTTTTTTAACCAGAACATGAATAATATTCAAGGTGGACGAATGCATTCTCTTTTATAACGTATTGGAACGAGGGTACCCAACATGAACTCGCGCGCCAGGTGTCTAATGGGCCATCATCGTTCCATGGCTCTTGTTCGGTCAGATCTCCCTCCAGAAGACTCAAAACACTTTGTAAAGGCTGGTGACATCTAGTGGAAGCAATAGGAAGTGCCAAAATATTCCTCAGCCCCTGTGTTTTTCAATGGCATAGGTTTAAAGGTAATACAACACATCAGGTATCCACTTCCTGTCAGAAAATGTCTCAGTGTTTTGCCTGCCAAATGAGTTCTGTTATACTCACAGACACCATTCAAACAGTTTTAGAAACTTTAGAGTGTTTTCTATCCATATATAATAAGTATATGCATATTCTAGTTACTGGGTAGGATTAGTAACCAGATTAAATCGGGTACATTTTTTTTATCCAGCCGTGCAAATACTGCCCACTAGCCCTAACAGGTTAATGGCTGTGACAACTGAGGATGGATCAACAACATTTTAGTTACTCCAAAATACCTGTACAGAATACAAATATGACAAAATATTAAAAAAAACATGCATTCTGTTTGCAACAAGGCACTAAAGTAATAAAGTAATACTACAAAAAATTTGGCAAAGCAATTCATGTTTGTGCTGAATAAAACATTTTTGTTGTGTTTGGGGTAAATCTAATACAACACAAAACTGAGTACTACGCTCCATATTTTCAAGAATAGTGATGACGGCATCATGATATGGGTAACCTGTAATTGTTTTTCAGGATAAGAAAGAAACACAGGGAAAATCCTAGAGTAAAACCTGGTTCAGTCTGCTTTCCACCAGACACTGGGAGATGAATTCACCTCTAATCAGGAAAATAACCTAAAACACTAAGCCAAATCTATACTGGAGTTGCTTACGAAAAAGACAGTGAATGTTCCTCAGTGGTCGAGTTAGAGTTACATTTACTTGAAATCTATGGCAAGACATAAATGGTTGTCTAGCAATAATTAACAGAGCTTGAATCATTTTGAAAATAATAAGGGGAAAATGTTTCACAATCCAGGTATGATAAGCTCCTACAGACATACCCAGAAAGACTCATAGCTATGGTCGCTGCCAACGGTGCTCCTAAAAAGTATTGACTTAGGGGTGTGAATGCTTATGTTCCTAGTGGCCGGAGACTTTAATGCAGGGAAACTTAAATCAGTTCTACCAAATTTCCATCAACATGTTAAATGTGCAACCAGAGGGGAAACAATGCTAGATCACCTGTACTCCACACACAGAGACGCATACAAAGCTCTCCCTCGCCCTCCATTTGGTAAATCCAACCAAAACTCTATCCTCCTGATTCCTGCTTAATTCAAGCTAAAATGAAAGCAGGAAGCACCAGTGACTCGGTCTATAAAAATGTGGTCAGATGAAGCAGATGCTAAACTACAGGACTGTTTTGCTATCACAGACTGGAACATGTTCCGGGATTCTTCCGATGGCATTGAGGAGTACACCACATCAGTCACTGGCTTTATCAATAAGTGCATCGAGGACGTCGTCCCCACAGTGACTGTACGTACATACTCCAACCAGAAGCCATGGATTACAGGCAACATTCGCAAAGAGCTAAAGGGTAGAGCTGCCACTTTCGGGGTGCGGGACTCTAACCCGGAAGCTTACAAGAAATCCTGCTATGCCCTGCGACGAACCATCAAACAGGAAAAGCGTCAATACAGGGCTGAGATTGAATCATACTACCCCGGCTCCGACGCTCGTCTTGTGGCAGGGCTTGCAAACTATTACAGACTACAAAGGGAAGCACAGCCGCGAGCTGCCCAGTGACACGAGCCTACCAGACGAGCGAAATCACTTCTATGGTCGCTTCGAGGCAAGCAACACTGAGGCATGCATGAGAGCATCAGCTGTTCCAGATGACTGTGTGATCACGCTCTCCGTAGCCGATGTGAGTAAGACCTTTAAATAGGTCAACATACACAAGGCTGCGGGGCCAGATGGATTACCAGGACATGTGCTCCGGGCATGTGCTGCCCAACTGGCAGGTGTCTTCACTGACATTTTCAACATGTCCCTGATTGAGTCTGTAATATCAACATGTTTCAAGCAGACCACCATAGTCCCTGTGCTCAAGAACACAAAGGCAACCTGCCTAAATGACTACAGACCCGTAGCACTCACGTCCATAGCCATGAAGTGCTTTGAAAGGTTAGTAATGGCTCACATGAACACCATTATCCCAGAAACCCTAGACCCACTCCAACTTGCATACTGCCCAAACAGATCCACAGATGATGCAATCTCTATTGCACTCCACACTGCCCTTTCCGACCTGGACAAAAGGAACACGTATGTGAGAATGCTATTCATTGACTACAGCTCAGTGTTCAACACCATAGTACCCTCAAAGTTCATCACTAAGCTAAGGACCCTGGGACTAAACACATCCCTCTGCAACTGGATCCTGGACTTCCTGACGGGCCACCCCCAGGTGGTGAGGGTAGGTAGCAACACATCTGCCACGGTGATCCTCAATACTGGAGCTCCCCAGGGGTGCGTGCTCAGTCCCCTCCTGTACTCCCTGTTCACCCACGACTGCATGGCCAGGCATGACTCCAACACCATCATTAAGTTTGCAGATGACACAACAGGGGTAGGCCTGATCACCGACAACGACGAGACAGCCTATAGGGAGGAAGTCAGAGACCTGGTGCCAAGATAACAACCTGTCCCTCAAAGTAACCAAGACTAAGGAGATGATTGTGGATTACAGGAAAAGGAGGACCGAGCACGCCCCCATTCTCATCGACGGGGCTGTAGTGGAGCAGGTTGAGAGCTTCAAGTTCCTTGGTGTCCACATCAACATCAAACTAGAATGGTCCAAACACACCAAGACAGTCGGGAAGAGGGCACAACAAAGCCTATTCCCCCTCAGGAAACTAAAAAGGTTTGGCATGGGTCCTGAGATCCTCAAAAGGTTCTACAGCTGCAACATTGAGAGCATCCTGACTGATTGCATCACTGCCTGGTACGGCAATTGCTCGGCCTCTGACCGCACGGCACTACAGAGGGTAGTGCGTATGGCCCAGTACATCACTGGGGCTAAGCTGCCTGCAATCCAGGACCTCTACACCAGGTGGTGTCAGAGGAAGTCCCTAAAAATTGTCAAAGACCCCAGCCACCCCAGTCATAGACTGTTCTCTCTGCTACCGCATGGCAAGAGGTACCGGAGTGCCAAGTCTATGACAAAAAGGCTTCTCAACAGTTTTTACCCCCAAGCCATAAGACTCCTGAACAGGTAATCAAATGGCTCCCCAGACTATTTGCATTGTGTTCCCCATTCCCTCTTTTTACGCTGCTGCTACTCTCTGTTCATCATATATGCATAGTCACTTTAATTATACATTAATGTACATACTACCTCAATCAGCCTGACTAACCGGTGTCTGTATGTAGCCTCGCTACTTTTATAGCCTCGCTACTGTATATAGCCTGTCTTTTTACTGTTGTTTTATTTGTTTACCTACCTATTGTTTACCAAATACCTTTTTTGCACTGTTGGTTAGAGCCTGTAAGTAAGCATTTCACTGTCTACACCTGTTGTATTCGGCGCACGTGACAAATAAACTTTGATTTGATATTTCAAAATATTTGCCACAATTTCAAAAAATTTGTTTTCACTTTGGGATATTGTAGATTGGTTAGAAACAAAATCAATTTAATACATTTTTTATTCATGCTGTACCACAACAAAATGTGAAATACGTCAAGGGGTATGAATACTTTCTGAAAGCACTGTAATGCAAAATGTCTCAGGAAAGACTGTCTGGGTTGATAATACTCAGTATAGAAAACAGTCAGGCCTGCAACCTGGACCTGCAGGCCGTGGTGAAAACATTTGCATATAAAAAAGGAGAACTTCAGGAGAGTCTTTTAAGATGGATTTTATTTGATTTAGGCCTAATTTAATGTACTTTTAATATTACAGCCCATTTGTGTAGACAATTAGCCAGACAAAACCCGCTGTGTTCAACAAAAAATAGTGGCTGAATTTATCCACAAGCCGACTAGATTTTTTCAAAATTGTTAAGCCATTTGAAGTGCAATTTTATAACAAGTTTACAAATAGCACCTAAATCACAGCTAAATATGGTATATACTCTAGCTATAGATAGCACACTGCATATTGAAACAATCCCTTGTAAGCTAGTGTTTTGAGGGTGGACTGACTGTATTACACGGCATTAATAGACACGTTTTACACACAGCAACTTTCTATCCAAGCTGGGAGAGAGCGTGAGGACGGCTCATACCATGCAGGTTCAGGTAGCCTATACAGGACAGCTGTATATTTCTTTATCAATTGGTAGCTGATTAGTATTCTGTTGTCAAAGACTCCAGCCAACTAAACATTTTCAAAAACTCCAGCAACCAAGTCATAGACTGTTCTCTCTGCTACTGCACAGCAAGCGGTACGCTAAGCATAGTTCCAAAAGTCTACTTAACAGCTTTTACCCCCAAGCCATAAGACTGCTGAACAGCTAATCAACTGGCTACCCAAACTATTTGCATTGACCCCCTTTATTTACGCTGCTGCTACTCCCTGTTTATTATCTGTGCATAGTCACTTTACCCCTACCTATATGCACATAAACTCAGCAAAGAAACGTCCCTTTTTCAGGACCCTGCCTTTCAAAGATAATTCTTAAAAATCCCAATAACTTCACAGATCTTAATTGTATAGGGTTTAAACACTGTTTCCCATGCATGTTCAATGAACCATAAACAATTAATGAACATGCACCTGTGGAACGGTCGGATCAGTACAACTCGAACATCACACCTGCGGGACAGGTACAGGATGGCAACAACAACTGCCCGAGTTACACCAGGAATGCACAATCCCTCCATCAGTGCTCACACTGTCCGCAATAGGCTGAGAGAGGCTGGACCCAGGGCTGTAGGCCTGTTGTAAGGCAGGTCATCATCAGACATCACCGGCAACAACGTCGCCTATGGGCACAAACCCACCGTCGCTAGACCAGACAGGACAGGCAAAAAGTGCTCTTCACTGAAAAGACGCGGTTTTGTCTCACCAGGGGTGATGGTCGGATTTGTGTTTATCGTCGAAGGAATGAGCATTACACTGAGGCCTGTACTCTGGATCGATTTGGAGGTGGAGGGTCCGTCATTGTTTGGGGCGGTGTGTCACAGCATCATCGAACTGAGCTTGTTGTCATTGCAGGCAATCTCCACGCTGTGCATTACAGGAAATACATCCTCCTCCCTCATGTGGTACCCTTCCTGCAGGCTCATCCTGACATGACCCTCCAGCATGACAATGCCACCAGCCATACTGCTCATTCTGTGCGTGATTTCCTGCAAGACAGGAATGTCAATGTTCTGCCATGGCCAGCGAAGAGCCCGGATCTCAATCCCATTGAGCACGTCTGGGACCTGTTGGATCGGAGGGTGAGTGCTAAGGCCATTCCCCCCAGAAATGTCCGGGAACTTGCAGGTGCCTTGGTGGAAGAGTGGGGTAATATCTCACAGCAAGAACTGGCAAATCTGGTGCAGTCCATGAGGAGGAGATGCACTGCAGTACTTAATGCAGCTGGTGGCCACACCAGATACTGACTGTTACTTTTGATTTTGACCCCCCCTTCATTCAGGGACACATTATTCAATTTTTGTTCGTCACATGTCTGTGGAACTTGTTCAGTTTATGTCTCAGTTGTTGAATCTGAACATACATACAAATATTTACACATGTTAAGTTTGCTGAAAATAAACACAGTTGACAGTGAGAGGACTTTTCTTTTTTTGCTGAGTTTATTACCTCAATTACCTAGACTAACCTCTAACCCCGCACATTGACTCGATACCGGTACCCCCTGTATATAGCCTTGTTATTGTTATTTTATTGTGAAACTTTTTTTACTTTAGTTTATTAACAAAATATGTTCTTACTCTGCTTTGTTGGTTAAGGATTTGTAAGTAAGCATTTCACAGTAGGGTCGTATTCGGCGCATGTGATGAATAAAATTAGATTTTATTTTATTTGCTGTATAGAAAATGTATTTGACCAGCTGAAATGTTTGATTTTCCAACTTTAATTGCTTGAAAAAGTTGTTATATTATTACCACCAGCCAGCAGTCTAAAATCGGCAGCACTGCCATACCGTGTATAGCTTAGTGAAATGTTAGGCCTAACCTGAGAAAATTACAATCAAATAAGCCTGCCAATAAACATTTATCCATTAGCTAAAGCAAAGCTGTGCCCTGGCACAACAGAAAGCTGATCGTCGATTCGATAGGCATGCAGCCACATACAATCGTGGCCAAAAGTTTTGAGAATGACACAAATATTACTTTTCACAAAGTCTGCTGCCTCAGTTTGTATGATGGCAATTTGCATATACTCCAGAATGTTATAAAGAGTGATCAGATGAATTGCAATTAATTGCAAAGTCCCTCTTTGCCATGCAAATGAACTGAATCCCCCAAAAACATTTCCACTGCATTTCAGCCCTGACACAAAAGGACCAGCTGACATCATGTCAGTGATTGTTTCATTAACACAGGTGTGAGTGTTGACGAGGACAAGGCTGGAGATCACTCTGTCATGCTGATTGAGTTCGAATAACAGACTGGAAGCTTCAAAAGGAGGGTGGTGCTTGGAATCATTGTTCTTCCACTGTCAAAGGTGGTTACCTGCAAGGAAACACGTGCCATCATCATTGCTTTGGACAAAAAGGGCTTCACAGGCAAAGATATTGCTGCCAGTAAGATTGCACCTAAATCAACTATTTATCGGATCATCAAGAACTTCAAGGAGAGCGGCTAAATTGTTGTGAAGAAGGCTTCAGGGTGCCCAAGAAAGTCCAGCAAGCGCCAGGACCATCTCCTAAAGTTGATTCAGCTGCGGGATCGGGGCACCACCAGTACAGAGCTTGCTCAGGAATGGCAGCAGGCAGGTGTGAGTGAATCAGCACGCACAGTGAGGCGAAGACTTTGAGGATGGCCTGGTGTCAAGAAGGGCAGCAAAGAAGCCCCTTCTCTCCAGGAAAAACATCAGGGACAGACTGATATTCTTCGAAAGGTACAGGGATTGGACAGCTGAGGACTGGGGTAAAGTAATTTTCTCTGATGAATCCCCTTTCCGATTGTTTGGGGCATCCGGGAAAAAGCTTGTCCGGAGAAGACAAGGTGAGCGCTACCATCAGTCCTGCGTCATGCCAACAGTTAAGCATCCTGAGACCATTCATGTGTGGGGTTGCTTCTCAGCCAAGGGAGTGGGCTCACTCACAATTTTGCCTAAGAAGACAGCCTTGAATAAAGAATGGTACCAACACATCCTCTGAGAGCAACTTCTCCCAACCATCCAGGTGTCACGATCATCGTAGGAACATTCAGACCAAAGCGCAGCGTGATATCGGATCGACATATTTTTATTATAAGTCAACTGCACAACAAAGAATACACAACACGTGAAGCTACGGAGTGCTCACAGGCAACTACACATAAACAAGATCCCACAAAACACAGTGGGGAAATGGCTGCCTAAATATGATCCCCAATCAGAGACAACGATAAACAGCTGCCTCTGATTGGGAACCATACCAGGCCAACATAGAAATAAATAACCTAGACTAGAACACCCCCCTAGTCACGTGACAGTATCCTCCCCCAAAGGTGCGGACTCCGGCCGCAAAACCTGAATCCAACCGGGGAGGGTGGGGGGGGGGGGTGATTAGTGTCGGTGGCGGCTCCGGTGCAGGTCGTAGCCCCCACCCAGACCCCGGATCCGGCCATGGCGCCGGGCTGAATGCCGTGCCTGGACTGGGCATCGGCGCAAAGGAGGGCTCCGGCCATGGAGCTGGGTTGGACGTCGTGCCTGGACTGGGCACCAGCGCAAAGGAGGGCTCCGGCCTTGGAGTGGGACTGGACGCCGTGCCTGGACTGGGCACCGGCGCAAAGGAGGGCTCCGGCCATGGAGCTGGGTTGGACGTCGTGCCTGGACTGGGCACCAGCGCAAAGGAGGGCTCCGGCCTTGGAGTGGGACTGGACGCCGTGCCTGGACTGGGCACCGGCGCAAAGGAAGGCTCCCGCCATGGAGCGGGACTGGACGCCGTGCCTGGACACTGGCGCAGAGGAAGGCTCCGGCCTTGGAGCTGGACTGGACACCGTGCCTGGACTGGGCATTGGCGCAGAGGAGGCCTAATGCATGGAGCCGGTACAGGTGGCACCGGACTGGTGATATACACTTTAGGGCGAGAGCGGGGAGCAGGCATAGGACGTACCGGACTGGGGAGGCGCACCGGAGTCCTGATGCATGGGACCGGCACAGGTTGCACTGAACTGGTGGCACGCTCTTCAGGGCGAGTGCGAGGAGCAGGTATAGGACGTACCGGACTGGAGGCGCACTGGAGGCCTGATACGTGGGGCCGGCACAGGTTGCACCGGACTGGTGACACACACTTCAGGGCGAGTGCGATGTACTGGACTGGTTGAGGCGCACTGAAGGCCAGATGCGTGAAACCGGTGCAGATGACACCAGACTGGTGTCAAGCTCCTCAGCACGCACGCGCTGCAGCACTCTCATCGCCACCACCTCTCTCCAGAATCTTTCATCGAGTTCCTCCTTCGACTCCCTGACGATCTCTGACTCATTCCTCGGCGCCGCCAACCACCCCGTGTGCCCCTCCTCCCAAAAAAATGTGGGCTGTCTTTTGGGCTGTCTTTGTGGCCGCGAATCCCGGCGTTGTTACTGTCCTCCCTTCTCTCCTTGCGTCTGCTTTCGTGTCCTGCCAAGATTTCCTCCCAAGTCCAGGATATTTTCTCCTCGATCTCCTCCCAAGTCCAGGATGCCATCTCCTCCTGGGCACGCTGCTTGGTCCTGTTGTGGTGGGATCTTCTGTCACGGTTGTCGTAAGAACTGGAAACATACTCGGACCAAAGCGCAGCATGATCTGGGTTCCACATATTTATTTAAGCGAAACTTCCAAACAAAAAAGAAACAAACAATCAACAACCTGTGACATCAGAGGTGCCACATGCACTAACTCAAAACACCACGTATCAGGCCTCCAGTGCGCCTCCCCAGTCCGGTACGCCCAATCAGAGACAACGATAAACAGCTGCCTCTGATAAGGAACCATACCAGGCCAACAGAAATAAATAACCTAGACTAGAACACCCCCCTAGTCATGCCCTGACCGACTATACCATAGAGAACCAAGGGCTCTCTATGGTCAGGGCGTGACACCAGGAACAGTTTGGTGACGAACAATGCCTTCTCCAGCATGATGGAGCACCTTGCCATAAGGCAAAAGTGATAACTAAGTGGCTCGGGGAACAAAACATCAATATTTTGGGTCCATGGCCAGGAAACTCCCCAGACCATAATCCCATTGAGAACTTGTGGTCAATCCTCAAGAGGCGGGTGGACAAACAAAAACCCACAAATTCTGACAAACTCCATGCATTGATTATGCAAGAATGGGCTGCCATCAGTCAGGATGTGGCCCAGAAGTTAATTGACAGCATGCCAGGGCGGATTGCAGAGGTCTTGAAAAAGAAGGGTCAACACTGCAAATATTGACTCTGCATCAACTTCATGTAGTTGTCAATAAAAGCCTTTAACCCTTCTGAAATGCTTGTAATTATACTTCAGTATTCCATAGTAACATCTGACAAAAATATTTAAAGACACTGAAGCAGCACACTTTGTGGAAATTAATATTTGTGTCATTCTCAAAACTATTGGCCACGACTGTAGACATGTTGCAATTGCTCTCTGGCTGTGTGAGTGGCTGTCTGGCTGACACGTTCGATTATTATATATGTTTTGGGTAGGGTGGGACCCGGATTCCGACCTTTGGGGTGGCCCAGAGAAATAGTGTTACGCCAGTAGGGAAGGCGGGAAATAAATAAAGAGAGAGAGGGGGGGGGAAGGTGGGTAGGAGGGGGAGAGAGAGAAAAAAAGCGCGCAAGAGAGAGCAAGCGAGACGTCAGCTGGTTCAATCATTCCTTTTTGTTATTTCGGATTGAAGATGGATAGAGAAACACTAAATCGACAACATTTGCCTAATAATTTAAAGACGTGTCTTGTTTTTATACATCAAATGTCAGACACAGCAGATCAAACTGTAAAATTCACTAACTATTTAAATAGTCTCAGACATATAGAAATTGTCTCTCTTCTCCTTCGCTGTCTTCACACTTCATGATAGCATGCAAGTGTGTGATTGTGTGTGTGTGTGTGTGTGTGTGTGTGTGTGGGTGTGTGTGTGTGTGTGTGTGTGTGTGTGTGTGTGTGTGTGTTTGTGCGTGAGTGTATGCGTGTGTGTTAGCCTGCAGGTAGGTGTGGTAATGAGTCATCATAGAGCCATCGCTCACCCTGACAGCTGAACACAGGACTAAATTTGTCATGTGATTATGATCAGGAATGTAATTAGTTAGTCAGGTGATAAACAAAGTGCTCCAGAGTTGCTGCTGCCTGCTAACCTGAGGGACCTGAGAGATCACACATTCAGGCATGTACTCTATCCAACATATTTTCAGGTCTCCACTACTGTAAAATAGCCTGAAAATCACTGTCAAAGCAGACTTGAGAGAGAGATGGCTGTCCACCCCAATATGTTGTAGTCTTCTCCAATGTCATAGTGGCACTATGGCCCACTGCCATAGCCCTGCAGTTAGGAGCAGAGGTGAAGCCAGGCTGGGCAGAGGCCCTGCCAAATTGAACACTGGCCCATCCAATCTGGATGGCATATATATGTTTAACAATTTAAAAATGAAAACATTTGATTTGCTGTTTGTATTGTCTCCTGACCAATCAGAAATTTAGAAAAATGCAGAGGTTCAAGGGATATAATTGGTTATATCACAATTATTTGGAACCACTACCCCACCTCCGCTATAACACGTACCTACTACTAGCTTGCTAACTGTGGGCAAATTGCTTTGACCAGCTACAATTATTTGATAATTCGAACTAGCACTAGCTTGCTAGTCACAAGTTATGGCAAACCAAAGTTCACTCATGCACTTTAAAAAAAAGCCACAGATGGGGGATGAAGACACAACACC
The DNA here is from genome assembly GCF_965601325.2 of Salmo salar. Lineage (NCBI taxonomy): Eukaryota > Metazoa > Chordata > Actinopteri > Salmoniformes > Salmonidae > Salmo > Salmo salar. The sequence goes on along the minus strand of NC_138296.1, from coordinate 58,318,409 downwards.
TGCTCCACTACCTCCACTGGCCCAGCCCAATCTGTCAGATTGGTCGTCAGCCCAAGAGGTGACTAGCATGTCAGCCCATGACAAGGTTAGCATGGATACTGCTTCAACTTCCACAGCCCAGCTAGCTCACTATCGCCCAGCCCCACCTCGCCACAGTGAATATGTCATCACAAGTCCACCTGTACATTTTTCTGCACACAACCAAAAATGCAAGTGTTCCCCAATATGGTGATCAATGGAAAATGATGATGTTTCTTATGGAAGTGGTATGGACAGTTTTATTGGCTGGAATACAGTTCGACAAGGGACGCTGTTTTTAGTAAAATGTGTAGACATTTCCCCGAGGTCACTATGGAAGGCTCATTTGTTACAGATGGATCTAAGGATTGCAAGCACCTTTGCAAGGCATGCTTCTAGCACCAGGTGTAACGGCCGTCAAAGGGAGTAGACCAAGGCGCAGTGGGTTGAGTGCTCATTTTAACTTTATTTTAACAAACTTGAACACGTAACAAAAACAAGAAAACGAATGACAGCTAAACAGTTTTGCAGGCTAACCCTAGCAGTGCAAAACCAACTTCCCACAAATTACAGGTGAAAACAGGGCTCCCTAAGTATGACTCCCAATCAGCAACAACGATGTACAGCTGTTCCTGATTGAGAGCCATACCAGGCCAACACAAAGAAATACACAACATACAGAGCATAGAAATACAAAACATAACCAAAAACCCCGGAATACTCTAAACAAACACCCTTCTACATAAACACATATCCCAACAAACCCCGAACCACAAAAAACAAACACCACCCTGCCACGTCCTGACCAAACTACAATAACAAATAACCCCTTTACTGGTCAGGACGTGACAGTACCCCCCCCCCCCAAAGGTGCAGACCCCGGATGCACCTCACACAAAAATTCAACAAAAATAAACCCCCCAAACTAAAGGGATGGAAGGGAGGGTGGCTACCGTCACCAACGGTTCCCGTGCTACACCCCCCCCCCCCCCCCCCCCAATCCTCCTACTGTGGAGGTGGCTCAGGCTCTGGCCTTAGTCCCCCACCTAACCTGTCCACCCGCGCTGAATACCTCGGGATGAAGCGCGTCGCTGTAGACCTCGGGCTGAAGCGCTTCGCTGTAGACCTCGGGCTTCACTGTAGACCTGGGAGCTCCGGACTGTAGGGCGACTCTGGGAGCTCCGGACTGTAGGGCGACTCTGGGAGCTCCGGACTGTGGGCCGTCTCACTCGGCTCCGGACTGTGGGCCGTCTCACTCGGCTCCGGACTGTGGGTCGTCTCACTCGGCTCCGGACTGTGGGCCGTCTCACTCGGCTCCGGACTGTGGGCCGTCTCACTCGGCTCCGGACTGTGGGCCGTCTCACTCGGCTCCGGACTGTGGGCTGTCTCTCTACGGGGCACTGTCGCCGGAAGCTCTGGACGAGGCACTGTCGCCGGACACTCTGGACGAGGCACTGTCGCCGGACACTCTGGACGAGGCACTGTCGCCGGACACTCTGGACGAGGCACTGTCGCCGGACACTCTGGACGAGGCACTGTCGCCGGACACTCTGGACGAGGCACTGTCGCCGGACACTCTGGACGAGGCACTGTCGCCGGACACTCTGGACGAGGCACTGTCGCCGGACACTCTGGACGAGGCACTGTCGCCGGACACTCTGGACGAGGACTGCGCACTGAAAGCCTGGTGCGTGGTGCTGGCTTTGGAAGTGCCAGACTGGAAACATGCACCTCAGGGCTAGTGCGAGGAGCAGGAGTAGGACGAGCTGGACTGGGCTGATGCACTGGAGGCCTGGTGCGTGGGGCTGGTACTGGAGGTACCAGACTGGAGACACGCACCCAAAGGCTAGTGCGAGGAGCGGGAACAGGACGTGCTGAACTGGGCTGACGCACTGGAGGCCTGGTGCGTGGTGCTGGCTTTGGAGACGCCAGACTGGATACACGCACCTCAGGGCTAGTGCGAGGAGCGGGAACAGGATACACTGGGCCGTGAAGGCGCACTGGCGGTCTCGAGTGCAGTACTGGCACACCCTTACTGGCTGGATGCCCACTTCCCCCTGGCAAATGCGGGACGCTGGCACCGCGCACACCGGCCTGTGAATGCTCGGCCTCGACGCCGTGTGCATCACCCCATAGCACGGGGCCTGACCAGTAACATGCTGTCTCCGGTAAGCACGGGGAGTTGGCTTGGGGCTTAAACCTGGCCCAGCCAAACTACCCGTGTGCCCCCCCCCCCCCTTTTTTTTTATTGGGGCTGCCTCTCAGGCTTCCATGTCAATCGTGTTCCAATATAACAGTCCCGGTCCTCTCCAGCCTTTTTCCATGGTCCCTCTCCGGCTAGGATCTCCTCCCAGGTCCACGACTCCCGATAGCTTTTCTCCAGCTCCTTACCCCGCTGCTTGGTCCATTGGTGGTGGGAAGTTCTGTAACGGCCGTCAAAGGGAGTAGACCAAGGCACAGTGGGTTGAGTGCTCATTTTAACGTTTATTTTAATAAACTTGAACACGTAACAAAAACAAGAAAATGAATGACAGCTAAACAGTTTTGCAGACTAACCCTAGCAGTGCAAAAACAACATCCCACAAATGAAAGGTGAAAACAGGGCTACCTAAGTATGACTCCCAATCAGCAACAACAATGTACAGCTGTTCCTGATTGAGAGACATACCAGGCCAACACAAAGAAATACGCAACATAGACAGAGCATAGAAATACAAAACATAGAACATAACAAAAAAAACAGAATACTCTAAACAAACACCCCTCTACATAAACACATATCCCAACAAACCCCGAACCACATAAAACAAACACCCCCCTGCCACGTCCTGACCAAACTACAATAACAAATAACCCCTTTACTGGTCAGGAAGTGACACCAGGCTAGCAAACCCCAGTCTTTTGCACTGGATGCATTTGAAGGCTAAGCTATAAGCCATAGCAATCAATAAAAGCCAATGTAATGTTTTAACTTAATGAAAAGTCTCTCTCTCTCTCACCCTCTCTCTAGTGTAGTTGTTTGCAGTGGCTACCCGTCATTTGGGGGAGGTGTGCCCTCATTTCTTGTGCCACACATTTATAGCAATGTTATTTTGCCATTAATACGTGTCACATATCAGTTTGCAAACAAAGTTAAAAAAAGAAATGTCAATTTTCAGGACCCTGTCTTTGAAAGATAATTCGTAAAAATCCTAATAACTTCACAGATCTTCATTGTAAAGGGGTTAAACACTGCTTCCCATGCTTGTTCAATGAACCATAAACAATTAATGAATATGGACCAGTGGAACGGTCGTTAAGACACAAACAGCTTACAGACGGTAGGCAATTAAGGTCACAGTTATGAAAACTTAGGACAGTAAAGAGGCCTTTCTACTGACTCTGAAAAACACCAAAAGAAAGATGCCCAGGGTCCCTGCTCATCAGCGTGAACGTGCCTTAGGCATGCTGCACGGAGGCATGAGGACTGCAGATATGGCCATGGCAATAAATTGCAATGTCCGTACTGTGAGACGCCTAAGACAGCGCTACAGGGAGACAGGACAGACAGCTGATCGTCCTCGCAGTGGCAGACCAGGTGTAACAACACCTGCACAGGATCGGTACATCCGAACATCACACCTGCGGGACAGGTACAGGATGGCAACAACAACTGCCCAAGTTACACCAGGAACGCACAATCCCTCCATCAGTGCTCACACTGTCCGCAATAGGCTGAGAGAGGCTGGACTCAGGGCTTGTAGGCCTGTTGTAAGGCAGGTCCTCACCAGACATCACCGGCAACAACGTCGCCTATGTGCACAAACCCACCGTTGCTGGACCAGACAGGATTCGCAAAAAGTGCTTTTCACTGACGAGTCCTGGTTTTGTCTCACCAGGGGTGATGGTCAGATTCGCGTTTATCGTCGAAGGAATGAGCGTTACACTGAGGCCTGTACTCTGGAGTGGGATCGATTTGGAGATGGAGGGTCCGTCATGGTCTGGGGCGGTGTGTCACAGCATCATCAGACTGAGCTTGTTGTCATTGCAGGCAATGTGCATTATAGGAAAGACATCCTCCTCCCTCATGTGGTACCCTACCTGCAGGCTCATCCTGACATGACCCTCCAGCATGACAATGCCACCAGCCATACTGCTCATTCTGTGCATGATTTCCTGCAAGACAGGAATGTCAATGTTCTGCCATGGCCAGTGAAGAGCCCGGATTGCAATCCCATTGAGCACATCTGGGACCTGTTGGATTGGAGGGTGAGGGCTAGTGCCATTCCTCCCAGAAATATCCGGGAACTTGCAGGTGCCTTGGTGGAAGAGTGGGGTAACATCTCACAGCAGGAACTGGCAAATCTGGTGCAGTCCATGAGGAGGAGATGCACTGCAGTACTTAATGCAGCTGGTGGCCACACCAGACGCTGACTGTTACTTTTGATTTTGACCCCCCCCCCTTTGTTCAGGGACACATTCAATTTCTGTTCGTCACATGTCTGTGGAACTTGTTCAGTTTACTTCTCAGTTGTTGAATCTTGTTGTTCATACAAATATTTACACATGTTATTAAGTTTGCTGAAAATAAACGAGAGTTGACAGTGAGAGGACGTTTCTTTTTTTGCAGAGTTTATATCATTGAATTAATAAAGCCGCATACAAACATGGTCTCGTTTTTGTTTTATTGAGTAAGGCAGCTCCAAAATGCTGGTGTTTCAGCCTAGCTCAGTGCTTTCTGTGGTAGTGGGGCATGCCAGCAGAAAATACGGAGTGTTGTGCCATGATTGACTCAGTGTTCTGTCACTCATGGGAACACTACATCGACCACCAAGTGTAAGGGTAGAGATAGAAAATTCAAGCTCCTTGGGTGCTGCAATAGAGTTACATTTGAAGTGCCCATCCAAGAAGGCTCAAGGTTACGGGCCACAGATAAAATGACGTCAAATCACATATCTACAGTATCTTTGATTGGCTGACATGTCAACATCATACCTTCAAAGTCTTAGCTAGCAGTCATCATCATGAATCAAGTCGACAATCTACTGGCAAATCCCTTTTAATACTTGTCATGTGAAGAGAAATAATGAAGATAAATGATAGAATCAGTGGCTAACTGCAAGCATTGCAAAGCAATCATTAGCCTGCTATTCAGTGGAGCGGCTATGCGGTCCCCCAAGTCTAAGATTAAGGGTCTCTTTTCCTAGTTTAAAATGATAAACATTCAACATTGGCCATGCTGTCAATGAAGCATGACTTGTGCCGCCCTCAAAACAACTGTTAACTCGGAACTGCAAAATCTGACTTTAGTGAGTTCAAGACAACTGGGAACTCGAGAAAAATGAGCTGCGACTGGGAAAATACATTTTGAACTTTCATCCAAATCGGAATTGTAAATTCGGAACTTGGGCCTCTTTCTAGAGCTATGACCAGAAGATCACTGACGTCATCATGATTCAACTTTTTTTTTTGAGTTCCCAGTTGTCTTGAAAGCACCATAAATCCAGAGAATGCCAGACTTTGATGACAAAGTTTGATGACAAAATTTGCCCACGAAGGACCGCTGCGCCACCTTCCTGTTCAAGTGAGTACAGCACAACACGGTGAGTTCAAAAAGGTCTTGTATGCTGCTGCATAAATTATGTAATATGCCAGGGAGCTATGTATACTGTAGCTAAGAAAGTAATACTAAATGTATGTTGTGTAGTAAACTGTTAGTAGCCCATGTGCCTCACCCTAATAGTTTGGTCTATTTTCACGTCTTAATTTCGCCTACTGTTCTGACTTGGTGGTGCACATGTAGCCTATGAGAAATGTAATCATCAAATATTGTAAGAGCTTTCATTGTCTGCTTATATGCCCCTTTTATTTATCCTACAGTTCTGACTTGGTGAACAGGGAGAACACTGTAAGAATGGGCCATGTTCAGAATTCTGTTGTTGTACATTCCAAAAGTGCTGAACAAATCGTTATATTGAGTACGTTAGCCCTAGCTCGCTAATTAATGTCTTCATCGAAATTACGGATTGCCTCTTATCCGCTTGTCGTCCCCTTATGCCACTGGTTCTCAATCCTGGTCCTGGGGACACAAAGGGGTGCACATTTTGGTTTTGCCCTAGCACTACACAGCTGATTCAAATGATCAACTCATCAAAAGGCTTTGATGATTTGAATCAGGTGTGTAGTGCTAGGGCAAAAACAAAAATGTGCACCCCTTTGGGTCCCCAGGACCAGGATTGCGAACCACTGCTTATGCCATAGCTTGTATATCTCAACTGTCAGTAGAAACCACATTTGTTTAAGCAAGTCAGCCATATCACCTATGTTTTTTAAAAAGGCAGTAAATGAGGATGAATGAACTGTTTTGCTGCCAGACAAGGCTCCACTGATAGCCAGGTGTAGCAGTGGTAACTCCTGTTAGGAATCTGCTGTTGGGACAGTTTTATGTTTGTCACCGTTATAGTGCAATTCATGTATTATTTAGTGTTGTGTTGTGTAGGGGCTTTGCTGGCATGCATCCCACACATTATTGTATTTGCCCCACCAACATTAACATGCTAATATCGCAACTGGTTGTACACTTAAATATGTCTGGCAGTGGTGTAGCGGAGGTTATATGCAGGTATACACCGTATGTCCACTTTTTTTCAGTGGATATTGCTTATACTCACTTCTTAACCCCCACTGATGCGTATCAAAGTTGTGTAGCGGAAGCATACGCCATATCAATTATACTTTCGGCTTGAATTGATAAGGGAAAGTCCATAAGCACAGACGAAGGATATCAAAGATTTGGAAAGATTCTGTATGTAGGAATGGTCTAAGATCCTTCCCAATGTGTTCTCCAATCTCATAAAACATTGTAGAAAGAGGCTCAGTTCTTGTTTTTGTCACATGTTCTCTTGATTAGTGAACTGGACAATTTTCCTGTCCTACTAAGCATTTGAAATGTATCTAGTACTTTTGGGTGTCAGGGAAAATGTATGGAGAAAAAGTACATTCTTTTATTTTGGAATGTAGTGGAGTAAAAGTTGTCAAAAATATAAATAGTAAAGTAACGTACAGATACCTCGTACAACGAGCAATTCAAAGTATTTTTTCGTAGTTATTTAACGCCACTGCACACGCACACACACATAAGCAGGCACACCTGCACATGCATGCGCTCACACACACACACACACACACACACACACACACACACACACACACACACACACACACACACACACACACACACACACACACACACACACACTTGTTCTCTGCTCTCAACGAAAAATACAATGTACTTGGATGTGAGCAGGAATAACACAGAGGGATGTTTTCCATTTCCCATGAAACAGTAAAACACTCTGTGTATCCCTAATGGCACCCTACTCTCAAGTGGTAAATTAAAATGATGTCATGGCTTGAGAAGCTTCTGATAGGCTAATTGACATAATTTGAGTCAATTGGAGGTGTACCTGTGGATGTATTTCAAGGCCTACCTTCAAACTCCGTGCCTCTTTGCTTGACATCATGGGAAAATCAAAAGAAATCAGCTAAGATAAATTGTAGACCTCCACAAGTCTGGTTCATCCTTGGGAGCAATTTCCAAACGCCTGAAGGTACCACGTTCATCTGTACAAATAATAGTACGCAAGTATAAACACCCTTTAATTAAAAAAATTATAGTTCACCTTTATTTAACCAGGTAGGCTGGTTGAGAACAAGTTCTCATTTACAACTGCGACCTGGACAAGATAAAGCAAAGCAGTGTGACACAGACAACAACACAGAGTTACACATGGAGTAAACAATAAACAAGCCAATAACACAATAAACAAGTCAATGACAGAGTAGAAAGAAAAAGAAAGCCTATATACAGTGTGTGCAAAAGGCATGAGAAGGTAGGCAATAAATAGGCCATAGGAGCGAATAATTACAATTTAGCAGATTAACACTGGAGTGATAAATGACAAGTAGAAATACTGGTGTGCAAAAGAGCAGAAAAGTAAATAAATAAAATAAAATCAGTATGGGGATGAGGTAGGTAGATTGGGTGGGCAATTTACAGATGGACTATGTACAGTTGCAGCGATCGGTTAGCAGCTCAGGTAGCTGATGTTTAAAGTTGGGGAGGGAAATAAAAGTCTCCAACTTCAGCGATTTTTGCAATTCGTTCCAGTCACTGGCAGCAGAGAATTGGAAAGAAAGGCGGCCAAATGAGGTGTTGGCTTTGGGGATGATCAGTGATATATACGTGCTGGAACGTGTGCTACGGGTGGGTGTTGTTATTGTGACCAGTGAACTGAGGTAAGGCGGAGCTTTACCTAGCATAGACTTATAGATGACCTGGAGCCAGTGGGTCTGGTGATGAATATGTAGCGAGGGCCAGCCGACTAGAGCATACAGGTCGCAGTGGTGGGTGGTATAAGGTGATTTGGTAACAAAACGGATGGCACTGTGATAGACTGCATCTAGTTTGCTGAGTAGAGTAATGGAAGCTATTTTGTAGATGACATCGCCAAAGTCGAGGATCGGTAGGATAGTCAGTTTTACTAGGGTAAGTTTGGCGGCGTGGGTGAAGGAGTCTTTGTTGCGAAATAGAAAGCCGATTCTAGATTTGATTTTGGATTGGAGATGTTTAATATGAGTCTGGAAGGAGTCCAGACTTACAGTCTAACCAGACACCTAGGTATTTATAGTTGTCCACATATTCTAGGTCGGAACCGTCCAGGATGGTGATGCTAGTTGGGCGGGCAGGTGCGGGCAGCGAACGGTTGAAAAGCATGCATTTGGTTTTACTAGCGTTTAAGAGCAGTTGGAGGCCACGGAAGGAGTGTTGTATGGCATTGAAGCTGGTTTGTTAGCACAGTGTCCAAGAAAGGGCCAGAAGTATACAGAATGGTGTCGTCTGCATAGAGGTGGATCAGGGAATCGCCCACAGCAAGAGCGACATCATTAATATATACAGAGAAAAGAGTCGGCCCGAGAATTGAACCCTGTGGCACCCCCATAGAGACTGCCAGAGGTCCGGACAACATGCCCTCCGATTTGACACACTGAACTCTGTCTGCAAAGTAGTTGGTGAACCAGGCGAGGCAGTCATTAGAAAAACCAAGGCTATTGAGTCTGCCGATAAGAATACAGTGATTGATAGAGTCGAAAGCCTTGGCCAGGTCGATGAAGACGGCTGCACAGTACTGTCTTTTATCGATGGCAGTTATGATATCGTTTAGTACCTTGAGTGAGGCTGAGGTGCACCCATGACCGGCTCGGAAACCGGACTGCACAGCGGAGAAGGTACGGTGGGATTCGAAATGGTCAGTGACCATGGGACCACGAAGCCGTCATACTGCTCAGGAAGGAGACGCGTTCTGTCTCCCAGAGATGAACGTACTTTGGTGTGAAAAGTGCAAATCAATCCCAGAACAACAGCAAAGGACCTTGTGAAGATGCTGGAGGAGACAGGTACAAAAGTATCTATATCCACAGTAAAACAAGACCTACATCGACATAACCTGAAAGGCCACTCATAAAAAAGACAGATACGGTTTGCAACTGCACATGTGGACAAAGATCGTACTTTTTGGAGAAATGTCCTCTGGTCTGATAAAAAAAAAATAGAACTGTTTGGCCATAATGACCATCAATATGTTTGGAGGAAAAAGGGGGAGGATTGCAAGCCGAAGAACACCATCCCTACCGTGAAACATGGGGGTGGCAGCATCATGTTGTGGGGTGCTTTGCTGCAGGAGGGACTGGTGCACTTCACAAAATAGGGAGGGAGGAAAATAATGTGGATATATTGAAGCAACATATCAAGACATCAGTCAGGAAGTTAAAGCTTGGTTGCAAATGGGTCTTCCAAATGGACAATGACCGCAAGCATACTTCCACAATGCCTCGGAAGAAGAGCACCGATTGGTTGATGTTTCAACATTTTTAAAAAGCAGACGCTGAATATCCCTTTGAGCATTGCAAAGAAAAAAAATTGGCTTTGGATGGTGCATCACTACACTCAATCACTAGAAAGATACAGGCGTCCTTCCTAATTCAGTTACTGGAGAGAAAGGAAACTGCTCAGGGATTACACCATGAGGCCAATGGGGATTTTAAAACATTTACATTTACATTTACGTCATTTAGCAGACGCTCTTATCCAGAGCGACTTACAAATTGGTGCATTCACCTTATAATATCCAGTGGAACAACCACTTTACAATAGTGCATCTAAATCTTTTAAGGGGGGGGGGGGGTTAGAAGGATTACTTTATCCTATCCCAGGTATTCCTTAAAGAGGTGGGGTTTCAGGTGTCTCCGGAAGGTGGTGATTGACTCCGCTGTCCTGGCGTCGTGAGGGAGCTTGTTCCACCATTGGGGTGCCAGAGCAGCGAACAGTTTTGACTGGGCTGAGCGGGAACTGTGCTTCCTCAGAGGTAGGGAGGCGAGCAGGCCAGAGGTGGATGAACGCAGTGCCCTTGTTTGGGTGTAGGGCCTGATCAGAGCGTGAAGGTACGGAGGTGGGCCGCGCCGGAGATGCCCAGCTCGGAGAGGGTGGAGAGGAGGATCTGATGGTTCACAGTATCAAAGGCAGCAGATAGGTCTAGAAGGATGAGAGCAGAGGAGAGAGAGTTAGCTTTAGCAGTGCGGAGAGCCTCCGTGACACAGAGAAGAGCAGTCTCAGTTGAATGCCCAGTCTTGAAACCTGACTGATTAGGATCAAGAAGGTCATTCTGAGAGAGATAGCAAGAGAGCTGGCCAAGGACGGCACGTTCAAGAGTTTTGGAGAGAAAGGAAAGAAGGGATACTGGTCTGTAGTTGTTGACATCGGAGGGATCGAGTGTAGGTTTTTTCAGAAGGGGTGCAACTCTCGCTCTCTTGAAGACGGAAGGGACGTAGCCAGCGGTCAAGGATGAGTTGATGAGCGAGGTGAGAAGGTCTCCGGAAATGGTCTGGAGAAGAGAGGAGGGTATAGGGTCAAGTGGGCAGGTTGTTGGGCGGCCGGCCGTCACATTACGCGAGATTTCATCTGGAGAGAGAGGGGAGAAAGAGGTCAAAGAACAGGGTAGGGCAGTGTGAGCAGGACCAGCGGTGTCGTTTGACTTAGCAAACGAGGATCGGATGTCGTCAATCTTCTTTTCAAAATGGTTGACGAAGTCATCCGCAGAGAGGGAGGAGGGGGGGGGGGGGGGGAGGAGGATTCAGGAGGGAGGAGAAGGTAGCAAAGAGCTTCCTAGGGTTAGAGGCAGATGCTTGGAATTTAGAGTGGTAGAAAGTGGCTTTAGCAGCAGAGACAGAAGAGGAAAATGTAGAGAGGAGGGAGTGAAAGGATGCCAGGTCCGCAGGGAGGCGAGTTTTCCTCCATTTCCGCTCGGCTGCCCGGAGCTGCCCGGTTACAGAATTTAATTGTTGTGATATGACAAAACTGAGGATGCATCAACAACATTGTAGTTACTCCACAATACTAACCTAAATGACAGAGTGAAAAGATGGAAGCCTATACAGAATAACACATATTCCAAAACATGCATCCTGTCTACAACAAGGCACTTAAGTAATACTGCAAAAAATGTGGCAAAGAAATTATCTCCATGTCCTGAATACAAAGAGTTATATTTGGGGCAAATCCAACACAACACATCACTGAGTACAACTCTCCATATTTTCAAGCATAGTGATGGCTGCATCATGTTATGCTTGTCATTGGCAAGAACTAGGCAGTTTTGGGGGGGGGGGGGGGCAAAAAAAATCTGAATAAAGCTATAACCACAGGCAAAATCCTAGAGGAAAAACTGGTTCAGTCTACTTTCCAACAGACACTGGGAGTCAAATGCACCTTTCAGCAGGACAATAACCTAAAACACTAAGCCAAATATACACTGGAGTTGCTTACCAAGATGAAATCAAATGTTCCTGAGTGGCCTACTTACAGTTTTGACTTAAATCGGCTGGAAAATTGATGTAAGGATTTGAAAATGGCTGTCTAGCAACGATCAACGATCAATTTGACAGAGGTTGAAGAAAATAATTATATGCAAGAATTGTGCAATCTACGTGTGCAAAGCTCTTAGAGACTTACCTATAAAGATTCACAGCTGCAATCGCCGCCAAAGGTGCTTCTACAAAGTATTGACTCGGGTGTGAATACTTATGTAAATTGGATATTTCTGTATTTCATTTTCAATCAATTAGCAAACATTTCTAAAAACGTGTTTTCACTTTGTCATTATAGGTTATTGTGTGTAGAGGAGTGAAAAAAAGAAGATTTAATCAATTTTGAATTCAGGCTGTAACACAACAAAATGTGGAATAATTCAAGAGGTATGAATACTTTCTGAAGGCACTGTATATGAAAAAGATAAAATGTTACATATGGGACCACCCGGGAGCGTTCTTTTTATGGGTGGGAGGCAAATACAATACTTTATAGTGCACTACTTTGTAGTGCACTACTTCATAGTGCACTACTACCAGAGCCCTATGGTCTCTGGTAGTAGTGCATTATGCAGGGAATAGTGTGCTTTTTGGTGCATAGGCTCAGGTATAAATTATGAAGGATTAAGCTGGCCCCGATTGGCATTCGTTTACAGCCAAAGCTGTAGATTCAAGAGCGGTTTACCCATAGAAATAGACATAACTAGAACGGGCTTGGAACCTCTGACTATGGCAATTTGAATGGTAACCGCATTATTGATTTGAATAGGGATTTTCATTGTAGTAATTCTACTTCTGTGGGTTTACCATTACTTAATCAGTTCCTACTGTAGTAAAGCATTGAGGACAATAGAATTAGCATTTAGTAGAATACAATTCCTATTCAAGTCAAAGATAGCGATTCTATTTCCATGTTGAGAACCCATCAAGGAGAGGTCAGCTGGACCGAAGTACACTAACAACGGCTAAGTGCAGCACAACAAAGCTCTCGCCACCGCCACCTCATTCCCCATATGGTTGGTAAATGTGATATTACATTAACATGATAAATGATACAGCACAACACACTTCACGAAATATTGAGATTAATTACAATGAATAATCTTGGATGGAACTCAAGTGCAGCCATTGACAGGCAGCAATTGAGCTTGATGCATTGCTTGTGTGAGTAGATGAGAAGCCACTGTTTGGCCATGTTTCTCTCTCCTGTCCCAGGCCAGGATGAACTATAGCCTACCGAACGAGCTGGTCTGGAGTGGTTTACGGTGAAGTTGCCCCTAGATTCAGATTTTAGGTACATTTAGCATTTTCCCCACTGCTGGTTAAGATTAGGAGAGGTCTAGAGCCAGTTCAATCAAACACAAACAAATAAAAAGCACCTACCTGACTCAGGTCTGTCAAGCTTCTTGTCAGATGTCCTTCCATCTTGCTTACCGGAGTTCTCTTCATCTGCGTCCCCCATTGACTAGGCTGACCATACAGAGGGGTGTCCATTTTTTTAACACTGCAATGTCCCCTGGAAAACAGACAACACCATTAATTCACCTTTCGCAAAGTCAGTGTAATGTCAAACTTGCATGGTGCACCATCAAAAGACATACAGTAAGGCTCTGGTCAAATGTAGGGCACTATGGGGAATAGGCTGTAAGAAAGCGTACCGGCTGGAGTGGTGTCTAAGGTGCCAAAGGGCTGGATAGGAGTATGGCACCTTAGTTTATTTTATTTTCAAGCAAAGGGGAATGGCACAAAAAAAAAAAGAAATGTATGCATTCACTACTGTAAGTCGCTCTGGATAAGAGCGTCTGCTAAATGACTAAAATGTAAATGTAAAATGAATGGCTTTGTACAGAGTCCACAAAATAAGAACAATCTAAAATTAGAGTACAGTAGAAATACTTAACACACTTTAAATAAGCAGCCCAGACTGATCTCTTGCCACTCTAGCTGACTAAACTGAACTCCACGGTGAAGGAAGTTTATGATGAACTCCACCAACAGAGTTGAGCAGAGACCAGGCTTTGTGGAAATCAGCTCTGACTACATCGATTCCCCAAAGGTCAATACTTCAACAAAAAAATGTAATGCTTGTCTTGTACATTAGTTTGTCGTCCGTAGTTGCGTGCCTTTCTTTGTTTGCTGAAATCCATACTTTTAAATAAAACGTTAATCAAATACAAACACCAACAGTTTTCCTGAGATTCAAGATGCCACCTTAGAGCATCAGCAATCAGCCAATTGTATTTGATTAACGTTTATCGATAAAGTATATATTTCAGCAAATAAAGAAAGGCAAGCAACTACAGATGACAAGCATAGGTACAAGGTAAGGGTTTCATAATGACATTTTTTTTAAGTATTGAGCTTGGGCGAATCAATGTAGGGAGAATTTGGGAAAGAGTGGGACTTAATATCAACTGGGACAGTTTAATCTTGACATGTTTATTTCTTGGTCTGACAAGAGAAAATCTAAACTATTGTTACCAAGCCCTTGTTTTGAGAGAAATTGCGCTGTTCCCTGCAGCTGCGTTGATGTGCTCTACATAGTCCATAGTCTCCGTCAGCTCTAAACCATCAGCATTGGTCCTAAAGCCACCCCCTAAAACCACTAAACCGCATTTACCTTTTAATCGGGATTGGAATAATTTTAGAAGTCCATTTTAAATTGTTGGTGTTGAGCTAGAGTGTGGCGAACCCTGCAACTGTGTGCATGCAAAGTTGAAGTTGGGAAGTATTCTTGTCATCTTTGTGTAACCGATGTGAAATGGCTAGTTAGTTAGCGGTGGTGCGCACTAATAGCGTTTCAATCAGTGACGTCACTCGCTCTGAGACTTGAAGTAGGGTTTCCGCTTGCGTTGTAAGGGCCGCGGCTTTTGTGGCGCGATGGGTAACGATGCTTCGGTGGGTGTCAGTTGTTGATGTGTGCAAGGGTCCCAGGTTCGAGCCCGGGTTGGGGTGAAGAGAGGGACGGAACCTACACTGTTACATTTGAGTAGAATTGTAAGACTAAATATTAAACATAAACAGATTCTACTAAATGAAATAGATACATTTAAATAAAAGAAACAGATTAAACATAGCTGTAACGTGTGTGCTGGGAGTCGGGAAGCAAGTTCAGGGAGTGAATCATTGAATAAATAAATGAAACGGAAACAATAACTCCTGGGGAAGGAACCAAAGGGAGTGACATATATAGGGAAGTAATTAGGGAGGTGATGGAGTCCAGGTGAGTCTGATTGCGCTGGTGCGCGTAACGATGGTGACAGGTGTGCGCCATAACGAGCAGCCTGGTGACCTGGAGGCCAGAGGGGGAGTACACGTGACAATAGCTCTACTCTAATTCCATGTTTAGTACAGTAACATAAAACATTGTGTGTTTAATGGAAAATATACAGCCACACTACTGTACATGTTAATACTGACTCACCAATGCCTTCACCAATACCTTTTTTTCTGCTTTATAGTGTCGTAGTTGCATTTAAAAGCCATATATGGGCACTGTCTGTGACGGTTCTCATCCCATCACCATGTAGTATAAATGATCATTGATACAACAGTACTATGCAGCCCTTTCCTGCAGTCAATGACAAAAAGCGCCCTCTTTGATGTCATGGGTGGAATGTTATATTTTTCATAATTTCATGATTAATAAAAATAAAAAAACTGTGTTTCTATGCCAAACAGTTTTGTTATATTTCAATCTTCTGTGATATTGGGATGCAAACTCAAAATTGAATTAATTTCAACTCTACATCTGACATGGTACAGAGGTATTTTTTTAAGCACATAACCATGTGTGTGAGGTGTATAATTCTGTAAGACGACCATGAATCACTCTATGGCCCTGATTTAGCCCACTGGAGTAAAAGGTTAATGGTTTATTGAGCACCGACACCAGCATGTGTAATGTGCAGCAGAGTGCCGTATGCGCAGTGTGTCACGCCCTGACCAGGTGAACTCGGGTATTTTGGGTCAGGGTGTGTCATGTTGGGTATTTTTCCTTGGTTTGTTTTCTATGTTTACGTTATAGCCTTGTGTGAGCTCTATGTGGTGTATTTCTATGTTGGGTTCTGTCGATTCCCAATCAGAGACAGCTGTCGCTAGTTGTCTCTGATTGGGATCACATTTAAATTCCTTTTTCCCCCACGCTGTTTGTGGGGTGTTGTCTCTTTGTTGTGAGCAGTTAACGTATCGGCATTTTTCTTGGTTTTGTGTACGTGTTTATTTCAGTGCTAAGAATAAACATGTGTTCGCTCCCAGCTGCGCTTTGGTCCTCTTCCTCATCACCCGACGACGATCGTTACACAGTGTTTGAGGCTTGGGGCAGACACACAGCGGACACACAGCAAGCTGTAACAGAAGAAAGAATACAGTTTAGAAATCTCTTGTCCATAATTAGACTGATCACCTAGTATTGTTAAGAATTGTTGTGTTGTATAGTTGAATATCTGTTCGCTAACTGCATTAATATTTCCGAAGCTGAGCTGTGTACTTATCTTGATGTGCACATTCCATTCGCTTCTGTCTCTCTTCCTGGGAGTTGTAAAGGAAGTGACAGGCTTTCAACACATTTTTATGAATGGGTTCCCGTCACTGTTGACAGTGGGCTAGTCCAGTTCATGAGTGAATTGTGATAATGTAATTTTCAAAGCATTATTGATAATCAGAAAGTTCAAAATTATTTGTCGATGTTGGGTAAATGATAAAGATTAACATGTGAGAAGAGGAAGTCTGTAACATGACATTTCTTAGCTAATTGATATATTGGTTTGTACCACATCAGCATGGTATAAGTGTCACATTCGTCGTAGTGAACAGACCAAGGCGCAGCGTGTTGAGTGCTCATCTTCTTTGATTATGAGAGAACACTTAAACAAAGTAAACAAACGACAAACAACAGTTCCGTAAGGTACAACAACTATACGAAAAACAACCACCCACAAAACCCAAAGGAAAACAGGCTGCCTAAGTATGGCTTCCAATCAGAGACAATGAAAGACACCTGCCTCTGATTGGAAACCATACTCGGCCAAACCTGGAAAACGAAACATAGAAAATGAAAACTAGAGCACATTCCCCTGGAAACAAACAAACCCCAAAACACACAAAACAACCCCCCTGCCACGCCCTGACCATTCTACTATAGCAAATGACCCTTTTCACTGGTCAGGACGTGACAATAAGAACCTGACCGAGTAAGACATTTAAGCGTCTTAACCCTGGCAAGGCTGCCGGTCCAGACGATATCCCAAGCCGCATCTTCAGAGCACGTGCAGACCAGCTGGCTGGAGTGTTTACGGACATATCCAATCTCTCCCTATCCACTTGCTTCAAGATGTCCACCATTTTTCCTGTACCCAACAAAGCAAAGGTAACTGAACTAAATGACAATCGCCCGTAGCACGCATGAAGTGCTTTCAGAGGATCATATCACCTCCACCTTACCCGACACCCTAGACCCACTACAATTTGCATACCGCCCCAACAGATCCACGGATGAGGCAATCGTCATCGCACAGCACACTGCCCTATCCCATCTGGATAACAGGAATACCTACGTAAGAACGCTGTTCATCGACTACAGCTCAGCTTTCAACACCATAGTGCCCTCCAAGCTCATCACTACGCCCTGTGCAACTGGGTCCTGGACTTCCTGGCAGACCCCCTGTGGTGAAGGCAGGCAACAACACCTCCGCTACGCTAATCCTCAACACATGCAAAGAAGCAGCAACAGCATAACATAATTCACACCCACATCGGAAAATGTAGGCTAACTGAGTAAAGAGTGAGCTAACACAAGCGTATGTGGACACGTGATCGTCAAATATATCATTCCAAAATCATTGGCATCATTTAGAGTTGGTCCCCCCTTTGCTGCTTTAACATCTTCCACTCTTCTGGGAAGGCTTTCCACTAGATGTTGGAACATTTCTGTGGGGACTGGCTCGCAGTCGGTGTTCCAATTCATCCCAAAGATGTTCGATGGGGTTGAGATCAGCGCTATGTGTAGGCCAGTCAAGTTCTTCCACACCGATCTTGACAAAATATTTCTGTATGGACCTCGCTTTGTACATGGGGCAATGTCATGCTGAAACAGGAAAGGGCCTTCCCCAAACTGTTGTCACAAAGCAAAGAGTTGTCTACAATGTAATTGTATGCTGTAGCATTAAGATTTCCCTTCACTGAAACTAAGGGCCAAGCCCGAAACATGAAAAACAGCCCCAAACCATTATTCCTCATCCCTCAAACTTTACAGTTGGCACTATGCATTCGGGCAGATAGCGTTCCCAGGGAGGACTAGCAGCTCCGTCTTACTGAGGTTGAGCTTGAGGTGGTGGGCCGACATTCAAGCTGATGCAAAATATGTCGTATTGATCTTTTGCATTGAAGTGTGTAGGCTGCCACTGTAAGTAGGCCTACTGTAGTTTTTCAGAGTAGACAAAGTTTCAGAATTATTGGGCAGTGCAGCATATTTAGGTTCTGGAGAAAGTAAATGCAAAACATTATTGAATTTGAATGATCTGCTAACAGTTCCACAACAATTTGAAATTGTTTTTGTGCTTCAGAAACGGTCAAATGTAACTACAAAAGAAAACATTCTGTCAACACCTACAAAGACATTTGATCAAGTTCGTCATTGCTATTTCCTTTAGATATACTATCTTGGCCTAAATCTAATACTTCCGAAGGAGGCTACACAGCAAATAAAACCGTTATTGTCACCATAAAAGGTGAATGATGGGCATTGTTCATGCTCACAGTTTTATGACAGGTTTGATTTACCGTAATTTCCGGACTATAAGTCGCAACTTCTTTCCCACGCTTTGAACCTTTTGTTACAAGCTGTGTTTCGTTAAAGCCTATTTATTTTTGTTACAAGCCGTGTTTCGTTAAAGCCTGTGTAAAGTTCATTTGTTTCAATGTACCGGTAGACACCTGCGGCTAATAGACATGTGCGGCTTATTTATGTTCAAAATAATATATTTTTTTAAATTCAGTGGGTGTGGCTTATATTCAGGTGCGCTCAATAGTCCGGAAATTACGGTAATGGAAATATTTGCATGTATGGCGTGCGTCAACTTTATAAATCTCAATATTTTTGTGTGTGCGCAGTCTTTTCAGAAAAAGCACATGCAGATATTTCGAGTAAAATGTATGCAGCAGTTATAAATGAGGCCCCTGGCACTCAACAAATCCACAATGTGGAACTAAAGGTGATTACTAATAATAAGGTACAGCAAAAATGTCCAGTATTTGCCTTCCTTTTTTTCCCAGGCGTCACTGATGAACTCTGTCTCAACTGCCTATTTCTACAGATGCAGAGGACTGTAGATGCTTTTTCTACACGCCAGCCTCAGTCATTTGATGGGGAGAACATAATTGGGTAGGTTTTATCTGACCTGTTCAAACTTCAACATTGTACCTGTTAGTGTGTCAGATATCACCTATCCTAACTGCCATTGGTAATCGATGTTATGCCCGGACTGTAAGAGAGCCTTTTTATTTCTCTATTTGGGTAGGTCAGGGTGTGATTGGGTGGGCATTCTAGATTATGTATATCTATGTTTTGTATTTCTATGTTGGCCTGATATGGTTCCCAATCAGAGGCAGCTGTCTTTCGTTGTCTCTGATTGGGGATCATATTTAGGCAGCCTTTTCCCACTGGGTTTTTGTAGGATCTTGTTTTTGTATAGCTGCTTTGAAGCCTGCAGAACTTTCCGTTCGTTTTTGTATTTTCTTTGTTTTGACGGTGTTCATTTTTAATAAAGGAAAAATGGTCGCCTACCACACTGCACCTTGGTCTCCTTCTTCAGAAGAACGTAACAATAAAACAGTGACTATGTTCACAGAAACATGTATGGACCCAGCACATGGAGACTTGCAAGAAAGATGTGATGAAGTCCAGACTCACAGACGGGCTTGATATTGATGTCTCTAAATGGAGCAAGACCTGGCATTTGTCATTAACATTTTAATAGACAACTTTTACTTGTATTGTCTTTATTAATTATTGAATTGAATGGCATCAGTCAATATGGGGAGGGAGAAGCCCTGTGTGTTTTGCACCAGCTGCGGGCAAGGTTCTGACAGATGTGTGGCAAGGACACATCCAAATCAAACCACACCCTCAAGCCAACTCATGTTTGGCTTCTGTCATGGCCGCCAGCATTTCTTGAGGAGCAAGCCAAAAAACAAGGCCAAATCAGCGGTTGCAGTTCCCCTTTAAACTGTTCAAATAAAGCCTTAACTCCAACATATAGACCTTAAGGATGAACATGGTTTAATTTTGAAATGACTAACTTTGTGCATTACACAGAATCGCCCACTACCTTTGACCAGGGCCCATAGGGTTTCCGTCAAAACTAGTGCACTATATAGGGATTAGGGTGCCATTTCGGACACAGATACAGAGGTGTGGACTTTAGATGTTGTACACTGAATTCCACCATGACCAAAGCTGGGGTATATTCATTAGTCGGATTTCATTACAAAACGTTGTCGGAAACGCAAACCGTTTACTCCAAACAAAAAATGTTTTGCAACGAAAACACAAGTTTCTATTGGACAAATTCAGTTAGGCCCCTCCCAGTTTCATTCCTTTTGCTCTGTTTGCTTCCGTTTGGTTCCTAGATGGTAAACAGTTTCCGATGCAAAACATTTAGCAACAGACCGAATGTTTGCAACGGAATACATCCCTGGAGTCCAGTTGAAAACGTGAACTTTTCCTTAGACCATGGTTTAAACCATTGGACTAACATGGCTACCTTTCTCATAGGCCAAACTGACCAAATTAGCCATGATGCTGAGTGAGGACTGCCAACTATGCAGATAATTATAAGCAAAAGTTCACAAGTATGGCCCCAGAGAGTCAAGAACAAACAAACACTGGTCTGTGGTGAGCACTGTGTATAAATGTGAGATAAACAACAACAAAATGTTAATATTGCCACTAACTTTAACCTCTATGGGACCCCTTCCCATTCTCATCCCGTTAACGGGATTGAGTTTGACAACAGCCAGTGGAAAATCAGAGTGCCAAATTTAAAACAGCTAAAATCTCATAATTCCATTTTCTCAAACAATCAACTATTTTACACCATTTTAAAGATAAACTTCTCGTTAATCTAACCACATTGTCCGATTTCAAAAAGGCTTTACAGCGAAAGCATACAATTAGATTATGTTAGGACAGTTCCAACACAAGAAAAACCACACAGCAATTTTCCTAGCAACTAGATGCATCACAAAAACCCAAAACACAGCTAAATGATGCACTAACCTTTGACGATCTTCATCAGATGACACTCCTAGGACATTATGTTAGACAATACATGTATGTTTTGCTTGATAATGTTCATATTTATATCCAAAAACAGCATTTTACATTGGCGCGTAATGTTGAGAAATGTTTTCCCTCCAAACCTCCGGTGAATCAGCACAATGAGCACACATAGTACGTAAATTCTCATCATAAACATTGATCAATATAGAAGTGTTTTGCACAGAATTATAGATACACTTCTCCTAAATGTAATGGCGTTGTCCGATTTCAAAAAAGGTTCACGGCGAAAGCACAATTTGCAATAATCTGAGCACAGCCCAGATGACACTAACAACTTGCAAACAGAAACCCGCCATCTTGGGAGTCAATAAAACTAAGAAATACATTATAAATATTCATTTACCTTTGATTATCTTCATCAGAAGGCACTCCCAGGAATCCCAGCTCCACAATAAATGTTCGATAAAGTTCATATTTATTTCCAAATAATCCATTTTGTTCGCGCGTTAGGTTCACTATCCAAATCCACTACGCGCGTGCTTACTTAGTCCAGACGAAAAGTCAAAAAAGTTATACTACAGTTTGTAGAAACATGTCAAACGATGTATTGAATCAATCTTTAGGTTGCTTTTATCATATCCTGAATAAAATTCAAACCGGACCTATCCGTTCTCTTTAGCTCAGTTGGTAGAGCATGGTGTTTGCAACACCAGGGTTGTGGGTTCGATTCCCACGGGGGGCCAGCACAGAAAAAAAATGTATGAAATGTATGCATTCACTACTGTAAGTCGCTCTGGATAAGAGCGTCGACTAAAATGAATATGAACTCATCTTGCTCCCAAGTCATTGCGCATAACTTGAGCCCATGCCTTATAATGGGACACCAGTTTACCACAGCTGGTATTCCCTTCAAATTCACCATAGAATCTTAAAACACCGTTCTAAAGCATGCTGACATCTAGTGGAAGCTTTAGGAAGTGCAAAATGAACCCTAACTCACTGTATACAGTCAAGGCAATCACTTGAAAGGACTACAAGCACCAGACTTCCCACTTCCTGCTTGGATTTCTCTCAGGTTTTTGCCTGCCATATGAGTTCTGTTATACTCACAGACACCATTCAAACAGTTTTAGAAACTTCGGAGTGTTTTCTATCCAAATCTACTAATAATATGCATATTCTACTTTCTGGGACAGAGTAGTAACCTGTTTAAATTGGGTACGTTTTTCATCCGGCCGTGAAAATACTGCCCCCTAGCCCCAACAGGTTTTAAGGTAACTTTTTGGGTGACCCGAACAAATTCATATAAATGTGAGTTATAGATCTACCATTCTAGTTGAAAGCAACTATAAGAAGTGGTAGATCTGCTCTATCTATGCTATTTCTATGCTTCCCATTCTTAAGTCTTTCACATTCAGTTTTGTACACCAGCTTCAAACAGCTGAAACAACAATACTTATTTTTGGTTATGGAAAATATATTTCACAGCGGTTTAGATGGTACAATGATTATCTACACTATACTTATTTCGTCACATAAACCGAAATTAGGCAAACTACTAGAATTTTAGCAACCAGGAAATGGCGGAGTGATTTCTGCATAGTGCAACTTTAACTCTTCTTTGCTGTTGTAGTTTGAGTGTTCTTTAGATGGTATGGACGCATGACTATGTAGACAAACACTGGATGGAGACTGATATTCCTTCATCTCCAGAGGCTAATGTACTGCCACTCAAAGCTCAGACTGAAGAATGCCCTATGTTGGTCGCTCTGGGGACTGGTTCAGTGTGCATGTGCACGGAAAGTCAACCTCACTTAGAAGTGAACTATCTATCACTATTTTGTAAAAATACAAAATATCAGTATTTCTCATATTTTGGATTATGAATCCATTGTAAGTGTTCCACAAAAACAGACAAATAAAGAATCAGGGGTTGAAGTAATGAATTACAAATACTATCGTTACTGTAATTGAGTTGCTTTTCCGAGTACTTTGAGTATTTTTTTACTTTTACTTAAGTATGTTTTGAATGAAGTACTGTTCTTCGCTACCTTTTGAAAACCATCTGTTACAGAGTACAATTCAGGTTAAGCATAATAGTAGATCATGATCACATGGAAAGTTTGCGAGCCCCCCGGAGCCAGAAAAATACTGCTCATCGTTGTTTGGTCAGTGACCAAATTTCATGCAGTGCGCCAATACAGGCCAATTAAATCATGCTGTTCACACGAATGGAACGATGGTGGTTGGAAGATGCAAAAATAACTTTGTTTAGTTCAAGACGTGTTGTGAAAGAGAGGAAAGGTTTTTTATCAAGTGTTGTGTTTGAAAACAATGGAGACAGAGGTGTCTGACCAGTTCTCCTTCAAGCACAGAAGAGGCGATGCAATGCAAGCTTTGCTTACCCAGGATGACGGAAGTTAGCCTCGCACGAACCATCCTGATCTCATGAGCTTACATTCTGTGTCGCTACACAGTGATGGGTCGTATTTTTGTTTCATCAGACCAGAGGACATTTCTCCAAAAAGTACCATCTTTGTCACCATGTGCAGTTGCAAACCGTAGTCTGGCTTTTTTATGGCGGTTTTGGAGCAGTGGCTTCTTCCTTGTTGAGCGGCCCTTCAGGTTATGTCGATATTGGACTTGTTTTACTGTGGATATAGATACTTTTGTACCTGTTTCCTCCAGCATCTTCACAAGGTCCTTTGCTGTTGTTCTGGGATTGATTTGCACTTTTCGCACCAAAGAACGTTCATCTCTAGCAGACAGAACCCGTCTCGTTCCTGAGCGGTATGACGGCTGCGTTGTCCCATGATGTTTATACTTGCATACTATTGTTTGTACAGATGAACGTGGTACCTTCAGGTGTTTGGAAATTGCTCCCAAGGGTGAGCCAGACTTGTGGAGGCCTAAAAAAAATTTTAAACCAAAAGATCCCTGTTTCAACTGTACTAGGCAGATGGCAGACAGCGTGTATGGCTTTGAGCTGTTTGCTGATGTCAATGTTGTGACCAGAGTGCCCCATGGTGGTGGGGTTATGGTATTGGGAGGTATAAGCTTCAGACAACAAACACAATTGCATTTTATCAATGGCAATTTGAATGCACGGAGATACCATGATGAGATCCTGAGGCCCATTGTCGTGCCATACATCCGTCGCCATCACCTCATTTTTCAGCATGTACACAATTCCTGGAAGATGAAAATGTCCCAGTTCTTCCATGGCCTGCATACTCACCAGACATGAAACCATTGAGTACGTTTGGGATGCTCTGGATCGACGTGTATGACAGCGTGTTCCAGTTCCCGCCAATATCCAGAAACTTCACACAGCAATTGAAGAGGAGTGGGACAGCATTCCACAGGCCACAATCAACAGCCTGATCAACTCTATGCAAAGGAGATGTGTCGCGCTGCATGAGGCAAATGGTGATCACACCAGATACTGAATGGTTTTCTGATCCACGCCTCTACCTTTTTTTAAAGTATCTGTGAACAACAGATGCATACCTGTATTCCCAGGCATGGTAAATCCATAGATTAGGGTCTAATGAATTTATTTCAACTGACTGATTTCCTTACAAAAACAGTAACTCAGGCAAATCTTTGAAATTGTTGCATGTTGCGTTTATATTTTTGTTCAGTGTATATAGAATATACAGTTGTGTTATAACAGTTTACTTTAAGTGGCCTATTACTGACCATTTGTGTAAGTGTCACTTGTATTTATCTGAGTCGGAGCTGTTGTGTTGTTTCCATCTAAAAGTCCTCATCTTCCTCATCAAAGTAACCCATGTAATCAACATCTAGCTCAGTGAAGCTATTCTGGTATGAAGTAGAACTTCACTGATGATACACAGAATTTCTCTTGCCTGCTGTAATCTGAATACTGGAAGGTTGTTGACAACATAGGCCAAATCAAATATGTGTGCGCTGTGTTCTACAACTGCCACAATTAGTTCAGTGCTAAATCAAGTACAGGCTGCCTTGCTAGTGTAGTGATGTGCTGTGTCCTTGACCAAATGACTCCTGACCTATATCTATCCTACCCTGCCTTTCTAAGGTCTTTGAAAGCCAAGATAACAAACAGATTACCGACCATTTCGAATCCCACCGTACCTTCTCCGCTATGCAATCTGGTTTCAGAGCTGGTCATGGGTGCACCTCAACCACGCTCAAGGTCCTACACGATATCTTAACTGCCATCAATAAGAGACATTACTGTGCAGCCGTATTCATTGACCTGGCCAAGGCTTTCGACTCTGTCAATCACCACAATCTCAACAGCCTTGGTTTCTCAAATGACTGCCTAACCTGGTTTACCAACTACTTCTCTGATAGAGTTCAGTGTGTCAAATCGGAGGGCCTGTTGTCCAGACCTCTGGCAGTCTCTATGGGGGTGCCACAGGGTTCAATTCTTGGGCCGACTCTCTTCTCTGTATACATCAATCATGTCGCTCTTGTTGCTGGTGATTCTCTGATCCACCTCTACGCAGACGACACCATTCTGTGTACCTCTGGCCCTTCTTTGGACACTGTGTTAACCTCTATGGGCTAGGTGGGACGCAAGCGTCCCACCCGTGGTGCACTCCGTCAACAGCAGGTGCATTTCAAGAGCGGCAAATTTGAATCCAAATAAATGTCAAAATTCAAATTTTTCAAACATACAACTATTTTACACCCTTTGAAAGATAAACATCTCCTTAATCTAACCACGTTTTACGATTTCAAAAAGGTTTTACGGCGAAAGCATACATTTAGAGTATGTTAGGACAGTACATTTACAAGAGTTGTGTGTAATGTTGTGCCAATTCAAAGACAGGCGTCACCAAAACCATAAAATCAGCTAAAATTATGCACTAACCTTTTACAATCTCCAACAGATGACACTCCTAGGACATTATGTTAGACAATGCATGCATTTTTAGTTCTATCAAGTTCATATTTATATCCAAAAACAGCGTTTTACTGTGGCGTTGATGTTCAGGAAATCGTTTCCCTCCAATAACCGGCATTCAAGTCAGCACCACAAATTAAATAATTAAAATTAGAAAACATTGGTAAAATATTATATTGTCATTTAAAGAATTATAGATTTACATCTCTTGAACGCAATCAACTTGCCAGATTTAAAAATAACCTTACTGGGAAATCACACTTTGCAATAATCTGAGCACTGCGCCCAGAAAAATACGCGTTGCGATACAGACTAGCCGCCATGTTGGGGAGATCTAAAATCGAAAATACTATGTAAATAATCCATTACCTTTGATTCTCTTCATCAGATGTCACTTCCAGGTATCACAGGTCCATAACGAATGTAGTTTTGTTCAAAAAAGCTCATCATTTATGTCCAAAAATCTCCGTCTTGTTAGCACATGATCTAAGCCCGCCGGACTTCACTTCATGAACGAGGGGAAAAAATATATTTACGTTCGTTCAAACATGTCAAACGTTGTATAGCATAAATCATTAGGGCCTTTTTTAACCAGAACATGAATAATATTCAAGGTGGACGAATGCATTCTCTTTTATAACGTATTGGAACGAGGGTACCCAACATGAACTCGCGCGCCAGGTGTCTAATGGGCCATCATCGTTCCATGGCTCTTGTTCGGTCAGATCTCCCTCCAGAAGACTCAAAACACTTTGTAAAGGCTGGTGACATCTAGTGGAAGCAATAGGAAGTGCCAAAATATTCCTCAGCCCCTGTGTTTTTCAATGGCATAGGTTTAAAGGTAATACAACACATCAGGTATCCACTTCCTGTCAGAATCTGTCTCAGGGTTTTGCCTGCCAAATGAGTTCTGTTATACTCACAGACACCATTCAAACAGTTTTAGAAACTTTAGGGTGTTTTCTATCCATATATAATAAGTATATGCATATTCTAGTTACTGGCTAGGATTAGTAACCAGATTAAATCGGGTACATTTTTTTATCCAGCCGTGCAAATACTGCCCCCTAGCCCTAACAGGTTAACTAACCTCCAGATGAGCTTCAACACCATACAACTTTCCTTCCGTGGTCTCCAACTGCTCTTAAATGCTAGTAAAACTAAATGCATGCTCTTCAACCGATCGGACAGTTCTGACTTAGAATATGTGGACAACTACAAATACCTAGGTGTCTGGCTAGACTGTAAACTCTCCTTCCAGACTCACATTAAGCATCTCCAATCCAAAATTAAATTTAGAATCGGTTTCCTATTTCGCAACAAAGCATCCTTCACTCATGCTGCCAAACATACCCTCATAAAACTGACCGTCCTACCTATCCTCGACTTCGGCGATGTCATCTGCAAAATAGCCTCCAACACTTTACTCAACAAATTGGATGCAGTCTAACACAGTGCCATCCGTATTGTCACCAAAGCCCCATATACTACCCACCACTGCGACCTCTATGCTCTCGATGGCTGGGCCTCGCTTCATACACCTCACCAAACCCACTGGCTCCAGGTCATCTACAAGTCTTTGCTAGGTAAAGCCCCGCCTTATCTCAGCTCACTGGTCACCATAGCAGTACCCACCCGTAGCACGCGCTCCAGCAGGTATATCTCACTGGTAACTCCCAAAGACAATTCCGACTTTGGCCGCCTTTCCTTCCAGTTCTCTGCTGCCAATGACTGGAACGAACTGCAAAAATCACTGAAGCTGGAGACTCATATTTCCCTCACTAGCTTTAAGCACCAGCTGTCAGAGCAGCTCACTGTGTTCTGTACATAGCCCATCTGTAGATAGCCCATCCAACTACCTCATCCTCATACTGTATTTATTTATTTATCTTGCTCCTTTGCACCCCAGTATCTCTACTTGCACATCATCTTCTGCACATCTATCACTCCAGTGTTTAATTGGTATATTGTAATTACTTCGCCACCATGGCCTATTTATTGCCTTACCTCCCTTTTCTTACCTCATTCGCACACACTGTATGTAGACTTTTTGTACTGTATTATTGACTGTAAGTTTATTCCATGTGTAACTCTGTGTTGTTGTATTGTGACGAATTGCTTTGCTTTATCTTGGCCAGGTCGCAGTTGTAAATGAGAACTTGTTCTCAACTAGCCTACCTGGTTAAATAAAGGTGAAATAAAAAAATCCTCTAAGATGTCCCTGATCAAAGTTTTGTCCAGAAGTCTTACCTCGCTACACTTCATTGTAATAACTCATGTTTAAATATTTTATTATATACTTTTAAAATATTTTTACATTTAGCAGACGTTCTTATCCAGAGCGACTTACAGTAGTGAATGCATACATTTCATTTATTTATTTTTTTATGTCTGTGCTGGCCCCCCGTGGGAATCGAACCCACAACCCTGGCGTTGCAAACACCATGCTCTACCAACTGAGCTACAAACAGATGCATGTGAACATGATGTATAGCAATTGGTGTAGCACAGATATCCTGGCTCAACGCTTGTGGAGTGCTCTTCAAAGTGACCGTATAGGACTTTACGAAAGCAGCTCTTTGTGGCTGTCTCAAGCAAGTCCTTCATATACTTTATCAACCCTGATTGACGACATAAATAATTGCCTGTTTCAACCCTGCCAACCTGTTTTAGAATAGCCTTAACATCCTCTGGTGGACCACACATGACAACATGTGATACACTATATATACAAAAGTATGTGGACACCCCTTCAAAATAGTAGATTCGGCTATTTCAGCCACACCCGTTGCTTACATGTGTATAGAATCGATCACACAGCCATGCAATCGCCATAGACAAACATTGGCAGTAGAATGGCCTTACTGAAGAGCTCAGTGACTTTCAATGTAGAACCATCATAGGATGCCACCTTTCCAACAAGTCAGTTCATAAAATGTCTGCCCTGCAACTGTAAGTGCTGTTATTGTGAAGTGGAAACTTCTAGAAGCAACAATGGGTAAGCCGCGAAGTGGTAGGCCACACAAGCTCACAGAACGGGACCGCTGAATGCTGAAGTGCGTAGCGTGTAAGAATTGTCCTCGGATACTCTGAATGATCGGCTATGAAAAGTCAACTGACATTTACTCCTGAGGTGCTGACCTGTTGCACCCTCTACAACCACTGTGATTATTATTATCTTACCCTTCTGGTCATCTATGAATATTTGAACATCTTGGCCATGTTCTGTTATAAGCCAGAAGAGGACTGGCCACCCCTCATAACCTGGTTCCTCTCTAGGGATTCTTTCTTGGGAGTTTTTCCTAGCCACCGTGCTTCTACACCTGCATTGCTTGCTGTTTGGGGTTTTAGGCTGGGTTTCTGTACAGCACGTGACATCAGCTGATGCAAGAAGGGCTTTATAAATACATTTCATTGACCTGGTATAGAGGTCCTGGATGGCAGGAAGCTTGGTCCCAGTGATGTACTGGGCTGTATTCACTACCCTATGAAACAGCTTGCAGGTCGGAGGCCGAGCAGTTGCCATACCAGGAAGTGATACAATGGGCCCTGGTCATTCATCAATACCAGGGCCCATATTTAGGATTACAAACAGGTTGGACTTGATCTTTGATCAGCACTCCTAATCGAAGATGCTTTATGAATATGGGCCCAGGACATGAACTGGCACTGATTTTATTTGGTGACAAGACAATGTCTACTCACCCTCTTTGCCAATGGATCAGAATTCTCCCAGCTTTGCAAAGCTCTCGCTGGTTGAAGGAAAAATATGATCCAGCGTAAGAGTCTGGATCACAAAGTATAATAATAACGTACATAGTTATGGACTTGCAAACAGAAGTCACCATACTGTCCATTACTGTCCGTTAAGGTTGAAACGTTAGGTTAGAGCAAAGCACATGGTTATCTAGTTGCTTATTGTCTTTGAGAAGGTCTGCATAAAGTACTGCATGAACGTTCTTTATGCAGTGCTAGCTAGCTAGTTAGCTAGCTAGGAGTCCAATTGTTTAACATACAATGCCTTTGGAAAGTATCTCTCAACTGACTGACATCCACAGACTGTTGGGCTCCATCCACTGCCATAGTTTAATCATCTCTACTCGCTGCTTCAACAATTTTCACTGCCTCTGCATAGGAGACCTTCTCAACAGCCCTGATCCTTCCTACATTGACCTCTTTCACTCTAACAGGACAGTCAGGGAACTCTGGAACGTGATTCTCATCACAATTGTAACACCGTGCATCCTCAGACTCTTCAACAATCATATTTGTTTGGAAACACTTGACCAAACTTTTTACATTTAGGTCATTGAAGTGGCTTTTGTACATAAGCTCGCACCGCATTTACATGGGTCGGGAGAAATTCTTCATCAAACATCAATAATACAGAAAGTCTTTCCTCCTTTCCATTCACAGTGCAGGTTAAGTGACGTGCAAAGGGGGGTGCAAAGGGACAGTTAAACCAAAAAGTACTATTAAAGGAACTAAAAAGTCTAAGACAAAGTAGAGCCTTTACTACAGTACTCTTTCCACCCCTTTAAAGGAATCATAAGAACCCCCTCTGAATGCACCCCCCCCCCCCCCAAACACACACACACCACCCCCATGCGAAGAAGGAAGGTGCTTCCCCATTGACTTCTCTCTTAGAAAACGACAAAGACAGCCATGCTCCTGACAGCTACCTCTGTGCTCTGCTTCTGCTTTTCTGCCAGCTGCCCCCCCCCCCCCCCCCGTACGGCTGCACAGTCTCCTTTATAACAACATGTTAGTGAGCACTCCACGTCTGCACATGTAATGATGTCACTGACGAGCTGCTTCACAAGATGATTTTCATCTAACCAAGTTAGTTTTAATGCCCCGAAAACAAAACATTTCACTTGGACGTGGCGCGTGCTCATTTAAAAATAAGCAGACACACACACACGCTGCAAGGTTAAACTAGAGCATAAGTTTTTTAAACCATTGTGATGTTGATGGACAGGTTGTGGGTTGTCAGATGCTCTGATGTGTCAATAGACGCCTGAAGCTTAGGTCCTGCGGGGTCAGATTTCCAGCCTGCACGTGCACACACACACACACACACACACACACACACACACACACACACACACACACACACACACACACACACACACACACACACACACACACACACACACACACACACCACCCCCCCGCCTGCAGCATGGACAGTTGACAGTGTGCTGACTGAATACTGATTAGCAGACTTATCAATGTTATCGACGACATTTAAGTGTTATTTCTGTTGTTACATCTGACTTTTATCCGCATGCTATCAATTTGTCTAGAAGTGAGTAGTTGCTTTCTCTCAAAGCCGTGGAAAAATCCACAAGGAAATTCCAACTTATTCTCGCTTTTGTTGAGATGTTAGCAGCCTGTTTATCACTGATAAGTTCATAGCAGTGTTCTAATTCATACCATACGTGCAGCTGTCTACCAAAAATCATGATCAACGCTATATATGACAGTGTCATAGTCATCATGATTATTTTAATCAACGGTAGCCCTAATGTTGATTTACTGTAGAAGACCATCCAGAAAAAAATTAAATTGTAATAAATTAACAAAGAATTATTGGTTGAAATGATAGGTGGGTTATGTGCACACCCACACATTATCACAGACATGCACACACAGACACACACATCAATTGGGTTTGTTTGCGCTTTAGAGCGGCCGGGCTCCTTTAGATTGATTTATTCAATAGTCAGCCCATCGAAGAGAAAGAGCCAGTCGGCTGTTATTCCTGGAGTGAAATTAGTGGCTAAATAAATGAAAGGGATCGTTAATCCAAATTACAAAATTACACATTGGTTTCCTTACCCTGTAAGCAGTCTATGGACAAGGTATGACAGCAATCCATGCTTTGGTTTAGTTTCCCTGGCACTGTTTCCACATGAGAATGTTTTAGCATTTGTGGCACAAATCCGACTCAAGTCATGATATTAGCATTTTTTGCGCATCATTTCCAAATCATCCAAAGTGATCTAAAAGTTACTGTGAAACTTAACAAAGTCACTTATAGGTGATTTGAACATGAATAAAAACATTTTCAATTAAATTTTCTTCTAATATCGGTCTCAATGGCTTGAATGGAATTTGTGCCACAAATGCTGAAACATTAGCATGTGAAAACGTTGTCCAAGGAGACGGATATGTAATTTTGTAATTTGTGTGAACTATCCCTTTAATAACTAAACAAGAGTGATGATGTGGAATAAATGTAGCCCCCCTTTAATCAATTGATTCATGGGGGGGGGGGGGGGGGGGGGGGGGGCGAACAGCAGGTATAAGAGGCTGTGGGCCAACAATTAATAGTCGCCAACAATTAGTAGATGATTAGGCAGACAACGATTAACTCTTTTTTCATCGACTTGGTTCGGTCCATATTTCAGAGTTTTGTAAAGGGAACAAGGTTGAGACCGTATTCACACACTCACTCAGACATGCAGTACATGTGTAAATACATAGAGTAAATGTCTCTGAGGGGAATCAATGTCCAGTCAATACATTCAACACAGTAGGTAGCACAGCTAGAAGTGGTTGTTTGTGTCTTAGAGAGTTAAGGAGTGAGCCCCAGACAGCACCCTATTCCCTATTTGGTGCACTGCTTTTGACAAGAGCCCAGGGTGCCATTTGGTACGCAGACAAGGAGTCATTATGTTTTACTGTGTGTGTGCCTTTACCCATAAGACTAAAGAAACTATAAGCAATAAACTCAACCTCTCTCTCTATATATATATAATTGCCCAGTTCCTTTGCAAGCACACACACACAATGTAGCCTATACATTATGTGCCCAGAGAAAAACGGACATAAACTTGAAGTTACTGCATGTGTATTGGCTTATCCACCTTTACCACTGAGAGCCAATCAGAACATTGTCTTTAGTGTTGTCTTGGAGCCCAATTCCCTATATACCGCACTACTTTTGACCAGGTCCCATAGGGAATAGGGTGCCATTTGGGATGCAGACCTTGTCTTTAGTGTCTCTTGGAGCCCAGTGCTGTTGGTAATGGAGAGTTGGAGATGTGTCCTCGCTGCTGCCTGTCTATCCATCCACATGAAAACACAGCTAGCTCCGATCGATGGCGGGACTTTATGGGGGATTAGGGAATGTTTCTACACATTCATTATACTGCACTGTTACAGGTCTGTGTTTGCCCTTGCTACACACGCACACAGACCACCCTTTCTGCATTCATTACTTTGTTCCGCTACGAGGCAGACTCAGTCAAATATAAACTGGAAGGTTGGGAGAGGATAGATCAAGAGTTGATCGATTGCCAGGGCAGAAAACAATGTGTACAATTACTGCACTGGCCAATGGAAAGTAATATTCCCCATACGTTCAACTTAGGGGAAACTTTGTTGGTGGTTTGGTATCCTTAACTTGCTTAACAATGAGCAAAAAGTTATAAGACAAACAATACATGGTATGTTGTACTTGCTTAACGATGAGCAAAGAGACATTTGTTGTGAAGGTTACATTACTGAAGCCTACTCCCTTACATCTACTATGATCAATATCTTGCCAAATACTCTTGTTGTGCAGCCATAGGTTTAAATTGACAACATTCTAAACAAAATTGACCGGATGGATTGAAGGTTTGACTCATTGACCAGTTCATTGAATCTACATATCCTGCTCTGCTAGTCGACTCAGTAAACAAAGAATAGGAACCAGTTCCTTTGTCTGTTGCTTTGTCAGTTTCTTTGTCCCAAATGGCACCTTATTCTGTATAGTGCACTGCTTTTGACCAAAGGCCCATGGGCTCTGGTAAATGTAGTGCACTATATAGGTAATAGGGTGCCCTTTGGGACTTACTCAGTGTCTTCCAGGTGGCAGGTCGGTAGGCAGACATGATCCAAATAATGAACAAATAGAAACTTGTGTTGGGTGGGGAGCGGGTGGTTTGTGGCACTGGCAGCAGGATATACAGGCAGCAGTAGTGTACAGCATGCCTCTGATGCTTCAGTGAGCCCAGGCTGCTCCAGGAGAGAGAGAGCGAGAGAGAGAGTGTGTGTGTGTGTGTGTGTGTGTGTGTGTGTGTGTGTGTGTGTGTGTGTGTGTGTGTGTGTGTGTGTGTGTGTGTGTGAACCCCAGCTCCAGTGAGCCCATGCTGCTCCATGGGAGAGGAAGGGGCCCAAAGGATTAGACAGTCATTAGCCAGCAGCTGTTAACCAATATCTGCATCCTAAATGGCAGCGTACTACTTTTGCAGTGCACTACTTTTGACCAGGGCCCATAAGACTGGTCAAAAGTGGTGCACTATATAGGGAATAGGGTGCCATTTTCGATTTCGACACTGTAGACGTCGCACACACTGCTTCTCCTGCCTGGTGCTCCCTCCTGCTCACACTGACCTGGTTTTGCCCCCAACACAGACACTACATGACTTGTTTACATGATTTATTCCTCACATGGCTCCTCTTTCGTCTTTGTCTCTCCCTCAGTCTCTGTATCTCTCTACGGGCTCTATTTGAGCAAACCTAACGCAATGACAAACTTTAGCACTGGTGGTAATGCTATAGGTCTGGAGGTGTGTCAGAAATAGTTTAGCTATTTTCACAGCGGGAATTTGGCCGCAGTAGTTGGTGGTGGCACAAAAAGGCGGGGTATCACGACTCAGGATATGACCCAGATGCAGACACAGGAGGTGGATAATTCAGCTCTCAAAATATGTATTATAACAAAAGGGCAGGTCGAGGGGAGGCAAAGGTTCATAATCCAAGGCAGAGTCAATCAGGGACAGAACAGCAGGCAGGGTCAGGGTCAGGACAGGCAGAAAGGCTGGAACAGGGAAAACTAGAAAACAAGAACTGGAGAAATGGGAAACACACTAGTAAAACCTGACAAAACAAGACGAACTGGCAACAGACAAACAGAAAACACAGGTATAAATACACAGGGGATAATGGGGAAGAATAGGAGACACCTGGTGGAGGGTGGTGACAAGCACAAGACAGGTTAAACAGATCAGGGTGTGACAAAGGATTTTGATGAATAAATAAGTTCTAGGTGTGACGAGGGTTTGACCATTGACTGGCCAATCAACATGTTCCATGGCTTAATACTGCATGCAGATGTCTCATGTTGTGCAGGTTATTGGCAGTCTTTGCTTTGTAATCAACTCCAATTTACTGGAATATTCTCATCCTAGTCAATTGGAGATTGATACCGTTTAAGTGTGCCCTGGTATTTCAGCCACACCAGCCCACATTACCGCACCACTGGTGGCTAGGGATACATCTTCGTTTGAATGATGGTCCACATTAATCTTGGTACCAACTCTGGCTGACTTCTTTATGGAACAGTACAGTAGCCTATGGGTTACTGTCTGAGAAGAACAAAGTAAAAAGGAGTTTTTTTGCCAAAATGAAAACAAAATGCTATGCAGACATACAGTACCAGTCAAAAGTTTGGACACACGTACTCATTCCAGGGTTTTTCCTTTAAATTTGACTATTTTATACATTGTAGAATAATAGTGAAGACATCAAAATGATGAAATAACACATGGAATTATGTAGTAAGCAAAAAAGTGTTAAACAAATCAAAATATATTTGATATTTGAGATTCTTCAAAGTAGCCACACTTTGCCTTGACAGCTTTGCACGCTCTTGGCATTCTCTCAACCAGCCGGGTGGCCAGCTCTAGGAAGAATCATGGTGGTTCCAAACTTCTTCCATTTAAGAATGATGGAGGCCACTGTTTTCTTAGGTACCTTCAATGCTGCAGAGATTTTTTGTTACCCTTCCCCAGATCTGTGCCTCGACACAATCCTGTCTCGGCGCTCTACGGACAATTCCTTCAACCTCATGGCTTGGTTTTTACTCTGACATGCACTGTCTGTGGGACCTTATATAGACAGGTGTGTGCCTTTCTAAATCATGTCCAATCAGTTTAAATTACCACAGGTGGACTCCAGTCAATTGTAGAAACATCTCAAGGATGATCAATGGAAACAGGATGCACCTGAGCTCAATTTTGAGTCTCATAGCAAAGGGTCTGAATTGTTAAATGAGGTAAATGGGTAAATAAGGTATTTCTGTTTTTTATTGACATTTCTAAAAACCTGTTTTCACATGTAAGGTATTGTGTGTAGATTGATGAGTGAAAACCTTTATTTAATCAATTTTAGAATAAGGCTGTAACATATCAAAATGTGGAAAAAGTGTAGTTGTCTGAATGCTTTCCAAATGCACTGTATCTAGCCAATAGTTTATCATATGACTTTGGCTTCATATATTTGAATTAAACAATTAACTTTGCTTATGTTAATAAATTGAAAAATAACATGCTTTTTGGTAGGCTATTAGCAAGTTCAACTACAGTCCTCTTGCGTCACCATACTGAAATGCAGTTGAAATTTAAATTGACCAAAAGGTTTTACGGATGTAGGCTCATAATTTGACCCAGTTTGCTAAAGCAGGAAAATAATCCTGTAGCAACAGGAAATGTGGTTTATTGATGGACATTTTTGTAGGGGTTAATACATTTTTCGTTAGGGCAAATCAAGTCTGAAATGTCAAAGTGTAAACTAGAAGCTTTAGAAGCTTTTTTAAACCTAAAATACACTATAAGTTTGCATTTACTGCCGTGCAGGAAAAAAATTCTCAGCAACAAAATAATTAAGATCCTACATCGTGTATATAGAACCCCTTTTTTTCTAAGAGTATATGCTTTTATTAAACACTATTTCCCTTTGCTCTGGCTACAGTAGCATTTTGTTTGCAAGAGCAAAGGCTTGTAGAAACCTTGATGTTTGCCAAACTGACCTCAGCAACAAATACGAATTCAATCTACCCCTTCTGCAGTCGGACAATACTGCTAGTAATTTTTCTGACCAGGCGAAATCATGTAGCAGCATCATTAACATGGATATAAATGTCAAAGCAAAACAGCTAAAACAAATGAAAAGGCAACTAGTTAGCTGTCATTTCAGAGATTGACTTGACTGAATTAGCTTTTTTTAGCTGTTTTTGCTAAAATCCACATTACACTCTGGGGTAGCGATAGCACACTCAAGGTGCTTTGACTTCTCCAGGTTTATATATAAAACCATTTTTAGTAAAGCGTACTTTAAAGGGGAATTTCACCCTGGCTCTGCCACGGCATATAGTCATTACTATATTAACAACAGTATGTTTTTTATCATAAACATCACAGTTATCCAAACGTTACAAAAATTGAATTGTCAATATAGCTAACTCACCCTCTGTTTGTGTGTTGGTAGCAATGATGAATCGTCTATGGTTGGTAAGTTGGTTCTCAGCCAGTGTCAGCTTGCTAGCAAGATCGCTGCCAATTCATAAGCTGACAATAGAGAAATGCCCATGTTAGGTATGCTTAGCTAGCCAGTCTAATAGAGATCAATACAATGAAATTGTATATTTTTTGTCTATTTTGTTGTAGGTGATTCCACCAACATGCGCTTCCAACCCCTAGCTCTAAACAAGGTGACTGCTAAGATATCTCAATTTAAAGTAGATGAGCTCAGGGCAACGATCTCATTCCAGAGAGACATCAGAGACTATAACATAGACATCAGGGACTATAGCATATTCTGTTTCACAGAGGCATGGCTCTCTCTGGATATACTGTCCCCATCCATACAGCCAGCTGGGCTCTCAATACATTGTGCAGGCAGGAATAAAGAACTCTCCGGGAAGAAAGGCGAGGTGTATGTTTCATGATTAACTACTCATGGTGTAATTGTGATAATGTACAGGAACTCAAGTCTTTTTGTTCACCCAACCAAGAATACCTCACAATCAAATGCCGACCTTATTACCTCCTAAGAGAATTATCTTTGGTTATAGTCACAGCCGTGTATATTCCCCCTCAAGCCAAGAACTACACTGGACTTTGCGCAAACTGGAAATCACTCATCCTGAGGCTGCAATTACTGTAGGTGGGGACTTTAACAAAGCAAATTTGAGGAAAACACTACCAAAGTTCTATTAACACATTGCCTGTAGTATTCGCGTTTCAAAAAACTTTCGACATAATGTTACTCTCCCTTCTGGGATGGCTACAAGGCCCTCCCCCGCCCTTCCTTCGTCAAATCAGATCACAACTCCATTCTTCTCCTCCTTTCCTATAGGCAGAAACTCAAACAGGAGGTACGCGTGTTAAGGTCTATTCAATGCTGGTCTGATGAATTGGAATCCATGCTTCAAGATTGGGACTGGGATATGTTCCGAGTTGCCTCTGAGAATAACATTGACATTTAAACTGACACGGTGACTGAGTTCATCAGGAGGTGTATAGGGGATGCTTTTCCCACTGTGACTATTAAATCCTACCCAAACCAAAAACCGTGGATAGATGGCAGCATTCGCAAAAAAAAGGAAAGCGCGAACCACCACATTTAACCTCTTGGGGCTAGGTGGGACGCTAGCGTGCCACCTGTGGTGCACTCCATCAACAGCAGGTGCATTTCAAGAGCGGCAAATTTGAATCCAAATAAATGTCAAAATTCAAATTTTTCAAAAATACAACTATGTTACACCATTTGAAAGATAAACATCTCCTTAATCTAACCACGTTTTACGATTTCAAAAAGGTTTTACGGCGAAAGCATAAATTTAGAGTATGTTAGGACAGTACATTTACAAGAGTTGTGTGTAATGTTTTGTCAAGTCAAAGACAGGGTCACCAAAACCATAAAACCAGCTAAAATGATACACTAACCTTTTACAATCTCCATCAGATGACACTCCTAGGACATTATGTTAGACAATGCATGCATTTTTAGTTCTATCAAGTTCATATTTATATACAAAAACAGCGTTTTACTATGGCATTGATGTTGAGGAAATCGTTTCCCTCCAATAACCGGCAGTCAAGTCAGCGTCACAAATTAAATAATTAAAATTAGAAAACATTGGTAAAATATTATATTGTCATTTAAAGAATTATAGATTTACATCTTTTGAACGCAATCAACTTGCCAGATTTAAAAATAACCTTACTGGGAAATCACACTTTGCAATAATCTGAGCACTGTGCCCAGAAAAATACGCGTTGCGATACAGACTAGACGTCATGTTGGGGAGATCTAAAATCGAAAATACTATGTAAATAATCCATTACCTTTGATTCTCTTCATCAGATGTCACTTCCAGGTATCACAGGTCCATAACGAATGTAGTTTTGTTCAAAAAAGCTCATCATTTATGTCCAAAAATCTCCGTCTCGTTAGCACATGATGTAAGCCAGCCGGACTTCTCGTCATGAACGAGGGGAAAAAATATATTTCCGTTCGTTCAAACATGTCAAACGTTGTATAGCATAAATCATTAGGGCCTTTTTTAACCAGAACATGAATAATATTCAAGGTGGACGAATGCATAGCCTTTTATAACGTATTGGAACGAGGGTACCCAACATGAAGTAGCGCGCCAGGTGTCTAATGGGACATCACCGTTCCATGGCTCTTGTTCGGTCAGATCTCCCTCCAGAAGACTCAAAACACTTTGTAAAGGCTGGTGACATCTAGTGGAAGCAATAGGAAGTGCCAAAATATTCCTAAACCCCTGTGTTTTTCAATGGGATAGGTTTAAAATCAATACAACACATCAGGTATCCACTTCCTGTCAGAAAATGTCTCAGGGTTTTGCCTGCCAAATGAGTTCTGTTATACTCACAGACACCATTCAAACAGTTTTGGAAACTTTAGAGTGTTTTCTATCCATATATAATAAGTATATGCATATTCTAGTTACTGGGTAGGATTAGTAACCAGATTAAATCGGGTACATTTTTTTTATCCAGACGTGCAAATGCTGCCCCCTAGACCCAACAGGTTAACTATGGCAAGGTGACTGGGTTGAATACAAACAGTGCAGTTATGCCCTCCTTAAGGCAATCAAACATGCAAAATGTCGGTACAGAGACAAACTGGGGTTGCAATTCAAGAGCTCAGACACGAGATGTATGGGGCAGGGACTCCAGACAATCACAGAATAAAAAGGAAAAACCAGCCACATCACGGACACCTATGTCTTGCTCCCGGACAAACTAAACAC
The DNA here is from genome assembly GCF_965601325.2 of Salmo salar. Classification (NCBI taxonomy): domain Eukaryota; kingdom Metazoa; phylum Chordata; class Actinopteri; order Salmoniformes; family Salmonidae; genus Salmo; species Salmo salar. Next base: position 58,278,254 of record NC_138296.1, on the reverse strand, counting down.
CTTCTTCACCGGCTTTGAGGATAACACAGTGCCACCGACGCGGTCCGCCCCCGAAGACTGTGGGCTCTTGTTCTCCATGACTGACATAAGAAGTGTGGCTGGCTGCAGTGTTTACAAACATATTCAATCTCTCCCTATCCCAGTCTGCTTTCTCCACTTGCTTTAAGGTGTTCACCATTGTTCCTGTACCCAAGAAAGCAAAGGTAACTGAACGAAAGGACTATTGCCCTGTAGTACTCACTTCTATTGTGTGTTGAGGCTAGTTAAGGATAATTTCACCTCCATCTTACCTGACAGCCTAGACCCACTTCAATTTGCATACTGCCCCAATAGAGCCACAGATGATGCAATTGCCATCACACTGCACACTGCCCTATCCCATCTGGACAAGAAGAATACCTATGTAAGAATGCTGTTCATTGACTACAATTCAGCTTTCAACACCATAGTACCCCCAAGTACATCATGAAGCTCAGGGCCCTGGGTCTTAACCCTGTGGAACTGGGTCCTGGACTTCCTGACGGGCCGTTCCCAGGTGGTGAAGGTAGGAAACAACACCTCCATTACACTGATCCTCAACAAAGGGGCCCCGCAGGGGTGCGTGCTCAGCCCCCTCCTGTACTCCATGTTCACCCATGACTGCGTGGCCACACATGCCTCCAACTCAATCATCAAGTTTGCAGACGACACAACAGTAGTAGACCTGATTACGAACAATGACGAGACAGATGACCTCTCCCTCAACATCAACAAAATGAAGAAGCTGGTTGTGGACTTCAGGAGACAGCAGAGGGAGCACACCCCCAACCACATCGACAGAACCATAATAGAGAAGGTGAAAAGCTTGAAGCTCCTCGATGTACACATCACTGACAATCTGAAATGGTCCATTCACACAGACGATGTGGTGAAGAAGGCACAACAGCGCCTCTTCAACCACAGGAGGCTGAAGAAATTTGTCTTGGCCCCTAAGACCCTCACAAACTTTTACACATGCACAATTGAGAGCATACTGTCAGGCTGTAACACTGCCTGGCAATGCAACTGCACTGCCCGCAACTGCAGGGATCTCCAGAGGGTGGTGCAGTCTGCCCAACGCATCACCGGGAACACACTGCCTGATGTCCCGGGAATGCCAAAAATATCATCAAGGATATCAACCACCAAAGCCATGGCCTGTTCACCCCGCTATCATCCAAAAGGCAAGGTCAGTACAGGTGCATCAAAGCTGGGAACGAGAGAATGAAAAACATTGTCTATCTCAAGGCCATCAGACTTTTAAATAACCATCACTAGCCGGCCTCCACCCAGTACCCTGCCCTGAACTTAGTTACTAGCCGGCTACCACCCTGTAACTCAACCCTGCAACTTAGAGGCTGCTGCCCTATGTACATTGCCATGGAATCACTGGTCACTTTAATAATGGAACACTGGTCACTTTAATAATGTTTACATGCTGTTTTACTCATTTCATATGTATATGCTGTATTCTACTGTATTCTAGTTACTCCAACATTGTTGTACAGGGCTCTGTAGCATCAAACCGATGCTAGACATTCAGATATCCAAAGTATTTTTATTTGTCAAATTCTAAAATACAGGGGAGTGTACACTATTTAATGCTAACTCAAGAGAACTGGGAAATTCAACAAGAATGTTATATGGTTTAGTGTGTCTGAGTGTGTCTCAGGTGTAGAGACACACAAGTGCAGAGAACTGTAGCTACAGATTGTTACACCAGATAATGATTTACCAAAAATGTCTGCAGACATGTTGTCTACTTCAAGTCTTCTCTCATTGGTTAAGAGGTTTTAGGACAGGTTGGAGTCCAACCCAAAGTGCTGCAGGTCATAATGGCAGAGACCTGTCTTGATCAATATGTGAGAAGACTTGAAATAGACATGATGGCGGCACATGTATTATTGGATTACTTTATGGAGCAAAACAATGATTTTAATAATGGTGCATTTTCTAAATTCAAACTGACCCTCTGCAACTGGACACAGACATTTTATGAGACTCCTGATTCCCCGAATCGAGGGCGAAGTTCAGGGAATACTTGTAAAGCTGTGGGAGGAGTGTTGTCATGATCAAACTGCCATTCAGCCCCTCATGAGTCTTCTGCATGAAAACCAGCATAATGTCTAATCTCTCGAGAGGTTCACAGGATACAGTTCTGCTACAATGACACATGCAGACAAAATAATAATGTTTCTGTATCTAGAATCCACTCCAGGAAGACTCCCAGGCACCACACAGTATTTTCTGTAAGACAAAAAAAATATATATATTCTATTGTAATTTAAACCTTGCCAGCATAACATCAACATTAAGGTAGGCTAGTTGAACATGCGTACATGCGCAGAGACACCTTTTACAACAATATAGAATGAAATATGGCATAACCCTCAACCTTTGCACAGTGAGCAGACCGTGCAAATTAGCCTAGGTAGGTAGACAGACATGGCTGTAGGTAAATACTGTCTATCAGGCATGTTTAGGCAAATATTTTTATAGTAAAACCTGCTTCAGTTTTAGAGATTTACAACAGTAAATTGTTGTATTATTGTTTCTCTTCACTGTTTGATAGTAAACTTAGCTGGCTAGCTTGCTGGATATGCAATACTTCTTATTTACGTCTGTTTGGAATCCTATCTTGCGTAATACCTATAATTTTGTGAGGATTGAAATGCATCCACGGCCATAATCATAACCAATGTCAACCCTCATCAATTATGTTACAGCTAGTAAAATTACATAGAGTTGCTGAAATTACACGTTTTTGCGAACAAGTCCCGTGTAGCTCAGTTGGTAGAGCATGGTGTTTGCAACGCCAGGGTTGTGGGTTTGATTCCCACGGGGGACCAGTACAGAGAATTTTTTTTATGAAATGTATGTATTCAATACTGTAAGTCGCTCTGGATAAGAGTGTCTGCTAAATGACTAAAATGTAAATGTAAGTTACAAATGCAAGGCATGGCGCATAACAAGTTAGCAGACACCAGGCTAACTAGCTAGCCAACTCATGTGCTAATGTTCGCTGGTAAACCTAGCATTAGGTTGCTGGTTGTAACATTGTAGCCTGCTGTTTAGTAGCAAGCCATATCTACAACTAAATAAATAATAGGTTTTTACAATCGAGGTACAAAAGATCTCCTATTGTAAAACCCCTTCTATTTTTTGTCATAGATATGGCTAACAGTAATTGTTTATCTAGCTACCTAGCTAGCTAAGTTAGCAAAAAAATATATATTTCCGCCACTGTAACACACGAATACGTTAACCAGCAATACAAAATATTGGTTTCAGTAGATAAACTAAAGTTAGCTAGGTGGCTTGCAGGAAAAATGACTTACTTAGCTAGGCACCTTATTTGTCATCTGCCCCCTTGGTGCTTGCGTCGGCTGTTGCTGAGCTTCTAAGGTTAAACTAAATCCATCTCTTTGTTTCGAATCCTCTTTGCTATACTCCAGTTGAAACATGTATGGTTGAATGTCACCATGTAGCTAACAGATTCTCCATCATCTAATTCGTGTCGATGAGAGGAATCACTTGAAGCCATTGTGGTCTGGTCAGTTCTTTCAATTTTGCCCAAATTATTGTTGTTAGTGTCTGCCAGCTTTTCAAAAAAGCCCTTCTTGGGGGAGGGACAGTTGCCACAGCATGAAGCACCGACCAACACAAGTTGTAGTCGTTCAGAGACTATAGCAATATTTGGCAATGAATCTGCCATTAGGAACATCGCTGAAAGACGTCCAATGGCTCTATCGAACAAGGACAACCATATCTACACCCACAAAAATGTATAGTTCAATAAGTATAACATAGAGTCTTCGCGAAATGCCACAATACTACGTTCATTTTCAGATCTCGTCCCCTCATCAATAAACCGGAAGCAGTCATAGGGTGTATCATTCAGCGTGCGAAGCCCTAACCTGCCTTCCTCCTAGGCAATTATGTGTGAAACACATCTCACTGTCCTAGAAATACCTCAGACATGATAAAAACAAGCCCAGATTCCCCCAGGGTGAAATTCCCCTTTAAACTCGTCCAAAGAACCAAAAGGTTCTATATCTGTGTGCTATATCCAAGAGTGTATGTTTTTAAATACAAAAAAGCACATCTCCTCTGTTGTTCGATGAGCATATGAACACTGTGCTTTTCGCTTGTCTTAAATCTTACCATTTGCGATGCATGAAATTGTCACTTTTGAAAGACACACCTCAAATATTGTCACCCCTACCAAGTCAGTGCAAGCGAGTTGATGTTAGACAGATAAATTGCCGGACCTAACATAAGAGGTGGAAAATGTAAGAGCGCATGGCACGCTATGGGCTCTGGTCTAAAGCGAACATGGTGCCATTTGAGACCACAAGCTAACTATCAGCTCCACATGTAAGGCATGGAAGGAAGTATGGCAGAAAGTGGAGCCCTAAGTAGGTGAGAGCACATTGAAAGGTCAGAGAGGATAATGTGATGGATTTGGCTTGGTGGGCAGGATGTGTGTGTCTGTGTGTGGCCCCGCTCTGCCTGCCTAGCCCTGGCTCCCCTGCCGTGGTGATGGATGGAGGAGCCTCTCACACCTGTAATAAGGCCGTGTGTGTGTGTGTGTGTGTGTGTGTGTGTGTGTGTGTGTGTGTGTGTGTGTGTGTGTGTGTGTGTGTGTGTGTGTGTGTGTGTGTGTGTGTGTGTGTGTGTGTGTGTGTGTGTGTGTGTGGTCATTCACTACTTGACTAAAAGTATGTGGACACCTGCTTGTCGAACATCTCATTCCAAAATCATGGGCCTTAATATGTAGTTGGTCCCCCCTTTTCTGCAATAACTGCCTCCATTCTTCTGGGAAGACTTTCCACTAGATGTTGGAACATTGCTGCGGGGACTTCCTTCCATTTAGCCACAAAAGCATTAGTGAGGTTCGGAACTGATGTTGGGCGATTAGGCCTGGCTCGCAGTTGGCGTTCCAATTCACCCCAAAGGTGTTTGATGCAGTTGAGGTCAGGGCTCTGTGCAGGCCAGTCAAGTTCTTCCACACCGATCTTGACAAACCATTTCTGTATGGATCTCGCTTTGTGTATGGGGGCATTGTCATGCTGGAACAGGAAAGGGCCTTCCCCAAAATGTTGCAACAAAGTTGGAAGCAGTGAAACATCTAGAATGTCATTGTATGCTGAGAGATATAAGAAATATCAGCAAACATTTTTATTTTTTTTGTACATGTATTTAACCACATTTTTGGCATTAACAGGTGCACTGCTCTTACCATACCATTTTTTTCTAAAGACGGTTGACATTTACTTTATTTAGCAGACGCTCTTATCCAGAGCGACTTACAGTAGTGAATACATACATTTCATTTTCATTTCATGCATTCTTTTTTTTTTTTTTTTGGACTGGCCCCCCGTGGGAATCAAACCCACAACCCTGGTGTTGCACACACCATGCTCTACCAACTGAGACACAGGGAAGGCCACACTGCAGTGACATATTGAGCTTTCTCTCTGTCATTAGAGTGGATGGTACTGAAGTATTGTTCAGTGGGCGAACATGCCTGGGTGACTTATGATACAAATATGAAAAATCTTATGATTTTTTTCCTATTCAACAAAAGTGGGGGAATAGGGCTTGAAATGCTTTCTAAATAGAGCAACAATCAAATGATAAACTATGAGATTTCACCTTTCTTATAAAATAAATATGATCATACTTAGTGACTACAAAATTGGCACTATTTCATATAACTGACAATTGAGAATTTTCTGCCTAGCGTCCTCTGAGCAATGCAAAGACGCCATTCAAATGTCTGCAAACTTGTTACAAATTCAGCTTTGACCAAAAGTAAGTGGTCTTGTTTCAATTATACAAAATTATTTAGTATTTTTTCATGTTGAGAATCGTTTGAGAATATCACAGCAACATGGTACCACTATCCTTGCATTCCTCTAGATTCTCCCATTGCATATGCCATATTTCAAGCGGGGGTTTGAGTTTCACAGCCAGAGGATATCGATAATTTGTCTGGATAGGCCAGAAAATGTGAAGTGTCGCTCCCTATACAAAAGATGTGTCAGATTTCACATACTCTATCTCAGCTCAGAGCGAAGAGTGGCATCTGAAGCGAGATTGATATTGCAATTGATATTGCGCCGTTCACAGAGTGCTCTGTACACAAAAATTAACATTACATTTATAAATTATAACAAATACTTGATAATTCCTGAGAAGCCGTGTTTTGGAGGATTTATTGGCACAGGTGTTAGGCCCGAGACGAAGTCGAGTAAAAGTCAAGTCAAACCATGCCACTATATCCTCCTAACCACGGCTTTGAGGGCATTATCATTTTTATACAGTGGTTACCTACATATTAATATAGCAATTGGCACATTTTCATTTAAAACTTTATTTTGATGAATTTGTTCATGCTATTTCATCCTTCCACGAGTATACCCAAGCCAACTGGTCCCTTAGTTCTATTGGTAGGTTGCTATGCCAAACAAAAATGCTTGCCATGCAGGCTCTTCCCCTTTGCTATCTAGCCAACTACACAGCTAACAGGATCCCTTCAAAATGATAATTTATTTGTATATATCCCCAAAAAATTGGCTGACTCATGATTTTGACTGGCTGAAAAAAGCCTTATGTCTCGTCCCGACAGGTTCATTCTCTATATGTCTATGGGACATGTTGGAGAGACAGACAGCAAGATTTAAACAAACCTCCACTGTTGCAAACCAAACACTATGTCACGTCCTTACCCTAGTAATATGTCATTTTCTATAGTAGAGTAGGTCAGGGTGTGACAGGGGGTGTTTTGGGGTGGTTTTCTATGTTTTCTATTTCTATGTTATATTCTAGGTTTCTATTTCTATGTTTTTTGGCAGGTTGAGCTCCAATTGGAGGCAGCTGGTCCTCGTTGCCTCTAATTTGAGATCATATTTAAGTTGTTTTTTTTCTACTGTGTTTGTGGGTAGTTGTTTTCGGTTTTGTTGTCTGCTGCCTGACAGAACTGTTTGCTGTCGATTTGTTTCTTTGTAGAAGTGTTGAGTTTTCATTAAAGTATAATCATGAGCAATCAACACGCCGCGCCTTGGTCCCCTCTATACAACGCACGTTACACACTAGCCAAAGGGAAAGGGAGATCATGTCTAGATGGTTTTTTTTTTCACAGTGGAGATCAAATTCATGTATAAATTGCCTGGCTGGGCTGATGGAACAGGGATGCGCAGTGACTTTTCAGGTGGAACAGTACATAGGCATTCCGCTGGTCAATGCTTGTGAACCATATAACAAAATAAGTTGCCATTTGGGATTTAGACATAGTATATTAGCATGCAGCAAGGGGCTGAAGCTAAAGTTGGACGGTTGTATCATGAAGGATCAGTCAGGCTGTCCACCACAACTATGGCCCCGTACACACTCAGGTTGTACAACTGATCTACAACCCATTTGACACAATGGTTGTGATACAATACAACTGATAGTTGTGATACATTGGAGAGTTTGTCTGCACAAACATTCTACACAACCATTGCGCGGGTGTAATTACTTCTGAGCAGAAAACCCCTCCCTTGTATCACAACCTTTGTGACAAATCTGTTGCACTCCAGTTCTATAACTTGAGTGTGTACGGTGCTTCACTAACAAAACTATTTATAGCAAATTATATGTTCCATGCTACTGTTACATTGAGGCCAACAGACTGCTGTCCTCAAAGACAGTTAGCCTCCACATGACCTTCACCACAAACATGTATGTAGTCTGGACTTCTGTTCTCTCCCCAGAGGTGTGTGTGTGTGTGTGTGTGTGTGTGTGTGTGTGTGTGTGTGTGTGTGTGTGTGTGTCAGCCGAGTTCCTAGGCCCCCTGCAATCTCTCCATGCTGTTTCCAAACGCCTGCATGTAGGGGCTTATGTTTGACGCTGTGACTGCACTCTTTCTTTCATCAAGTCACCATCGTGTTTAGTCTCCTCTCATCCAGTGTGGCTCGCAGCCAACATACCAGTGCACCTGGTAGGCCAACACAGCACCGGCATATATCCGGGCCAAGGCAGGATTCCATGTAATCAAACTCGACGAGCAGACAAAAGAGTGAGTATCAGGTTGTCAGATGCAGTTGAGTGTGTGAGCCATTAGAGCCCTGCTCTCGTCAAAAGTAGGGAAGAGGGTGCCATTTGGGACACAAACCTGTGCGACTGTGCCTATAGCAGGACACAGTATGACTGACTTAGACTACTCTGTTCCGGAACTGAATGTAGACCTATAGGTGAGTCTCAGATTCTTACCTGAGATCAACCTCTGTCTGTACATTAATTCCCAATAAGACTCTGGTGACAAACCTAAATTACTGTAATTGATGCCTGGTTTCATTTCCTCTTTCTCACAACTCTGAAAGGTTTACAATTTCTAAATCATGAATAGAACAGAATATCGACAGAATATAATGTGCTACACATTTGTTCATTTTGGAATATAGCTTAGATCTACATAACATATGTCTGAATCACTCACCTCTCACCTTACAGTATCTCTATTGATAACCTTCCCCATATTTTGGTTGCTGCCTACTCTTACACGTTGCTCTGGTGTCTTTTTAACCCATAGCAAGAATTGAGCTAGAATCATTCTGCATCAATAACTTCTCACTTTGTCTGGCATGTCTATTGCTAACATGTTTTTGTTGCAGTCCGCTCTTAGGCACTTTACTGTGGCATCTCTTTTAACCCATATGCCCAGTGTAATGTTATGTACATCAGTGTGAAGCCGTTCAAAGTGACAGAAAATACTGCAGGCGGAGAGAGGAGAGCTGGGAGCATCAGCTTGATCATTGCAGGAAGATGAGCATCTGGTATTATATGACATTCGGCATCATACAGTGGCACTTCAAACACGGAGGGAGCAGAGAAACCATGGGGTGCTTATGAATGCATTTTTAATTACTCAGAAATGGATCCCCTGCTGGGGTGCCGGGTTCATGGAAGTTCAATCCCGAGCCCATTTCATGTTCTCATCGCTGCCTGCCTGTGAAAGATTCCCTCTGTGTGCTGTGCTATTTTCCCCCATCTACTGTACTGCTGTTGCAGGCACATTGAGATGTTAGTGAAGCTCAGCGTTATCAGACTATAGTTTTTGTCAGTCCCTTAACCTCTTTCTGACCTCATGTTGCAGCAGTAGGCCCTATGAGGGTGTCAATATTGATCAGAAGGAATGTGCCTGTTAGAGGTTAGGTATCAGCGTAAGCTCATTCAAGTTTGGAATGAGAATATGGAATGAGAATAAGAATTTGGAATGAGAATAGAATATTTTAGAATCCCAGCCAGCTACTAGCTATAATCATCATGCTTGTTAGTGTTACCAAGTTAAAGCTGAGCTTAGTGTAATAGTGTGCAATCGGTCCAATGGGATTAGAACATGAAATGATCCTTTTAAATAAAAAAAACTGTTACCAGCTATATACCAGCTTACATTCAAAGAACTTAGTCAAAACCTTTCAATATAGTATTGCTGGGTGATTTTTCAAAGTCTCAAAGTGCTCATAACTTAAAGAATGGTATACCATAAAACTTCATTTAACAGCCAGGCGTGTATTTGCTTAAATCACTGAACACATCAGGCACCTTTTAGAGACAGGCTTCTATTTGAGCCAGGTGTCTATTTCCTTATCACACAGCTTTTGCTAAATTGCATAGTAAATTGTTTAATTCTAGCTTTCACTTCCAACATTTGAATCAATTTCTTAATTTCGTGCACTAATGTGTTATCATGTATCACATTTCTTTAGTCTTAGTATTCCTCTATTTTGGAAAATAATTGTTCTCCTCTTTGACTGTGCATTTTCTGCAGTTTTTATGTTCACCACTAGAGGGCAATTGGACGATTTCTGGGGCCTGTACTCCCGAAGTTGTTGACTGCTTTTGTGCTTGCCAGTTAGGTAGCAGTTCTGGCGATTGGCAATTAAAAATTGATTATTGCTGCATTTTTTTTGTCATTACTGAATTATTTAATGTAACAAATCAAACATTAAACCTCGTAAACAAGTCATGATAATTCATGGTAATCTAGTAAACTATTCATTTAGACCCGGCGTTTATGTGAAATAGCCATTTATTTGCTGAAATGTGTTCTGTTGCCTGGCTATTAAAAGGAACAGGCGGCTATTTCAGACTCTGTGTTTAAGACTCTGCACCACTGCACAGATAGATAGCCTACATATATAAGCAATTACTGTAGAACGCTGTACAGATACAGCATATACTGTAGTTCAAACTTCTCTCTGTCAACTCAAAGCTCAAACCGAGCTCAGTGGGGCATGGTAAGAAGAGAACCCACTCCTTTCTCTTTTAAATATCGATAATCAGACATCTGTGAGAGGATAGACATTTAATATGAGTCTGTCTTCTCCATTTGCTGTGTAAAGTTTAATGAGCACCTCTGGGCTGGCACTACATGAATAATACATACATTATTCTATTTTAAAGCCAACAAGAGGCATCTATCTTATGGATGGACCAGAACCAATGTGATGGACTGGTTGGAAATGAAGAGCCAGAGGCGGTCACATCTTGCAAAATGGAAGGCATCGCGAAAAACACATTACTGTGAGAGTTTGTTTGTCTGCTCTCCCTGTCACCGGCCGATCCCCAGAGTACTTCATAACACATAATGGTGTCCCAAATGGTACGCTATTCCCTATATAGTACACTACTTTTGACCAGAGCCCCTTGACATATTCCACATTTTGTTGTGTTACAGCCTGAATTCAAAATGGATTAAATAAATACAAACTCTAATCTACACACAATTAAGTGATAATGCCCGAGAAGCCGGTGTTTGGAGGATATATTGGCACAGGTGTTGTATATTGGCAAACCGTGCCAATATACAGTTGAAGTCGGAAGTTTACATGCACTTAGGTTGGAGTCATTAAAACTCGTTTTTCAACCACTCCACAAATGTCTTGTTAACAAACTATAGTTTTGGCAAGTTGCTTAAGACATCTACTTTGTGCATGACACAAGTCATTTTTCCAACAATTGTTTACAGACAGATTGTTTCACTTATAATTCACTGTATCACAATTCCAGTGGGTCAGAAGTTTACATACACTAAGTTGACTGTGCTTTTAAACAGCTTGGAAAATTCCAGGAAATTATGTCATGGCTTGAGAAACCTCTGATAGGCTAATTGACATCATTTGAGTCAATTGGAGGTGTACCTGTGGATGTATTTAATGGTCTACCTTCAAACTCAGTGCCTCATTGCTTGACATCATGGAAAAATCAAAGAAATCAGCCAACACCTCAGAAAATAAATTGTAGACCTCTACAAGTCTGGTTCATCCTTGGCAGCAATTTCCAAACGCCTGAAGGTACCACGTTCATCTGTATAAACAATAGTACACAAGTATAAACACCATGGGACCACGCAGCCGTCATACCGCTCAGTAAGGAGACGCATTCTGTCTCCTAGAGATGAACATACTTTTGTGCAAAAAGTGCAAATCAATCCCAGAACAACAGCAAAGGACCTTGTGAAGATGCTGGAGGAAACAGGTACAAAAGTATCTATATCCACAGTAAAACAAGTCCTACATCGACATAACCTGAAAGGCTGCTCAGAAAGGAAGCCACTGCTCCAAAACCGCCATAAAAAAAAGCCAGACTACAGTTTGCAACTGCATATGGGGACAAAGACAAATGTGGAGAAATGTCATCTGGTCTGATGAAACAAAAATGGAACTGTTTGGAGGAAAAAGGGAAAGGCTTACAAGCCAAAGAACACCATCCCAACCGTGAAGCACGGGGGTGGCAGCATCATGTTGTGCGGGTGCTTTGCTGCAGGAGGGACTGGTGCACTTCACAAAATAGATGGCATCATGAGGGAGGAAAATGATGTGGGTATATTGAAGCAACATCTCAAGACATCAGTCAGGAAGTTAAAGCTTGTTTGCAAATGGGTCTTCAAAATGGACAATGACCCCAAGCATACTTCCAAAGTTGTGGCAAAATGGCTTAAGGTCAAGGTATTGGAGTGGCCATCACAAAGCCCTGACCTCAATCCTATAGAAAATGTGTGGGCAGAACTGAAAAAACGTGTGCGAGCAAGGAGGCCTACAAACCTGACTCAGTTACACCAGCTCTGTCAGGAGGAATGACCAAAATTCACCCAACTTATTGTGGGAAGCTTGTGGAAGGCTACCCAAAACGTTTCACCCAAGTTAAACCATTTAAAGGCAATGCTACCAAATATTAATTGAGTGTATGTAAACTTCTGACCCACTTGGAATGTGATGAAAGAAATAAAAGCTGAAATAAATTATTCTCTCTACTATTATTCTGACATTTCACATTCTTAAAATAAAGTGGTGATCATAACTGTCCTAAAACAGGGAATTTTTACTAGGATTAAATGTCAGGAATTGTGAAAAACTGAGTTTAAATGTATTTGGCTAAGGTGCATGTAAACTTCCGACTTCAACTGTATCCTCCAAACACTGGCTTCGAAGGTATTATCACTTTTATTCAACGGGTTACCACGATATTCAAATAATGATAGACATATTTTCATTAAAAACATTATATTGATGAATTTATTCGTACTATTTCATCCTTTCACAAGATATTGTCCCGACACAAATCTAGGGTTTCTATCCAAGCCGGCTGGTTGTTCGTTCTATCGGTTCAGGTGCCAGAGACACAACCCAGTCGTTCAGTCTTTTTGTTCTGTATCTATGGACACGACCCAGTCGTTCGTTCTAAATGTTCCATTGCCATACTGGAGGGCAACATTCTCATCCCTTGCTTGCTAGCTTGCCAGCCAACTACATCTAACATACAGTCACGTCAAACAGTGCAGCCAGAATAACAACAGTAGCTGCATTTGCATTTGTTTAAGCTGTTTTCTAGTGACATTTATTTGGATACATCCATAACAATGAGCTAATGAGGTGCGATTTCACCTGGCATTGAAAATGTGCTCTCTCGTCAGGACACTGGTGTTCAGAAGAGCTAGCCAATAACACAGCAAACACAATCACTTCAAACTGAAGTTGCAAAGACTGCAAACTAGGTGCACTTCGTTTCGTTTGACCTTTTTCAATTTACATTTATTTGTATATATACATAAAAATTATGCCAAATGATTCAATATTTCGACTGGCTGAGAAACGCTGCCTGCCTGTCTGTCTCGTCCCGACTCCCGATACGTTCATTACTTTGGTACAGCTGGAGATCAAATTTGAATATTGAAACAATGTTGCGAATGTCGGGGAGACAGACAGCAAGGTTTATACAAATCTTGCTGTGAGAAATGTGAGATAATGTCTAGATGCTTTTTATAGTGGAGATCAAGTTTAGAAATTGATTGGCTTGGCTGAAGAGACAGTGGATTGCGCAGTCAAATGCAACAGAGTAAATAGGCATTTTAAGATCATAGATTTAGCTGGTGGTAACTTGTGAAATAGGCACTGTCTGGAATGCGGTTTTAACCAATCAGAATTCAGGATTAGAACCACCATTGTATAGATCAGTGGCACATAACCTCAATTTAATCAATTCTAAAGTCAGGCTGTAACACAACAACATTTGGAAAAAGTAAAGGGGTGTGAATACTTTCTGAAGGCACTGTACATTACTGAAAGAATGTACTCTTGCTAGAGTACGATTGTAACGCTATGGAAGTTTTTCCGATCTACACCACCTGGTTTAGAGGTGTGGTCCTGTAGAAAATAACTAAATAAAACTAAACAATTCTAAGACAAAACAGGTTCTTCAACAGCAGGGGTGGACCATGGGAATAAAAGTCAACAATATTTTATTTTCAGTTTTCAGCTTTGCAAGAAAAGCACAATCTCCAGGCCCACAAATTATTTTGTTGACGATAATTATTCGGACTAGGCCCCTTAGTTCCAGTGTAGGGAGATCTTAATGCTACAGCATACAATGACATTCTAGACGATGCTGTGCTTCCAACTTTGTGGCAAAAGTTAGGGGAAGGCCCTTTCCTCTTTCAGCATGCCAATGCCCCCGTGCACAAAGCGAGGTCCATACAGAAATGGTTTGTTGAGATTGGTGTGGAAGAACTTGACTGGCCTGCACAGAGCCATGACCTCAACCCCATCGAACACCATTTGCAATTCATTGGAATGCCGACTGCGAACCAGGCCTAATCTCCCAACATCAGTGCCTGACCTCACTAATGCTCTTGTGGCTGAATGGAAGCAAGTCCCCGCAGCAATGTTCCAACATCTAGTGGAAAGCCTTCCCAGAAGAGTGGAGACTGTTATAGCAGCAAAGGGAGGACCAACTCCATATTAATGCCCATGATTTTGGAATGAGATGTTCGATGAGCATGTGTCCACAGACTTTTGAAGGCATGCCCAGGGAGAAGGAGAGCAGGTCTAGATGGCCTAAAATACCATTTACCATTAACTACACATTTTACTCTTTTTAGACTGGGACCAAATACTATGTGGCAGAGTTACATTTTTACAGTACACACACCCACACACACACACACAAACACTACGACCTCATTCTCCATTCTCTCAGATTTTAATGCTGCCACTCTACTTTTCTCCCTCTTTTCATTCTCAGTTTGACAACGGTCACCCATTACCCTCAGTCCCCCATAGTGACCATAGCTGACCCTTGACCCTGGTCTGAAAGGCCCAGCGTCCTTTATATAGAGCATCTGAGCCATGGCCCATTCCAAGCCCCCCTCATGGCCTCCTTCTTAAGGGCTGGATAAATGAGGGACGCGCTGATTCCAAGGTAAAGGACTGTGTGACACAGACACCCCCCTTGTCTCCACGCCGACCCCTTCCTGGTCTCCATAGAGACCATAGAGACCCTCTGTCCACCCTCATTGCACACCCCACCCACCGCCCCTGACTCAATAGACCCCCTGTGGCTCATCCATTCTGGGCCTAAAGGCCCCTCAGATTGTCTATTATTCTATAAATTATTTTGGATCATAAGAAAGCCGTTGGCCTCTTACACATCTCTCATTAAATTACTGGCCAGGGTTGTGGTTCAGAATTGTAATCTTCCAAATTTGCTGTAGTGAAAAAATTACATTATTTTGGGAGCGCAGGGGGGTGTGTGTGTATGATATATTGTGTCGGGTCATTTGGTATGTATAGACCAGACATGGTTTATACACCCCCCCCCCCCCCCTTTGAATTTCTTACTATTGCCAAGGGGCTGAGAACTTTTTTTGCAATTTTATCAACAATTTGATGCAACTCTACTCATTTTGCCATGGAACAGTGACAAAAAAAAAGATCAGTTTTACAGCAAATGTTCTCAAACTCTACCAATTTTTCCATAGGGTGGAGAGACATTTTTTATGTTTTAAAGCAAATTTCCTGCTATTCTACACATTTTGCCATAACTTATGCCATGCTAATGATACCTGAGTGAGAATGACTAACAAAATCAATGGGGCCCCTTGGATGTCAGGGCCCCTGGGCACGTGCCCTGCATGCCTCGAGCCCTGCGTGCCTGGTCAGTATTCGGCCAGGATTACTAAAAGCATAGATAGCTGGCTAGAATAATTTACCAATCTAAAAATTGTTAGATGACATGGCTAATTGTCAGTGAGTGACATAACAACAGAAACATTTCTGATGCACAACCAAACTTTGAACTTTGCACCTTGTGTATTCTACTACTCTAACTCTCAACAGTAAGTTGAGACCCCGACTGAGTTTTTTTTGTGTGGTTTGGGGTGTCTCATAGCGGCTTATGCCTGGTGCTGGCCCTGTTTGGGATGAGGATAGTGTGGTCAGTGTAGAATGTACGATAGCTCTAACATCGATATAGATGGATTTAAAATTACTCTTTTGTGGGCCTTATCACAGATAGCCAGTCCTGCCCTACTTCATGCCAAAAATAGGTGTGCATGTAAAATATAGAAATATATATAGATTAATTTATATTAGTACTGTTGTATCTAGTGCAAATAGTGATAGGGATCACTTCAAAGTCTATTGATATTCATGAAAAGATTGTTCATGAAACGATTGCAGCTAGTGTAGCATTGAAAAGAAAGCATTGAAACTCTGTATCATGTGGTTTGATAGATGAAGAAAACCAATGGTTGGGACCACACAGTCACACACTCCGGTAATGCTTCCACGCTGTGCAGTTTCTCTCCAGCACTACTAGGGCCATGCTTATGTACCCTGCAGTTCCTGCGGATGAACAGTATATCACATGTCTGTTTGTTCTCCCTGTGTGGCTCTTTCTGAGCATAGAGGTCAAAGGGGGAAAGGGGGAAGACCCTGTGCGATGGCGGCCGGGGAGTCTGGGAAGTCTGAGTCTCCCTCTGTATGGCAGGAGGAGGAGGAGGGGTGGGGATATGTGGGGGAGGAGGAGGACCTGTAGTCTGACAAAGGCCCAGTTTGTTACTCTTTCCTTTAGAGGAATCACAAAGGCAAATCTGACTGGAAGCCCCAGTGACCTCTGTGCAGCCTGAGCAGGAAAGGGTGTCCGATTCTAACAGACGAGTCAGACCACTAAAACACAGAACACCGAAGCCAAACTCTGCTTCCCAAATGTCACCCTATTCACTATTTAGTGCACTACTTTTGACAATGACCCATTGCCATTTGGAACACAGCCCAAGTAAATCAGAACCCTCTGTGGTCTTAGTGAGATCAAGCTACATGACCGCATCTGACCGCACATGGTCCTATGGTCCAGTGAGATATAAACAATGCTGCAGACTTGGTCATGTAGCTGACCAGGGAATCGTTCAAAGTTTGTACATAGAAATATAACATAGGAATCTTACTGTATTATCTAAATAGAAAACTAATCCAAGAGCAAAAAAAGACACACACAGAGTACACACTTATTATACACACCTTCCGTTGTCCCCTCCTGGCAGAGACAATAACAGTAACATTCTGCGGTAAAGGTCAAACACACAAACTCACACTGCTCAGCCACTGCTAGAGGCACAATCTTCTACCTGCTACCTGGAGTGGTATTCAATTCCAAAACATCAAACCCAAGATTAAATCAAACCACTTACTCACGATCCAGAAAGGTAGAAAGAGGAGGAGCAGAATTTAGATTGTGTATCTCCCATTCTGAATCATTCAGGCTAATGAATAACGTCAATACGGGCCAACACTGCACCTAGCAGCATTTTATCTCATAAAAGCCTATCAAACATTTAACAAATGAGAAATGGTAGAAATTCCTCAAGTGTTGTCATTTTGCCATATATCAAACACCGTGATATATATATTTTAGATGGGCTGTTTTATTTTTAGCAGGCACGGTCTTCATATCTGATGGAACGGTCAGACTGAAGCCGTCAAGTCAATTATACATATAAATATATAACTACTGTACGGCTACAGTAATATAAAAACACTATAATAATACAGCCCGGGTTATTACTCTCATGTTGTATATGATTAATAGGTAATACTGTATAATACTGTATAATTTTATGTCAGCTATTTATTGCCTAGATCAAATGTAACCAGTGTGCTCATCTATTCTTTTTCCTATACCATATATGTATTCTGTGGTGGTGACAGTGTGTGTGAGTCATGGACAGAGTATCAGAAAGCTACCCTGGGCTATTTGAGTAGTGTGGCTTAGACCGGAGGTAGAGCAGAGAGCCTGTGACAACAGTCAGATCTGAGGGAACACCCCTTTGATTTTACACGACAGATGGGAACGAAAGAGAAGAGAGCGAGGGAGAGGAAGGGAGAGAGAGAGCGAGAGACAGCATGATAGTGAGCGAGAGAGAGAGTGAGAGAACGAGGGAAAGAGAGGAAGGGAGAGAGATCTATCTATGCTTTCAGACTCAAGACAATCCAGTGCTCCTTGCTTTTGACAGGCCCCGGATTTGTATAAGATCAGAGTGGGTTCATATTAGCCTATTGATTTGAAGAGAAGGGATTGATGGATATTAAAAAATAAATGCTTTTGAGAATAAAAAAAAATCTATCTTCGGGGTCAGTTGTCTATGCTAGCGCCCTCAGACCAAACATATGACCTATCCAGCTGCCATGCAATATTAAAGTGTTCCAAGTTTTCCTCTCCTCCCAATACGCTACTAGTACAACTATCAATCAGGTAGAGCTATGTCACGAACTGTCTCTCTCCCTCTCGTCATTGTGTTAAGTACATTCCTCTCATGCGTTCTGTGTAAATCCAGCAGGGCCGGTAAGAACAGGGACAATGGATTCTGGTTATTTTAGTTAATTACCACGTTTTCTACGCTGAACTAGTTTGAATATTTGCCTATTGAAAACTACTTACAGGGTCCCACAGTTTGTTTTTGATTTGATGTCTCTCGTGCTTTCTTGATATGATTTCTCTCTAGAATAGGGGTCACCAACCAGTCAATTGCGATCGACTGATCTATCTCCAATGCATTCCTTGTTCGATCACAAAACATTTCTGTAAAAAACCCAACAATAAAGCCTTGCCTGTATATTTTTGTTTATTTGTTTTGTGCTGTTTGTGGTAGGTGCACTTGATTCAGTAGCCTTCGCGCTGGGAAGGCAAAGTGTTCCCATTTTGAACCATTTTATATGTCTGAAAGTAGAACTCTGCCTACCCGGCAGGCCTACAGAGCAAATCAACTGCACCTATAGGGCTACTGCTGGCCCGTCAGATAGCTCAGATCACCATGTCTGCACAGTTCCCTCGAACCATAGACTGTAAAAAGAACATACAGTAAAGTTGATACTTTCAGATTTCAATACTTTTAAAACCATGACTCAACGAATATAGCAAATAGCTGCTGTTTTTATGAGTAAGTTCATGTTTAAGTTGTCATTCAGCACTGTCACTTTTTTCAACACTTTTATAAGCCATAAAATGCACTCTCTCTACTTCCACTTACGCTACAACCAGCACTGCAGCTGCAATGAATGAGTATCGTAAAGTGTTCCGATAAGCTTAAGTTGTTATTATTAGCGGCTTGTATCTTTTTTAATATCAACAAATATTTTACTTTCTCTGGTCATAGGAGTAACAACATGAATTGGTGCATGAGACAGAAATAATTCAGTGCGACTTGAGTTTCGCCATCAGCTGGAAGCCTGTTCTAACGCTTGTGTTGGGAGTCAGGAAGCAAGTACAGGGGGTGAATTTAAGAAGAAATAGAACATGGACCAATACAAAACAAGAGTAGCGTCTGGACATGAGAAATATAACTAATACTGCCTGGGGAAAGAACCAAAGGGAGTAACAGATATAGGGGAGGTAATCATAGAAATGACAGGTGAGTCTCATGAGGTGCAGGTGTGCGTAACGATGGTGGCAGGAGTGTGTAATAATAAGTAAACTGGCGACAATAAGCGCCAGAGAGGGGGAGCGGGAGTACAGTCGTGGCCAAACGTTTTGAGAATGACAAATATTAATTTTCACAAAGTCTGCTGCCTCAGTTTGTATAATGGCAATTTGCATATACTCCAGAATGTTATGAAGAGTGATCAGAGGAATAACAATTAATTGCAAAGTCCCTCTTTGCCATGCAAATGAACTGAATCCCCCAAAACATTTCCACTGCATTTCAGCCCTGCCACCCACAAAAGGACCAGCTGACATCATGTCAGTGATTCTCTCGTTAACACAGGTGTGAGTGTTGACGAGGAGAAGGCTGGAAATCACTCTGTCATGCTGATTGAGTTCGAATAACAGACTGGAAGCTTCAAAAGGAGGGTGGTTCTTGGAATCATTGTTCTTCCTCTGTCAACCATGGTTACCTGCAAGGAAACACGTGCCGTCATCATTGCTTTGCACAAAAAGGGCTTCACAGGCAAGGATATTGCTGCCAGTAAGATTGCACCTAAATCAACCATTTATCGGATCATCAAGAACTTCAAGGAGAGCAGTTCAATTGTTGTGAAAAAGGCTTCAGGGTGCCAAAGAAAGTCCAGCAAGCGCCAGGACCGTCTCCTAAATTTGATTCAGCTGCGGGATCGGGGCACCACCAGTACAGAGCTTGCTCAGGAATGGCAGAAGGCAGGTGTGAGTGCATCTGCACGCATAGTGAGGCGAAGACTTTGGAGGATGGCCTGGTGTCAAGAAGGGCAGCAAAGAAGCCCCTTCTCTCCAGGAAAAACATCTGGGACAGACTGATATTCTGCAAAAGGTACAGGGATTGGACTGCTGAGGACTGGGGTAAAGTAATTTTCTCTGATGAATCCCCTTTCCGATTGTTCGGGGCATCCGGAAAAAAGCTTGTCCGGAGAAGACAAGGTGAGCGCTACCATCAGTCCTGTGTCATGCCAACAGTAAAGCATCCTGAGACCATTCATATGTGGGGTTGCATCGCAGCCAAGGGAGTGGGCTCACTCACAATTTTGCCTAAGAACACAGCCATGAATAAAGAATGGTACCAAAACATCCTCCAAGAGCAACTTCTCCCAACCATCCAGGAACAGTTTGGTGACGAACAATGCCTTTTCCAGCATGATGGAGCACCTTGCCATAAGGCAAAAGTGATAACTTAGTGGCTCGGGGAACAAAACATTGATATTTTGGGTCCATGGCCAGGAAACTCCCCAGACCTTAATCCCATTGAGAACGTGTGGTCAATCCTCAAGAGGCGCGTGGACAAACAAAACCCCACAAATTCTGACAAACTCCAAGAATTGATTATGCAAGAATGGGCTTCCGTCAGTCGGGTTGTGGCCCAGAAGTTAATTGACAGCATGCCAGGGCGGATTGCAGAGGTCTTAAAAAGAAGGGTCAACACTGCAAATATTGACTCTTTGCATCAACTTCGTGTAATTGTCAATAAAAGTCTTTGACACTTATGAAATGCTTGTAATTATACTTCAGTATTCCATAGTAACATCTGACAAAAATATCTAAAGACACTGAAGCAGCAAACTTTGTGGAAATTAATATTTGTGTCATTCTCAAAACTTTTGGCCACGACTGTAGATATGACACTAGTACAGAATAAAAATATTCCAAAACATGCATCTTGTTTGCAATATGGCACTAAAGTAAAACTGCAAAACATTTGGCAAAGAACTTAACTTAATGTCCTGAATACAAAGCTTTATGTTTGTACACAAAACATCACAGAGTACCACTCTTAATATTTCAAGCATAGTGTGCCTGCATCATGTTATGGGGATTATTGTTTTTTTTAGGATAAAATAAACGGACTACAGCTAAGCACAGGCAAAATCCAAGAGAAAAACCTGGTACAGTCTTCTTTCCAATAGACCCTGGGAGACTAATGTACCTTTCAGCAGGACAAAAACATAAAACACAAGGCCAAATTAACATTGGAGTTACTTACCAAGATGACGTTGAATGTTTAACGGCCCAGTTACAGTTTTAACTTAAACTTGAAAATGGCTCGCTAGCAATGACCAACTTGTGCAAATAGTGTACAATCCAGGTGTGCAAAACTCTTAGAGATTTACTCAGAAATACTTTCAGCTGTAATCTCTGCAAAATGTTATTCTAACATGTATTGACACAGGGGTGTGAATAGTAATGTAGATGAGATATTTCTCTATTTCATTTTAAATAAATTTGCAAACATTTCTAAAAACATGTTTCAATTCTTCATTATGGGGTTTGCGTGTAGATGGGTGAGAAAAATTGGGCTCCCGAGTGGTGCAGAGGTCTAAGGCACTGCATCTCAGTGCTAGATGCGTCACTACAGACACCCTGGTTCATATCCAGGCTGTATAACAACCGGCCATGATTGGGAGTCCCATTGGGCAGCGCACAATTGGCCCAGCATTGTCCGGGTTTGGCCGGTGTAGGCCATCATTGTAAATAATAATTTTTTCTTAACTAAATTGCCTAGTTAATTAAAGGTTAAATCATTTTTTTTAATCCATTTTGAATTCTGTCTGTAACACAACAAAATGTGAATAAGTCACGGTATGAATAATTTCTGAAGGCACTGTATGTCCTTTTCAACATGTGCAACATTACTCAACATATGCAACACCCTAACAACCCTGATTCTCCCCATGTTCTTCCTCCACCCACACCTCTTCCTTCTCCTCCTCTTCCTTTTCCCCCACTCCTAAATGTTCCAGTGCCCTCATTCTGCTCCAAGGTTAGCGAGAACCCCTGGTGCTGCAATCTGTTCAGGAGCCGCCTTTGCTCTTGGCAAACTCCAAGGCCTCGATCAGGGCCCTCCACCTCCTTCGCCTCTCTCACACACACACACATGCAGGCACGCACGCACCCACCCACCCACCCAGGCACTCACACACACAGAAAGAGAGAGACACACACGCACACACAAACCACATCAGCGGAACAGGTTGTCCTGTTTGAACAGATGTTGCTGAACCCCCACCACCCTCCACTTCCAGGGCCCCAAATCTCTGTGGCCTGCCTGCCTGTCCATTTACACAGCGAACCTAGGGAGACCATTAATTTAGCCCCAGGCCTCTGGGCCCAGACAGATCCCAGAGCATGTGGACAGTCATAATTGTGCCCAGTGAGCTGACACTGCGAGTTATCCTCTTGACAGCCCAGCTTGGGAGGAGACGCAGATAGAGTTCAACTGCAAGATCGAGGTTGAATTATGTTGAAAGAGAAGACTAACATTGATGTGTCTGTCGGTAGAATTGAAACAAACGTGGCATGCGTGGAAGCTTTATCAAACAGCCATCGCTTATTATGTGCCCTGTTTGAATTTGACTTCCAATCCCCCAGTGTGTGAATCAATATAATTGTTGCATACCCTTTATGTCGTATAGCAAAAGGATATGAAACCCATGACTTCTAAGGAAATTGCTTTATTGGGAGAAAAACCCACAGATAATAAATATCTCATTGATCTGTACTCAGTTGTTCGCAGCACTCAAGTGTATATAGAACACTGTGATGTTTCTTTTTTCCTGAGTTTTGTGAGTCTGTGTTATAGCGGGGAATCAGGTGGACCCACAGGGACTTGAGGTGAAAGAACAAATCGCTAAATGTATATTTCAAAGAAAGCATTTAAACTTTGCAAACCTCTCAGTGTCTGTTCGCACCCCGGCACTCACGCAAAGTTAATGGCTCAGATGCACTCTGCACAGACCCACCAAGGACCTGTGCAATCAACAGATGAAATATATTTCACTTGGCCTGGTTATTAAATTCAACCAATCTGTATGCATAACATCCCACCCCACTCTCCTTCCTTCTATCTATCAATCAATCTCTCTCTCTGTTTTTCTCCCTCTTTCCCTTCCCCTCCACCTCATCCTACCCTGCTCTCTTTCTCCAGTCTCACTTTCTTGGCTTCCTTCTATCTCTCTCTCTTTCTCCCTATCCCCAATCCCTTTGCCCCTTTCCCTCACTCTGCCCTGCTCTCTCTCACTCAGGTTTCTAATTTTCTTGTTTATTTTTCTACAGCTACTTTGCTCTCTCTACTGGATAGGTTAGTACTTGTTAGGGTGCCATTCATATTGCCTAAACTGAAGCACACTGGGTCTAGGAGACAGTGGCGAGGACTGTAGAGAGGGTCAGTGGAGAGGGTAAGTGACAGCCAGTTCATGCAATTTACATTTTAAGAAATGGCGGCATTGTGTAAATTGATTCAGCCTTCACGACTCCACACAGAGGACAGAGAGAGACTGAGAAACAGAGAGAGAGAGAGAGAGAGACACTCAGAACCAGAGAGAGACACAGAACCAGAGAGAGAGAGAAGGAGAACAATTTGAGATTTCAAAACATGAGAGAGAGAGGATGAATTATCAGCAGCGGTAGCAGGGTGTGCTACCTAGCGTGGTGTGTGGGTGTAATGTAATTTGTTTGTGTTGTGAGAGATGTCTCCCTCGGCTAGCAAGGCGAACCCCTGAGGTCATGGTGGACATGCAGGGAGACTTGATTTATGGGTGAAGTGCAGTCGACCAGGCCCACGTACACACCCGCACCGCCATACTGTACAGCTGTCATTCATTGCAGCTGTCAGACCATCATTGGCTGTGGCGTGGCTGTGATTTGCCTCTTATTTAATCTTGATTAAATAGAGAGAGACACTTATGGTGTGCCGCACTCAACTCGGGGGGGTCGGAGCATGCATACCGAACAGCAGTCTACACACACACACAAACACACCTCTCTCACTCTCCTTTACATATTACTAGGCTATTATTAGCTAGTCTGACATCTTTTGGGCAGTGTGAGTTACTGCAACCGTATCAGTCTCAGACAGACAGACAGGGTTAAATCTGTTATTGTCAGGTGAGGATAACCACTTGGAGGAAGAGACAGACTGTGATTCGTTCTGCACCTGGAGTAAGTTCACCCTCTCACCTTAGGCTCAGCACACGGTAAGACATATGTCTGTGGCTGCACTACTTTTGAACACAGCGCTATGGGCCATGGTCAAAAGGAACGCAGTATATAGTGAAAAAAGTTACATTTGGGACACAGAAAGTGAGAGAGCTCACAGCAAGAAGCTATCTTATCAAAACAATGGTCACTTAGCCAAGGTCAACCAGGTCAAGGAGCTCACAGTGGATTAGTGACAGGAATGTTAGAAATAATCACTCTCTCGCTCTCTCTCTGCTATGGAACTTTGACCTGTTCATCGGACGTGCTTGTCTCGGACCTGCTGTTTCCTCTCTCTCTCTCCAGTAAACACAAGTAGAGCAATAACAACCAGACAGACTGTAAACTTATTTTCTAATAACCCTTTTGATTTCAGCTACTAAAAAACTCACTGCAACATCTTCAATCTCTCAGTATAATTGGAAGAGAAGTGATATAAACCACATCTGTGACAGTTTGTGATCTTGCCTCATCATTTTGTAATGGGAAAAGGGGAAACGAATGATGACTGCATCTGTGGCTCAGAAGAGTGGCTGTAAATTTCACACCAGGTGCCTGTTAGGATCTTACTATGGGGATGGACAATGAGGAGCTGAGGACTAAGGTTTACACACATGAACACACACACTCATGAGCGTGCACACACGCTCACTTGCACACGCACACACACAAGGGCTGTGGGGCTGCTGCTGTTTTCACTCCCTCCCTTAGCCCAATAAGCCTAAATCCAGCAGGTCAGGAAGAGGGTTAGCCTGGCCTTGGGGAACACATTCAGGTACATATATGTATGTGCACACACAGACACATGCACCAGCAGATTGTAGCGGGTTTACTAACGCATGAATTCTAGTAGCTATGTTGACTATGACATTACCTAATATGGTGCCAACGATGTAGGCTGTGTGTAGCGGTTAGTGGTTATGACATGAAGGTTTGGCTTGGAAAGGTTTTTTCAGCTGGTCACAGACAGGTGATGTGTTGTGCACTGTCCACAAGCAAAGATAAAAGGTGACAGGAAGAGAGTGCATAGATGCGAGAACGAATTATACAACTATCAAGTGGATCATGCTGTTTGTATGTGGCTGCTATGAAATTCATTCCACCAATTCTGTTGAAAAATATTTCTTAAACGGAAGCAAATGGAATGAAATGGGGATAAACATATCTGAATTTGTCCAATAGAAACAATTATTTGCAACTGTTGGACTAATGATTACACCCTAGATCAGTTAGATTTGAGTATCGTGTAGTAGCCTATACCTTTCGATGTTACACTGAGCTGGGTGAATGGAAATGAATGACAGTCATCCAATATGTGCCTCACCACCTGGATTCTGTCTTATGTAGCAAAATGTGAAGTGGTGTTTTTTACATTGGATAAAAGTAGAGACTCAGAGCTAGAAAATTGTTTCATACACTGCATTTGAGGAACAATGGGAAAGTAATTCTGCTTTGAAAGTTTATCAACTTGTCAACTCACTTTTGAGAAAATCGCCTTTGACTGTTTTGGTATCTAGTCAAGAGCTCTTCTTTGTCTACACCCATTCAGCATTCAGCAGACAGATGTTTTCTCCATCTCTTTAGCTATCATACTCTAATTCCACTGATTTCAAAACTTGATCCTCCAGAAAATGGAGAGCAACACTTATGCAGCTCCACTACACAATACATAAAAAAAGCGACAGGATTACCAACACAGACAGACGCCTTCAATATAGCAGTCCAATCTGAACTCCGATCTCGGCATGTCCAGCCCACTCATTATCTCAGCCAATCATGGCTAGTGGGAAGGTATTTTTCTGTGGCTTAACCAACATGGCTCGTAATTTAACAATTGTATTTGTATTTACAGATGGCATACAAGTTTGTTATTAACCTGTTAGGGCTAGGGGGCAGTATTTGCACGGCTGGATAAAAAAAATGTACCCGATTTAATCTGGTTACTAATCCTACCCAGTAACTAGAATATGCATATACTTATTATATATGGATAGAAAACACTCTAAAGTTTCTAAAACTGTTTGAATGGTGTCTGTGAGTATAACAGAACTCATTTGGCAGGCAAAACCCTTAGACATTTTCTGACAGGAAGTGGATACCTGATGTGTTGTATTACCTTTAAACCTATGCCATTGAAAAACACAGGGGCTGAGGAATATTTTGGCACTTCCTATTGCTTCCACTAGATGTCACCAGCCTTTACAAAGTGTTTTGAGTCTTCTGGAGGGAGATCTGACCGAACAAGAGCCATGGAACGATGATGGCCCATTAGACACCTGGCGCGCGAGTTCATGTTGGGTACCCTCGTTCCAATACGTTATAAAAGAGTATGCATTCGTCCACCTTGAATATTATTCATGTTCTGGTTAAAAAAGGCCCTAATGATTTATGCTATACAACGTTTGACATGTTTGAACGAACGTAAATATATTTTTTCCCCTCGTTCATGAAGTGAAGTCCGGCGGGCTTAGATCATGTGCTAACAAGACGGAGATTTTTGGACATAAATGATGAGCTTTTTTGAACAAAACTACATTCGTTATGGACCTGTGATACCTGGAAGTGACATCTGATGAAGAGAATCAAAGGTAATGGATTATTTACATAGTATTTTCGATATTAGATCTCCCCAACATGACGACTAGTCTGTATCGCAACGCGTATTTTTCTGGGCGCAGTGCTCAGATTATTGCAAAGTGTGATTTCCCAGTAAGGTTATTTTTAAATCTGGCAAGTTGATTGCGTTCAAGAGATGTAAATCTATAATTCTTTAAATGACAATATAATATTTTACCAATGTTTTCTAATTTTAATTATTTAATTTGTGATGCTGACTTGACTGCCGGTTATTGGAGGGAAACGATTTCCTCAACATCAATGCCATAGTAAAACGCTGTTTTTGGATATAAATATGAACTTGATATAACTAAAAATGCATGCATTGTCTAACATAATGTCCTAGGAGTGTCATCTGATGGAGATTGTAAAAGGTTAGTGCATCATTTTAGCTGGTTTTATGGTTTTGGTGACCCTGTCTTTGAATTGACAAAACATTACACACAACTCTTGTAAATGTACTGTCCTAACATACTCTAAATTTATGCTTTCGCCGTAAAACCTTTTTGAAATCGTAAAACGTGGTTAGATTAAGGAGATGTTTATCTTTCAAAGGGTGTAAAATAGTTGTATGTTTGAAAAATTTGAATTTTGACATTTATTTGGATTCAAATTTGCCGCTCTTGAAATGCACCTGCTGTTGATGGAGTGCACCACGGGGGGGACGCCTGCGTCCCACCTAGCCCATAGAGGTTAAGGCACATGAAAGTTCACATGTTCGAGAAGGCATTTCTGCCCCCCAAATTTTTTGTTGTTGAGAAAAACATATTTTTTACGTTCAAACGGCTCTCTTGTGAAGTCGTGACTTGCGACATACGCCTAGTCTCCTGAATCGGGTCACATATGCTGTAATAGAAACAAGGCCATGCTAATAAAAAAAAACGGCACGGACCGCCACTGACACACACACACACCAAATACAGATACACGCTCCTCCCCTAATACGCACACAGACAGCGTTAGTGGTGTCACTCACCACCTCCTAGTGCACATCTCCAGATTGTATCTGTCACTCCCTGATTTTAGATCTGTAACGCCCAATGCAGGAGGTGAGAAGCAGGTACAGGGAGTGAACCATTTAATATAGACGGACATGCAACGGAACAAGAACAGCGCCTGGACATAAACGCGAAATGACAAACAATGCTACTACAGGGAACAACACAGAGAAGCAGACATACCTGTATATGCAGGGGCAATCAACAAAGTGAGGGAGTCCAGGTGAGTCCAATGAGCGCAGCTGTGCGTAATGATGGTAACAGGTGCATATGACAACGGATAGCCTTTTGCCCTCGAGCGCCAGGGAGGAGGAGCGGGTGCAGGTGCCACTCGGCATCCCACCCGGGCGAGCCGGATGGTCCGGCTGAGGCGTGACAGCCTGACGATCCCGCTGCGGCGTAGAAGCCCCACGTCTGAAGCTTGACGCGGGATGTGAACCTGCCGAGCCAACCAAGGCAAGGAAATCTCTCGAGCCAGCTAGGGCGTGACAGCCCGACGAGCCAGCTTAGACACCCCCGAGTACATCGGCGGCAGAATCCAAGCCTGACGTCACCAACAAAACAAGAAAACTCATGGGCCGGCTGAGGCATAGGAGCCCGACGAACCGGCTGAAGCATGATGTGGGATGCGAACCTGCCGCGCCAACCGGGGAAAGGAAACCTCTCGAGCCAGCTAGGGCATGACAGCCCGACGAGCCAGCTTAGGCACTCCAGGTTCCATCGGCGGCAGCCCCTGGGTCTAACATCACCAACAAAACAAAAGAACTCATGGACCGGATGAGGCATAGGAGCCCGACGAGCTGACTGAAGCATGACGTGGGATGGGAACTTGCCGAGCCAACCGGGGCAAGGAAACATCTCGAGCCAGCTAGAGCATGACAGCCCGACGAGCCAGCTTAGGCACCCCCGGTTCCATCGGCGGCAGCCCCCGGGTCTGACGTCACCAACAAAACAAAAGAACTCATGGACCGGCTGAGACATAGGAGCCCGATGAGCCGGCTGAAGCATGACGTGGGATGGGAACCTGCCAAGCCTAATGGGGTAAGGAAACCTCTCGAGCCAGCTAGGGCATGACAGCCCGATGAGTCAGCTTAGGCACCCCGGTTCCATCGGCGGCGGCCCCCAGGTCCAATGCCACCAACAAAATAAAACCCTAAAAAACTCCCTGATGCTTCTTGTACTGGTACTAGCAGCATTCTGTAACGCCCAATGCAGGAGATGAGAAGCAGGTACAGGGAGTGAACCATTTCATGTAGATGGACAGGCGACGGAACAAGAACAGAGTCTGGACATAAACAAGAAACAACAAACAATGCTACTACAGGGAACAACACAGAGGAGCAGACATATATTCAGGGGAAAATAACAAAGTGAGGGAGTCCAGGTGAGTCCAATGAGCGCAGCTGCTCATAATGATGGTAACAGGTGCGTTTGAAGGACAGGTACCCTGGCGCCCTTGAGCGCCAGGGAGGAGGAGCGGGAGCAGGTGTTGCAAGATCCTTTCTTCTCCTGTGTTAATGTGTGATGAGTGTTGGCATGTCCACAGAAGGATCCTAGGATCCTAGGCTTATCTCAAGGATACTTCACTAGAAATTACTGTCTGTCTGTGTGACTGTGTGATGGACAGTCAGAGAGCATAATGAAGCTGGGGTCTATAACCCCTAAGGTGATGGGGTCAAATCCCAAAAGAGATTCTCTCCTGTCGTAATTCACCGTCTTGAATTGGCGTACATTGGCTTGCAGACTATCAGCTGTTTGACTGGATTAGGGTCTGACAATGAGTTGTATTCCAGCAAAAATGGTCTTCCTTTCAATCAGTCTGAGCTCATCAGTAGACGCACACACACACACGCACTCTCCTTCTTGGTCAAATAGCCCTTACACAGCCTGGAGGTGTGTTGGATCATTGTCCTGTTGAAAAACAAATGATAGTCCCATTAAGTACAAACCAGATGGTATATTGCAGATTGCAGCTTCCATCAATTTAATTGCCTGCATCATTTCCAATCCCCATATATTTTTTGTTAATATATATATTGCTAAGGTTTTAAAAACAATTCAAATAAATAAATAAAAACAGTTGGACAATGGATGAAGATACTCCAAATGTGTATAATTTTTTTAATCAATCAGATATTGACAATTTATAGCACATAAAACATTTTACAGGCATAGACAATTAAGTTCAGGGAATTTGGGGGGAATTCAGGTGTTCAATTTATTGTAAAATGACCCGACAGAGAATCCGGGGCGGAGTGGTGCCCGCAGTCATATGTTTGGTGCGGTGGCAGCGAAGTGACCTGGGCCTTACTGAACACCTCCCGGAGGTCCTGGTACTCGGGAATGGCGGAGAGGTCATGGGGCAACTTCCGAGGCACCAGGAAGACGTCCTGGGACAGACTGCTCTGACTTCAGGCAATGGGCGTGGCAGAATGGGCTCCAGCCCATGATGGCACCAGCAGACCAGTCAATGAGGCGATTGTGTCGCTGGAGCCAGGAGAATCCCAATACTACGGGAACCTGAGGAGACTTAATGAGCAGGAACTGGATCGTCTTGCTGTGGTTTCCTGACACACGTAGGTTGATGGGGGTGGTATTGTGGGTGACCCAGTCTATAGAGCATCCATCCAGTGCTCTAATGTCCATGGGAAGGGAAAGGGGTTGAGTGGGGATATCCAGTTTGGAAGCCAGGGTAGCGTCCATAGAGCTCTCGTCGCCCCCAGAGTCGATGAGGACCCGTAGAGATTTCGACTGGTTCCCCCACAGCAACATGGCATGAAAAGGGATGCGAATAAGGGGAGAGGAAAAGTTATCCGTATGGCCCACCAGAGTACTAGCTCCTACCTGTGAGCCTGGTCTTTTAGTGGAGAGGTGGAGATGAAATGACCAGTATTCCCGCAATACAGGCAACTCTTAGTGTGAAGCCTGTATAACCGTTCAGCTGGAAACAGCCTAGATCTGCCTAGTTGCATGGGCTTGGGAAGAGGTGAATCGGCAGCCTTTGGAGACTCACTGGGGAACTCGGGTAGCCTCGGGTTCTCTCGGCAACGGAGCCGTCGAGGACTTCTGGGATACCTCGGAGGTGAAGTGGAATCCTTGGACGGGTGTGTGAAATCGAATCTCCTCTCCTTCCTTCGTTCCCGTAGTCGCCCATCAATCCAAATGGTCAAGGCGATGGGCGACTCGAGATCCGTCGGTAGTTCCCGGGCAGCAAGCTCGTCCTTTATTTCCTCCGAAACTCAGTGCAGTAACATGTCGAACAGTGCTTCCGGGTTCCAGGCAGTCTCAGCTGCCAATGTACGGAAATCCACTGCGTAGTCTGCCACACTGCGGGAGCCTTGCCGAAGCTGGAGTAACATCCAGTCAGCCTCTCTCCCGGACAATGGAGCATCGAAAACCTTCTTTACCTCTGCCACAAACTCCTCCAGACTGGAGCATACATGGCATGAAAAGGGATGCGACTGTTGTTCCCATACTGCCGTAGCCCAAGCGAGAGCCCTCCCGGACATCTGTGTGATGAGGTACGCTATCTTAGAGCAGTCTGAGGGGAAGGAGGAGGGCTGCAGCTCGATGATGAGTGAACACTGAGCAAGAAACACCCAACGGGTTCCCGACTCTCCGTCGAAGCGCTCCGGGGGAGGTAAGCGGGGTTCCCGGGAAAACGGGGTGCCGGTGCTGCTAACAGCCGGGTTACTGAGGGGCTGGGAGGTTACCATGGTGGTAGGGTGCATAGTAGACAACCCACGGAATTGCTCCAGCAATGAGTTGAATTGCTTGGTCTTGACGATCGGCCAAGGTCTGGAACTCTCCCATAAGACCACGAAGCAACTCCTTGTGCCTTTAAATGGTGGCTCCTTGGGAGGAGAGGACATTGAGGAGCTTGTCCGAGTCTGCTGGGTCAGTCATGGCCAGTTTGTACTATCAAATCAAATTTTCAAATCAAATCAAATGTATTTATATAGCCCTTCTTACATCAGCTGATCTCTCAAAGTGCTGTACAGAAACCCAGCCTAAAACCCCAAACAGCAAGCAATGCAGGTGTAGAAGCACGGTGGCTAGGAAAAACTCCCTAGAAAACTCCCTATCACATTTATAGGTATGACACAGATGCAGACAGTGTCGAAGAAACAAAAGTTTATTTCTAAAACAGGGGCAGGCAAACAACAGGTCAAAGGCAGGCAGGGGTCAATAATCCAGTAAGGTGGGGTAAGGTACAGAACGGCAGGCAGGTTCAGGGTCAGGGCAGACAGAACGATCAAAACCGGGAAGGACTAGAAAACAGGAGCAAGAAACAGGCAGTAGCAGAGGAACAAACGCTGGTAGGTTTCACAAACAAAAACGAACTGGCAACAAACACACAGAGAACACAGGTATAAATACACAGGGGATAATGGGGAAGATGGGCGACACCTGGAGGGGGGTGGAGACAAGCACAAGGGCAGGTGAAACAGATCAGGGTGTGACAGACCAAGATGTTTTTTTTAGGGATCAAGTTTAACCTGTTAGGGCTAGGGGGCAGTATTGACACGGCTGGATAAAAAACGTACCCGATTTAATCTGGTTACCACTCCTGCCCAGTAACTAGAATATGCATATAATTATTGGCTTTGGATAGAAAACACCCTAAAGTTTCTAAAACTGTCTGAATGGTGTCTTGTGAGTATAACAGAACTCATATGGCAGGCCAAAACCTGAGAAGATTCCATGCAGGAAGTGGCCTGTCTGACAATTTCTTGCCCTTCTTGATTATCTCTATCCATTACAGAGGATCTCTGCTGTTACGTGACACTTCCTACGGCTC
Source organism: Salmo salar (assembly GCF_965601325.2). Classification (NCBI taxonomy): domain Eukaryota; kingdom Metazoa; phylum Chordata; class Actinopteri; order Salmoniformes; family Salmonidae; genus Salmo; species Salmo salar. Next base: position 58,245,563 of record NC_138296.1, on the reverse strand, counting down.
CCATGGGCTCTCAGAAGGCGGCAAAAAGCTGAATCGTGGCTTTGCAGGCTCTGGTTGAAAAAAAGTAGCGCGTTTGGGTAGTGGCTGGTTACAGTACTGTGAGACTCAGGCGCGTGCCCGCGTCGACCCCATGCTTTGTTTTCTTTTGTCTGTTTACCTAAACGCAGATTCCCGGTCTGAATATTATCGCTTTTTTACGAGAAAAATGGCATAAAAATTGATTTTAAACAGCGGTTGACATGCTTCGAAGTACGGTAATGGAATATTTAGAATTTGTTTGTCACGAATTGCGCCATGCTCGTGACCCTTATTTACACTTCGGATAGTGTCTTGAACGCACAAACAAAACGCCGCTATTTGGATATAACGATGGATTATTTTGGACCAAACCAACATTTGTTATTGAAGTAGCAGTCCTGGGAGTGTATTCTGACGAAGAACATCAAAGGTAATCAAACTTTTCTAATAGTAAATCGGAGTTTGGACAAGGATAAACTTGGTGGGTGTCTAAATAGCTAGCCGTGATGGCTGGGCTATGTACTCAGAATATTGCAAAATGTGCTTTCACCAAAAAGCTAATTTAAAATCAGACACCTCGATTGCACAAAGGAGTTCTGTATCTATAATTCTTAAAATAATTGTTATGTTTTTTGTGAATGTTTATCGTGAGTAATTTAGTAAATTCACCGGAGGTTTGTGGGGCGTATGCTAGTTCTGAACGTCACATGCTAATGTAAAAAGCTGGTTTTTGATATAAATATGAACTTGATTGAACAAAACATGCATGTATTGTATAACATAATGTCCTAGGTGTGTCATCTGATGAAGATCATCAAAGGTTAGTGCTGCATTTAGCTGTCTTCTTGGTTTTTGTGACATTATATGCTAGCTTGAAAAATGGGTGTCTGATTATTTCTGGCTGGGTACTCTGCTGACATAATCTAATGTTTTGCTTTCGTTGTAAAGCCTTTTTGAAATCGGACAGTGTGGTTAGATTAACGAGAGTCTTGTCTTTAAAATGGTGTAAAATAGTAATATGTTTGAGAAATTGAAGTAATAGCATTTTTAAGGTATTTGAATATCGCGCCACGGGATTAGACTGGCTGTTGCGTAGGTGGGACGATTTGGTGCCACCTACCCTAGAAAGGTTAAGGAGCTCCTTTAGCACCTCAGACTCAGTGACCTTTCTAACTTTATAGCTGGGCAGGGTAAGGGGAAAAAGAGGGATGCGCATTGGGGCTAGTCGCTGGGAGATTAGGAAATGTTGGAAGGGCATGGAGGCATGGCTGAGTCAAATAGGAATCCTGACTTAATGTGGTGATTTAACAGCTCAGCCATGTGCACCTTGTCAGTAACAACCACATCATCAACATTAAGGGGTCTGGCCAGCTGTGAGGAGGAGGGTTTATTCTCCAGTTCTTTAACCTGTCTGGGCTAGGGGGCAGTATTTTCACGGCCGGATGAAAAACGTACCCAATTTAAACAGGTTACTACTCTGGCCCAGAAACTAGAATATGCATATTATTAGTAGATTTTGATAGAAAACACTCTGAAGTTTCTAAAACGGTTTGAATGGTGTCTGTGAGTATAACAGAACTCATATGGCAGGCAAAAACCTGAGAAAAAGTCAACCAGGAAGTGGAGGATCTGAGAATTGTAGTTCTTCTTTCTAGTCCCTTTCGAAACTACAGTATCTGTGGGGTTACGTTGCACTTCCTAAGGCTGCCATTGGCTGTCAACAGCCTTCAGAAAGTTGTTTCAGCCTTCTCCTGTTACTGGGCAGATAATAGGAGCTCAGTTTCTGAGTGGGCTGCCTGGCAACAAAGGGATTGGATATGCGGGGTCACGAACTCATATGGCAGTTCCTTCTTTTTCTTCTTGAATGAATACGCTATTGTCCGGTTGGAATATTATCACAATTTTACGTTAAACATACCATAAAGATTGATTTTAAACAGCGTTTGACATGCTTCTAAGTACGGTAATGGAACATTTTGACTTTTCGTCTCTGGTACCGCGCTCGCGTGTTATGCCTTTGGATAGTGCACTGAACGCACCAACAAAACGGAGGTATTTGGACATAAATATGGATTATTTGGAACAAAAACAACATTTCTTGTGGAAGTAGCAGTCCTGGGAGTGCATTCTGACGAAGATCAGCAAAGGTAAGACAATATTTCTAATACTAATTCTGAGTTTAGGTTGCCCCGAACTTGGCGGGTGTCTGTATAGCTCTGTGATGGCTGAGCTATGTACTCAGAATATTGAAAAATGTGCTTTCTCCGTAAAGCTATTTTAAAATCTGACACAGCGGTTGCATCCAGGAGTAGTCTATCTATAATTCTTTAAATAATTGTTATATATTTTGTCAAAGTTTATGATGAGTATTTTTGTAAATTGATGTGCACATTCACTGGACGTTTTGGTGGGAATGCATTTTCTGAACATCACGCGTCAATGTAAAATGCTGTTTTTGGATATAAATATGAACTTTATCGAACAAAACATACATGTATTGTGTAACATAAGAGTGTCATCTGATGAAGATCGTCAAAGGTTAGTGCTTCATTTAGCTGTGTTTTGGGTTTTATTGACACATGTCCTTGCTTGGAAAATGGCTGTGTGATTATTTTTGTCTATGTACTCTCCTAACATACTCCAATGTTTTGCTTTCGCTGTAACGCCTTTTTGAAATCGGACAATGTGGTTACATCAAGGAGAAGTGTATTTTTAACCTGTTAGGGCTAGGGGGCAGTATTTACACCGCCGGATAAAAAACGTACCCGATTTAATCTGGTTACCACTCCTACCCAGTAACTAGAATATGCATATACTTATTACATATGGATAGAAAACACCCTAAAGTTTCTAAAACTGTTTGGATGGTGTCTGTGAGTATAACAGAACTCATTTGGCAGGCAAAAAACTGAGAAGGTTTCATGCAGGAAGTGGCCTGTCTGACAAGGTGTCATTCTTCTTGTCTCTGTTTATTGAAGAGTGAGGATCTTAGCTGTCCCGTGACACTTCCTACGGCTGCCATAGGGTCTCAGAAGGCGGTAAAAAGCTGAATCGTGGCTTTGCAGGCTCTGACTGAAAAAAAGTAGCGTGTTTGGGTAGTGGCTGGTTACAGTACTGTGAGACTCAGGCTCGTGCCCGCGTCGACCGAAAGCTTTGTTTACTTTCCTCTGTTTAGCTAAATGGACATTCCCGGTCGGAATATTATCGCTTTTTTACGAGAAAAATGGCATAAAAATGGATTTTAAACAGCGGTTGACATGCTTCGAAGTACGGTAATGGAATATTTAGATTTTTTTTGTCACGAATTGCGCCATGCGCACGACCCTGATTTACCATTTCAGATAGTGTCTGGGACGCACGAACAAAACGCCGCTATTCGGATATAACGATGGATTATTTTGGACCAAACCAACATTTGTTATTGAAGTAGCAGTCCTGGGAGTGCATTCTGACGAAGACAACAAAAGGTAATCAAACTTTTATAATAGTAAATCTGATATTGGTGAGTGCTAAACTTGCCGGGTGTCTAAATAGCTAGCCCGTGATGCCTGGGCTATGTACTTAGAATATTGCAAAATGTGCTTTCACCAAAAAGCTATTTTAAAATCGGACATATCGAGTGCATAGAGGAGTTCTGTATCTATAATTCTTAAAATAATTGTTATGCTTTTTGTGAACGTTTATCGTGAGTAATTTAGTAAATTGTTAGCAAATTCCCCGGAAGTTTGCGGGGGGTATGCTAGTTCTGAACGTCATATGCTAATGTAAAAAGCTGGTTTTTGATATAAATATGAACTTGATTGAACAAAACATGCATGTATTGTATAACATAATGTCCTAGGTGTGTCATCTGATGAAGATCATCAAAGGTTAGTGCTGCATTTAGCTGTCTTCTGGGTTTTTGTGACATTATATGCTAGCTTGAAAAATGGGTGTCTGATTATTTCTGGCTCAGTACTCTGCTGACATAATCTAATGTTTTGCTTTCGCTGTAGAACACCACTCCAATATCCAATGATAGGGCGTGGCACAAAATACAAACTCCTCGAAAATCCGAAAACTTCCATTTTTCAAACATATGACTATTTTACACCATTTTAAAGACAAGACTCTCCTTTATCTAACCACACTGTCCGATTTCAAAAAGGCTTTACAACGAAAGCAAAACATTAGATTATGTCAGCAGAGTACCCAGCCAGAAATAATCAGACACCCATTTTTCAAGCTAGCATATAATGTCACAAAAACCAAAACCACAGCTAAATGCAGCACTAACCTTTGATGATCTTCATCAGATGACACTCCTAGGACATTATGTTATACAATACATGCATGTTTTGTTCAATCAAGTACATATTTATATCAAAAACCAGCTTTTTACATTAGCATGTGACGTTCAGAACTAGCATTCCCACCGAACACTTCCGGTGAATTTACTAAATTACTCACGATAAACTTTCACAAAAAACATAACAATTATTTTAAGAATTATAGATACAGAACTCCTTTATGCAATCGCGGTGTCCGATTTTAAAATAGCTTTTCGGTGAAAGCACATTTTGCAATATTCTGAGTAGATAGCTCGCCATCACGGGCTAGCTAATTTGACACCCACCAAGTTTGGTACTCACCAAACTCAGATTTACTATAAGAAAAATTGGATTACCTTTGCTGTTCTTCGTCAGAATGCACTCCCAGGACTTCTACTTCAACAACAAATGTTGGTTTGGTTCCAAATAATCCATAATTATATCCAAATAGCGGCGTTTTGTTCTTGCGTTCAAGACACTAGGGTAACGAAGGGTAACGAAGCATGACGCGCGGACGCGTATCGTGACAAAAAATGTCAAAATATTCCATTACCGTACTTCGAAGCATGTCAACCGCTGTTTAACCTCTCTAGGCTAGGCGGGACGAATTCGTCCCACCTACGTAACAGCCACGGCTATCCTGTGGCGCGATTTTCAAAACCTTAAAAATCCTATTACTTCAATTTCTCAAACATATGACTATTTTACAGCCATTTAAAGATAAGACTCTCGTTAATCTAACCACACTGTCCGATTTCAAAAAGGCTTTACAACGAAAGCAAAACATTAGATTATGTCAGCAGAGTACCAAGCCAGAAATAATCAGACACCCATTTTTCAAGCCAGCATATAATGTCACCAAAACCCAGAAGACAGCTAAATGCAGCACTCACCTTTGATGATCTTCATCAGATGACAACCCTAGGACATTATGTTATACAATACATGCATGTTTTGTTCAATCAAGTTCATATTTATATCAAAAACCAGCTTTTTACATTAGCATGTGATGTTCAGAACTAGCATACCCCCCGCAAACTTCCGGGGAATTCGCTAACATTTTACTAAATTACTCACGATAAACGTTCACAAAAAGCATAACAATTATTTTAAGAATTATAGATACAGACCTCCTCTATGCACTCGATATGTCCGATTTTAAAATAGCTTTTTGGTGAAAGCACATTTTGCAATATTCTAAGTACATAGCCCAGGCATCACGGGCTCGCTATTTAGACACCCGGCAAGTTTAGCACTCACCATAATCATATTTACTATTATAAAAGTTTGATTACCTTTTGTTGTCTTCGTCAGAATGCACACCCAGGACTGCTACTTCAATAACAAATGTTGGTTTGGTCCAAAATAATCCATCGTTATATCCGAATAGCGGTGTTTTGTTCGTGCGTTCTAGACACTATCCGAAATGGTAAAGAAGTGTCGCGCGCATGGCGCAATTCGTGACAATAAAATTCTAAATATTCCATTACCGTACTTCGAAGCATGTCAACCGCTGTTTAAAATCAATTTTTACGCCATTTTTCTCGTAGAAAACCGATAATATTCCGACAGGGAATCTCCTTTTCGGCAAACAGAGGAAAAAATCACAAAGGCGGGGGCGGTCGGGTCACGCGCATAAGCCCAGAGTCCCTTGATCGGCCACTTGAGAAAGGCGATAATGTGTTTCAGCCTGGGGCTGGAATGACGACATTCTGTTTTTTCCCGGGCTCTGAGAGCCTATGGAAGACGTGGGAAGTGTCACGTTAGAGCCGAGATCCTTAGTAAAAGATAGAGATGGAAAAGAAGTTCAAGAAATGGTCATACAGGCCACTTCCTGTAAAGGAATCTCTCAGGTTTTGACCTGCCATTTGAGTTCTGTTATACTCACAGACACCATTCAAACAGTTTTAGAAACTTTAGGGTGTTTTCTATCCATATGTAATAAGTATATGCATATTCTAGTTACTGGGTAGGAGTGGTAACCAGATTAAATCGGGTATGTTTTTTATCCAGTCGTGTCAATACTGCCCCCTAGCCCTAACAGGTTAAATGAATCATTGTTTATTAACAGTTACCTGGAGAGGTTCTAACAAACGTGATGAACCAATGTACACATATGTCAGGAGCTCTATCGGGGCAGTCCCGTTAGATATCATATATACTGCTTACAGACACATTACATAGGCATGATTTAGATTATTCATCATTCATAATTAATTCATCATAAACGTTTGGTTCATGCATGTGACCAACCAATACTGGTTTATGTACATGACAGACCAATACCTCACAAGGCTTCTTCTCTCCAATCTTAGATCTTGAAACTGAGATATCCTTTCATTCTCAAAACAAGGTTCTGGGCGTACTGCCAAATTGCAGATACTGATAGTGAGGATTCTTTCAATCAGTCACTTGCATGAACACAGAAATTGTTTTTTAGAAAAGCACAAACATAGAACACAGAAATTGGTTATTAGAAAAGTAAAAACATAAAATGTTCCATCACAGAGCTTAAGGCAGGTAGGGTACAGGCCGGTGCTGATGGTGGACGATAACACCCAGCAACAGTCAACAAAGAGCTATTTGAAAGCTTAATGCTAAAAACCAGCAAACCAAATTGTTTGGGGACAGACAACAGAGCACCTAAGGTGTTCCTTGGTAAAGATTTCCAGTCCTCCATCTTTGGAATATCTGTCTTGTCGAAAAAGGTTATAAACAGAAAGGTTAACATCAGTGTTCAAAACAATCTTTCTTAACCACGTCTCAGTAATGACCAGCACATCTGGATTGGAGCTGTGAACCCACACTTTCAATTGATCAACTTTGGGTAATACGTGTCTAGTATTAACGTGCAGAAAACCCAGGCTTTTACGAGAGCAGAAATAAGTCAGGATTCAGAATTGGGGCTAGCAACAGTAGATGGGCCAGGGTCTATAGTAAATGCACATTTCCAGATATCATCAGCAGTAATACAGTCAGGGCAGTGCAGAGGACAGGGAGAGGTCTGCAGTTTACATTTTTATGACATTTGAATGTGCATCAGATGGTAACAAGATCATATTGTACAGCAATTTCATCAGGCAACATGAATACAAAGCCGGCGAGAGGTGGTTAGAATAGGATGGGAGGCCAAGAGTCCGTGTAACCATTAGAGAGTCAGAGTTGCGAGTGTGGGAACAAACATTATCTGTCCCACGGTCGGGTAAATAAACAAGTTCATAGTCAACAAAGCACGCTGGAGTCATGGGGAAAATAGCATAAAGCACAATAAAATGATTAAACGACTTGGAGCCAGCCATTGTAAGTTCAAAGAGTCCCTCGCTCCAACAAGATAACTTGAGAGAGTAGCTCGCCTATGAGTCCAGTAGGCTATAAAAGTGAGTAAGTAAATAAATAAATAATAGGCCTATACTAGTTATTTAAAGCATTTCTGAGTAAGCTCACATAATAAGATTCGCAAGTTAATTAGCCCACATAAAATTCATATCAGTCCAAACTCTCTGGTGTGTGTGTATGTGCATGTGTGCTGGAGGTGAGCGAAAGCTCGGGAGAGAGGGGGGAGTGTGGCAGGGGAACCTGTACCAGACGGGGAGACAGGCCAGGGCAGACGGGGAACAGATCGCCAGGTAGGATCCAAGCAGCAGTGCAGCAGTGCAGCAGGCAACAGGAGTAGGTGTCACACCCGCTTGGAAGAAGCTCTTTCAGGAGGCTGAGTAGGAGAGGAGGAGTTCTACCTTTCCCGACAGGTGCTTGGTAGAGCAGATAAAAACATCCTAAGGGAAAAGCTTGTTGAAAAACAGTGGTAAAATTTCATTGAGTTTCAATATTCGCCAGACATTCAGGCCATCAAACATCAATAGCTCGCAAACGATTTCCTGAAATGTGGATATTCTAATCATATGTAAAATGTAAGTTGGAAACGTATGTTAAAAGCACTGTGTTGGTGTCCTGAACATTACCAACTGAGAAAGAGCTGTGAATGGATCAGTGGTTCACCAATCAGGGCCGTAATGGGCTTGGCAACAGTAACAAGGGATGTTGTGTATTGAAACTAGGGTGCCCTGGGTAGAATGTATTTTTGGGGGGAGGGGACAATGTTTCTTTGCGACCCTCAGGTGACATCCCTAGAACAAGCTGAGAAATAGACACATTTTCAGAGGACCATGACACAACTTCCCAAGGTCCTCAGGGACTTCTCCAGGACAAACCGGGGAAAAGCAGTGCACTATAAAGGGAATAGGGTGCCATGTGGGATGCAGTCTTAACTCATGCCATGTGGTTTGTGGTTTGAAACATAATGTCTCATGTCTAAAATATACCCTCGACTTTGCCACCAGCATGAGAAAACAAAGGCAATGCATGAGAGTTGATTTGCAAATTGACATGAAAGCAAAAGTAAATTACATTTTTGGTGGAGTTTGATTGAAAGGGCTTATTTAATTTTTTCAAACTCTCACCATCCCAAAAAGGGAGCATCTGAAATGTGTTGTAATATGTCCAATTACTGCATAAGGCAACTTGTTCCACATCTCTCGATTGATTTTTTTGGCTGATTTATGTGGGCTGTTGTAGAAGATTAAATCACTTTTCCAGCAATACCTGACAGCCCAGGATTCTGTCAATCAAAATCTACTGTGTGTGTGTGTGTGTGTGTGTGTGTGTGTGTGTGTGTGTGTGTGTGTGTGTGTGTGTGTGTGTGTGTGTGTGTGTGTGTGTGTGTGTGTGTGTGTGTGTGTGTGTGTGTGTGTGTGTGTGTGTGTACCTAGGTAGATAAATTCCTTATGGATGTATCTGTCATTGTTATAGGGCTGCTTGTTTTCAGTGTATTTCTCCCTGCAAGCCTGTCCTTCAGAGAGCCCAATCTGAGCCCAGCCAAAACACTGTTTCAGCGCAACAGACAGCAAAATCCATAGAGAAAGAGAGAGAATACAAGCAACAAGACATTAACTTCTACCGAGCTTATTGAAGCTTTTAATCAAACACTTTACAAACAATTAAGTCAGGGAATTGTCTCCCCCTTCCCTTGTGGATGCGTTCTATTTTTCTTCGCTAAATTATTTAGAATTTTGTTTGTCTTACTGTACTTCCCTTCAATTCACTATGGATGCGTCTGTCATTGTCATCATTCTAGATACAGTGTGTCCCAACTCTAGTCCTCGAGTACCCCCAACAGCACAAATTTTTGTTTTATACAAGGACAGGCACAGCTGATTCAACTTGTCAACTAATTATAAAGCCCTCAATGAGTTGAATCAGGTGAGTTTGTCTGGGTCTACAACAAAAATGTGTGCTGTTGGGGGGTACTCGAGGACTGGAGTTGGGAAACACTGTTCTAGAAAACAGCAAATAATGCATAAACGTCACAAACATTGACACACTAAAAAAGCTTACGTCTACAACCTACAGTACAGCTCCAGGGCTTCTTGTGTATTTCTCCCTGAAAGCCTCGCCTTTAAAGCCCAGCCAAAACACTGTTTCAGCACCACAGACAGTAAAATCCATAGAGAGCGAGCCACAATACATAACATTTTACTTCGCTTACTGAACCTTTTAATCAAACATTTTATAAACAATTAAGTCAGGGAAATATCTATTTTGTTTGTCTTACTGTATACTTCCCTCCAGGCACTATTGCCTTTCAAAGTCAACCTGGAAACATTCTCTGGCTGTGTCCCAAATGGCAACCTACTCCCTATATATCATAGTCGCGGAAAATAGGGGTGCTGGAGATGCTGCATCATTCCATGATACATGCCAAAACAAAAATGATATTACTCCTGTCTGAACCAGAGAACAGCATTTAGCCAAATAGGATCAATAGCTTCTAAAAAAATAGCTGTGGATTAAGTTTTATCACAGGCACTTACAGTCACATACACCAAATATAGAACAGCTTGTTGCGTTGTGGCCATAGACATACACTATATATACCAAAAGTATGTGGACACCCCTTCAAATTAGTGGATTTGGTTATTTCAGCCACACCCGTTGCTCACAGGTGAATACAACAAGGCTGAGTTCATCTCAGCCTATGCTACCCTCCAGTCCCTAGACTTCCTGGCGCTGACGGAAACATGGATTACCACAAATAACACTGCTACTCCTACTGCTCTCTCTTCGTCTGCCCACGTTTTCTCGCATACCCCTAGAGCATCGAGCCAGCGGGGTGGTGGCACTGGAATCCTCATCTCTCCCAAGTGGACATTCTCTCTTTCTCCCCTGACCCATCTGTCTATCTCCTCATTTGAATTCCATGCTGTCACAGTTACCAGCCCTTTCAAGCTTAACATCCTTATCATTTATCGCCCTCCAGGTTCCCTTGGAGAGTTCATCAATGAGCTTGACGCCTTGATAAGTTCCTTTCCTGAGGATGGCTCACCTCTCACAGTTCTGGGTGACTTTAACCTCCCCACGTCTACCTTTGACTCATTCCTCTCTGCCTCCTTCTTTCCACTCCTCTCCTCTTTTGACCTCACCCTCTCACCTTCCCCCCCTACTCACAAGGCAGGCAATACGCTTGACCTCATCTTTACGAGATGCTGTTCTTCCACTAATCTCATTGCAACTCCCCTCCAAATCTCCGACCACTACCTTGTATCCTTTTCCCTCTTGCTCTCATCCAACACTTCTCACTCTGCCCCTACTCGGATGGTATTGCGCCGTCCCAACCTTCGCTCTCTCTCTCCCGCTACTCTCTCCTCTTCCATCCTATCATCTCTTCCCTCTGCTCAAACCTTCTCCAACCTATCTCCTGATTCTGCCTCCTCAACCCTCCTCTCCTCCCTTTCTGCATCCTTTGATTTTCTCTGTCCCCTATCCTCCAGGCCGGCTCGGTCCTCCCCTCCTGCTCCGTGGCTCGACGACTCACTACGAGCTCACAGAACAAGGCTCCGGGCAGCCGAGCGGAAATGGAGGAAAACTCGCCTCCCTGCGGACCTGGCATCCTTTCACTCACTCCTCTCTACATTCTCCTCTTCTGTCTCTGCTGCTAAAGCCACTTTCTACCACTCTAAATTCCAAGCATCTGCCTCTAACCCTAGGAAGCTCTTTGCTACCTTCTCCTCCCTCCTGAATCCTCCTCCCCCTCCCCCCCCTTCCTCCCTCTCTGCGGATGACTTCGTCAACCATTTTGAAAAGAAGGTTGACGATATCCGATCCTCGTTTGCTAAGTCAAACGACACCGCTGGTCCTGCTCACACTGCCCTACCCTGTGCTTTGACCTCTTTCTCCCCTCTCTCTCCAGATGAAATCTCGCGTCTTGTGACGGCCGGCCGCCCAACAACCTGCCCACTTGACCCTATCCCCTCCTCTCTTCTCCAGACCATTTCCGGAGACCTTCTCCCCTTCCACACCTCGCTCATAAACTCATCCTTGACCGCTGGCTACGTCCCTTCCGTCTTCAAGAGAGCGAGAGTTGCACCCCTTCTGAAAAAACCTACACTCGATCCCTCCGATGTCAACAACTACAGACCAGTATCCCTTCTTTCTTTTCTCTCCAAAACTCTTGAACGTGCCGTCCTTGGCCAGCTCTCCTGCTATCTCACTCAGAATGACCTTCTTGATCCTAATCAGTCAGGTTTCAAGACTGGGCATTCAACTGAGACTGCTCTTCTCTGTGTCACGGAGGCTCTCCGCACTGCTAAAGCTAACTCTCTCTCCTCTGCTCTCATCCTTCTAGACCTATCTGCTGCCTTTGATACTGTGAACCATCAGATCCTCCTCTCCACCCTCTCCGAGTTGGGCATCTCCGGCGCGGCCCACGCTTGGATTGCGTCCTACCTGACAGGTCGCTCCTACCAGGTGGCGTGGCGAGAATCTGTCTCCGCACCATGCGCTCTCACCACTGGTGTCCCCCAGGGCTCTGTTCTAGGCCCTCTCCTATTCTCGCTATACACCAAGTCACTTGGCTCTGTCATATCCTCACATGGTCTCTCCTATCATTGCTATGCAGACGACACACAATTAATCTTCTCCTTTCCCCCTTCTGATAACCAGGCGGGGAATCGCATCTCTGCATGTCTGTCAGACATATCAGTGTGGATGACGGATCACCAGCTCAAGCTGAACCTCGGCAAGACGGAGCTGCTCTTCCTCCCGGGGAAGGACTGCCCGTTCCATGATCTCGCCATCACGGTTGACAACTCCCTTGTGTCCTCCTCCCAGAGTGCTAAGAACCTTGGCGTGATCCTGGACAACACCCTGTCGTTCTCCACTAACATCAAGGCGGTGACCCGATCCTGTAGGTTCATGCTCTACAACATTCGCAGAGTAAGACCCTGCCTCACACAGGAAGCGGCGCAGGTCCTAATCCAGGCACTTGTCATCTCCCGTCTGGATTACTGCAACTCGCTGTTGGCTGGGCTCCCTGCCTGTGCCATTAAACCCCTGCAACTCATCCAGAACGCCGCAGCCCGTCTGGTGTTCAACCTTCCCAAGTTCTCTCACGTCACCCCGCTCCTCCGCTCTCTCCACTGGCTTCCAGTTGAAGCTCGCATCCGCTACAAGACCATGGTGATTGCCTACGGAGCTGTGAAGGGAACGGCACCTCCATACCTTCAGGCTCTGATCAGGCCCTACACCCAAACAAGGGCACTGCGTTCATCCACCACTGGCCTGCTGGCCCCCCTACCTCTGAGGAAGCACAGTTCCCGCTCAGCTCAGTCAAAACTGTTCGCTGCTCTGGCACCCCAATGGTGGAACAAGCTCCCTCACGACGCCAGGACAGCGGAGTCAATCACCACCTTCCGGAGACACCTGAAACCCCACCTCTTTAAGGAATAGGATAAAGTAATCCTTCTAACCCCCCCCCCCCCCCCCCCCCCTTAAAAGATTTAGATGCACTATTGTAAAGTGGTTGTTCCACTGGATATCATAAGGTGAATGCACCATTTTGTAAGTCGCTCTGGATAAGAGCGTCTGCTAAATGACTTAAATGTAAATGTAATGTAAATGTAAATACAATTGAGCACACAGCCATGCAATCTCCATAGACAAACATTGTCAGTAAAAAGGCCTTACTCAATAGCTCAGTGACTTTCAAATTGGCATCCTATGACAGTCATAGGATGCCACCTTCACAAAGTCAGTTAGTAAAATTTCTGCCCTGATAGAGCTGCCCCGGTCAACTGTAAGTGCTATTATTGTGAAGTGGAAATGTCTAGGAGCAACAACAGCTCAGCCGCAAAGTGGTAGGCCACACAAACTAACAGAACGGGACTGCCGAGTGCTGAAGCATGTAGCATGTAAAAATCGCCTGTCCTCGGTTGCAACACTCACTACCGAGTTCCAAATTGCCTCAGGAAGCAACGTCAGCACAAGAACTGTTCTTCGGGAACTTCATGAAATGGGTTTCCATGGCTGAGCAGCCGCACACAAGCCTAACATCACCATGCGCAATGCCAAGCATTGGCTGGAGTGGTGTAAAGCTCGCCGCAATTGGACTGGAGCAGTGGTAATGCGTTCCTTGGAGTGATGAATCACGCTTCACCATCTGGCAGTCCGACGGACTGTTCTGGGTTTGGCGGATGCCATCTGAATGGAAGCAAGTCCCAACATCTAGTGGAAAGCCTTCCCAGAAGATTCGAGGCCAATGATGCCCATGATGCCCATGATGCCCATGATTTTGGAATGAGATGTTCAAAGAGCAGGTGTGCACATACTTTTGGTCATGTAGTGTATAATCCATAGAAGGGTTTTGGAACCTCTAACCCTGGCAATTTGACTGTAAAACTCATGGGTACCCTAGCAATGGCTGCCAGTTCTGACTTGAACTGCCATCTATTGATTATGTTTCTATGGTTGGTTGCGGCTGTCAGTTTGGGAGAATTTAGTTTTTGTGAGTAGTTTCAAAAGCAAATGCCTCTGCTGAAAAAATACCAATTATCTGTCTGAAGAAGCTAACCATTTTTTTCTCATTAACTTTTTAGCGATTATGAGTGAGCAGCACTGTTTTTCCAAATAGCTTACCTTCAAATCAAGTCAACATTTATTGGTCGGGTGCGCAGATTTAAAGGTGTTATGGCAGGTGCAGCGAAATTATTATGTTACTTGTTCAGTGCTTGAGACAGGGACGAGTGCATCCGTCATTAACGGTGATTATAAAACAGGTTGTTTGGATCCTGGATTCTGACTGGCTGATAGCAGGGAGTTATCCTGTTTAGGATAGGGGGCAGTATTGACACGGCTGGATAAAAAACATACCCGATTTAATCTGGTTACCACTCCTACCCAGTAACTAGAATATGCATATACTTATTACATATGGATAGAAAACACCCTAAATTTTCTAAAACTGTTTGAATGGTGTCTGTGAGTATAACAGAACTCAAATGGCAGGTCAAAACCTGAGAGATTCCTTTACAGGAAGTGGCCTGTCTGACCATTTCTTGAACTTCTTTTCCATCTCTATCATTTACTAAGGATCTCTGCTCTAACGTGACACTTCCCACGTCGTCCATAGGCGCTCAGAGCCCGGGAAAAAACAGAATGTCGTCATTCCAGCCCCAGGCTGAAACACATTATCGCCTTTCTCAAGTGGCCGATCAAGGGACACTGGCTTATGCGCGTGACCCCGACCGCCCCCGCCTTTGGGATTTTTTCCTCTGTTTGCCAAAAAGGAGATTCCCTGTCGGAATATTATCGCTTTTCTACGAGAAAAATGTCGTAAACATTGATTTTAAACAGCGGTTGACATGCTTCGAAGTACGGTAATGGAATATTTAGAATTTTATTGTCACGAATTGCGCCATGCGCGCGACACTTCTTTACTATTTCGGATAGTGTCTGGAACGCACGAACAAAACGCTGCTATTCGGATATAACGATGGATTATTTTGGACCAAACCAACATTTGTTATTGAAGTAGCAGTCCTGGGTGTGCATTCTGACGAAGACAACAAAAGGTAATCAAACTTTTATAATAGTAAATATGATTATGGTGAGTGCTAAACTTGCCGGGTGTCTAAATAGCGAGCCCGTGATGCCTGGGCTATGTACTTAGAATATTGCAAAATGTGCTTTCACCAAAAAGCTATTTTAAAATCGGACATATCGAGTGCATAGAGGAGGTCTGTATCTATAATTGAATCCTACAGACGAAGAACCATATATGTGACAATTTTTCCATTTTAAGATAATCAGTTATTTTTATATTATTAATTGTGTGTACCACATTAGGTGTTTTATGGTTGACAAATAATTCACCATACTCATATCTTCCAACAACAATTGATATTTTTTTGTTATTTCAAAAAATACTTTTTTTATCGCCGTTTTAATTTTTAGAATGTGGAAGAACAGTATATCTCCAGTGATGATTTCAGTTTGTGGAAGAACAGTATATGTGACATTTTGCATGACACTTGTAAGATGTCCTTTTTTAACACCTGATATGATGTTTTAAGTACTTTCAAGTGCAGATGCCCTTCATGTAAATAACTTAAATGCAATATGTAGTTAATTCATTTAATGGAGGTTCATTTAAAGGTGGTCTATCAACTTTAGCACTGATGACTTTTCTTAAAAGTTGAGTCATGAAATCTTAGTCTCATTTAAAATGAAGCCCTCAATGTGAACATACCATAGAATAACTACAAAAATAGAATTCAATCAAAAGAAGCACAACTTCTACATATCAAATATGGATCAATGTCATGTGCCAATATGCAGGTCCCTAAGGTCAATATTACAAAACGTTCAGAAACCCATTCTCTTTGCGTTTAACACTATGATCAGCAATTAAGTTTTGAATTGCGTTAAACCCATGCTAAAGGCAAGAAATGTCCTGTACTGAGGTGACAGCAGTAAATAAGTATTAACTGCTTAGAGTTGATGCTAAATGTGGTGACAGAGAGACGTACTGTGTATTGTAATGAATAACAAAAGGGAATCAAGATCAAATGAATACTCACATACTGTATGTGATGACTTGTTTGTTTTTAATTAATTCAGATTTAAAAAAGGTTCAAATGATCACACACAAAATCATTCTCAACAGAACACATTGTACATAACATTTTCTACACTAGGAACAACATCTTAAAATTAAATTAATTCAATATATTGTGCTGGTTGAAATCATACACAAATTGATTCACATAGAAAATTCCTACAATAGGGGTGACATGTTTTCTGAAATGTATTCAGATTCAACATACTATACAGGTTCAGGGGATCATAAACTCACAGAAAAAAACGGTTAATTATGTAGCTTGGTTTAACATCAAATTATTCACTCTGCAGTGATTTATAAAAAGAGCGTGCAGCAGCTGGCAAGTAGTTGAGCATGGTCATCAGATCTTGGTACTTGTTTTTTTTTATGGGCAGAGGACTCTCATATGCTCTAGGGTAGTGGCTTGCAAAATAGGGAGGTTGAGGTGTAGCTCCTTGTTTTGGTTTGGAGATCAGCCACGATTTCCATCCCTCAAATAGACTGTGGCTCTGTCTGGCGTACAGATTCCAAGGATCCTCAACTGAAATTACAACAGAAACATTTTAAGTTCCTGACATCAATAAACAACTTTCACAGTCAAGCACTAGGATATTTTATTGTTAGAACAACATGTTGCATGTTGATGATGAATGTTAGTAAACTATTCTCTGTGCAATACCTGTGATATACTGTCATCGGATCTTAGAATGAGCCAATGTTTGCGATCGATTCCTTTCCCAATACCTGTGACTTTTAACCACCTCACTGAGGTGATCTGTAGTCCAGCTGGTCGCTTGAGGACAGAATCTGGAAGGTGCCTGAAGTCTTCACATTGCATCCTCATCACCTTGAATGGTTTTGCTGGTTGTGCTTCAAGTATCATCTTTGAAACATCATCAGGTGTATGAAGGACTGACACCTTGCGCCTCTTCTCAATGGTGGCAAAAGATCGATCACAAGGAAGAAAAGAATGACCAGAGACCATGAACTTCTGTTCAACTTGGGTAAAGTAACCCATAGAGATGAGCATCGACATCAGATTGAGCATCCGCCAGTTGTTATTCTGCCCACAGCATCTGTCACTGAAGATGATCAACTTGCGCACCTCTGGTTTGGGGAGTGGCGTGAATTTTGTCTTCACCCACTTCAATATGCAGCTTGCTACCTCAATGGAACCTCGGTGTGCAATCACCCCCTGTAGATCCACAGAAATGACATGGCAGTCAGCATTGGCTTTAGCCCACTCAGTGTCACTTTGAAGCTGTGTGTAGGCCTTTTCGGCTTTTCGATGGTGCAACTCACTTTCACCTGCAATCTTCCTCTTCTCCTCTTCAGATGTTGCTGCTGACATCTTAGTGAAGAATGCGTCACATTTGCCACAGGTGTCACTCCTGGGTTGGCCGAAATTGAGACTCTGCTGTTTGAAAATGTCCCTATAAACCCAGAATTTTGCAGATGATGTGGTATTCTTCTCTTTGTAGAGTCGGTACATTCGCAACAAATTCAGATCAGGGCTGAGGTATTCTCTGTGTACATCCCCCTTCATCCGAGAGTAGTGGTTCTGGGTTCTTGGGAAAGATAAAATGTGCTCCTTGATGCCCTCTTTCACTGTAGCATGTATCCGATGTGGCCTGTAAGGAGACAACAAGATGTTGTTGAACTTGTATTCTCTCAATGGTCTAGGGACCTGCCTTAGAGTGCAACTGTGTCGCTATAACCGGGGTACAAATCCCGGTCACGCCATTGCCGTTTGTGGCCGGGGGGTCCTGTAGGGCGGCGAGAATTAGGCCAGTGCCGTCCGGTGGGAGGGGGAAGGTAATCGGCACTCAGTCCTCAATGCTCAGGTTGTAGTTGGACAGCTTAATTACCATCATTTTGTTTAAAAGTAATAAACATTTTTATATTTTTGTTTCAGAATTCGCTATTCATCCATTCGATACTCTATGTTAATGTTTAGAAGATTGTTTAGAGCACTGCTATAGTGAAATAATCCAGGCTGGAATCCATAGCGCATTACCTATTGCTATGCTTCCCTCTTCCATCTTCTAAAGGAGACCTAGCCTCAGTAGCCTGATCTGGAGACCCTGCAACCTCACCTGCCTCAGCTTGAACTCCTAACTTTTCCTGAACAACCTGACCAAAACAATTACATTTCAATTAGCAGGTTCTAAAAAAACTAGTACAAAGAATACAATATGTTTGTAATTGATATTCATATAGACATTAATTCATATTTTCACTTGCCTGAAGACGGCTGTTGGTTAGCTGGAACACAGACATGAAAGTGACCTTGCACACATTCAATCTCTGGCCTGCTTGCTGTACATGGTATTTGAAGGTTTGTTTCCGTCGTTTGTTCTCCTTTGTATCCTCAGGTTTACGTCTCCGTTTCACCTCATGCTGCAATAAAAATTGACAATGATAAATTCAGAATTTAATATACTGTAGCACATTCAGGGTATTGCTTGATCAGGACCTCCATCTTTCACACACTCCCAACCTATACACAGAATGAGTTTGTGTTGCACCATTGTGTAACACTGCACTTTTAGAGTTAACGTTAATGTACGTATCATTACTGTCAAAGTTAAACTATGCAAGTGTTCAATATAGCTATTATAATAATAATAGGAGTTTTGTCCTATTTCTAACCTGTTCTAAGCCGGAGAGAATCAACGCTTGTTGTTTCTCGTATGGGACAGTGTAGAAAGTGTTGAACAGATGCAGCTTGCGCTCATCAGTCAACTTTCCACAATCCTTTCTGCACGTAGTGGAACACGCTCTTCCCTGCAGGATACAGTGTAACGTTACATATAACTAGCTAGCTACTGTAGCCATGTCGAATCATCCGGTGGATGGAGAAAAAGTAGCTAGCTATGTTTCTTCTATAATCTAGCAATAACATTTGTAACGATAATGTATAAGTTAGTAGCCAACGAACTTTAGCTAATATGTTTTCTCTATAGTTACAAATTAGACAACCCAGAACATACATGTTAGTTACTGTACTCAATAGCTAGCTAGCTAGATTGTTTGATATACGGTTCTTCCACATACCTCTTTTGGACAGCTTTTTCCATTTTTTTCTTGACCCTTACGATTTGTATAGGGTTTTCCCGCATCCCGTAAGATCTTCCTTTGCCTGTCTTTCCATTCTTTTAGTTTAGTTTTACGTTTCTTTCCCACATTTCGGCGATTTTCATCAGCAACAGAAAAGTTGTGCGCTTGTCCGTCCATTCTGAGTGGTGCACATAAACGGTTATTCCACGAGAGCCTATCTTTAAATTTAAAAATATTGTTAATTAGCGCGTGGAAAGCTTGTGAAACCGGTTCACTATAGAAAAAGGGTGTCCAATAACGATTTTTCATGTATATCTCTTTTTTTTGAAAAATGTCACATATATGGTTCTTCGTCTGTAGGATTCAATTCTTAAAATAATTGTAATGCTTTTTGTGAACGTTTATCGTGAGTAATTTAGTAAAATGTTAGCGAATTCCCCGGAAGTTTGCGGGGGGTATGCTAGTTCTGAACGTCACATGCGAATGTAAAAAGCTGGTTTTTGATATAAATATGAACTTGATTGAACAAAACATGCATGTATTGTATAACATAATGTCCTAGGGTTGTCATCTGATGAAGATCATCAAAGGTGAGTGCTGCATTTAGCTGTCTTCTGGGTTTTGGTGACATTATATGCTGGCTTGAAAAATGGGTGTCTGATTATTTCTGGCTTGGTACTCTGCTGACATAATCTAATGTTTGGGAATGGGAGTGCATTCTGACGAAGAACACCAAAGGTAATAACATTTTTCTTATAGTAAATCTGACTTTGATGAGTGCTAAACCTGCTGGGTGTCTAAATAGCTAGCCCTGTGATGCCGGGCTATTTACTGAGAATATTGCAAAATGTGCTTTCACCGAAAAGCTATTTTAAAATCGGACATATCGAGTGCATAGAGGAGTTCTGTATCTATAATTCTTAAAATAATTGTTATGCTTTTTGTGAACGTTTATCGTGAGTAATTTAGTAAATTCACCGGCAGTGTTCGGTGGGAATGCTAGTCACATGCTAGTCACATGCTAATGTAAAATGCTGGTTTTTGATATAAATATGAACTTGATTGAACAAAACATGCATGTATTGTATAACATAATGTCCTAGGGTTGTCATCTGATGAAGATCATCAAAGGTTAGTGCTACATTTAGCTGTGGTTTGGGTTTATGTGACATTATATGCTAGCTTGAAAAATAGGTGTCTGATTATTTCTGGCTTGGTACTCTGGTGACATAATCTAATGTTTTGCTTTCGTTGTAAAGCCTTTTTGAAATCGGACAGTGTGGTTAGATTAACGAGAGTCGTGTCTTTAAATAGCTGTAAAATAGGCTGCGTCCCAAATAGCACCCAATTCCCAATATAGTGCACTACTTTTGACCAGGGACCATAGAGCTCTTGTATGGACCCTGGTCAAAAATAGTGCACTGTATTAGGAAAAGGGCGCCATTTGGGATGAAGAAACAATTAGATGTCCGGTAAGCGCAAGAGGGCAGGGGATGGATCAAGAGACCTCATATTGAGAGCCTGAGGAGAGGAGAGATATAGGAGACGCAGGGTCTATTGTCTCTCTCTCTTTCCTCCCCCCTCCTTCCCTCTACTCCCTCCTACCATCATCACTTCCCTTTATCTCCCAGAATTAGTCATTTATCTGTCCGTGAACAAAAATGTTCAGCTCTCTCCTTTACCCCCACCTCTACCCCGTCCACACACACAAACACACACGTGACCCACTCTCCAAGGGTGTCTCAGGGAGAGTTGGGATATGCAAGCACGCACACACACACACACACGAATACACTACAACACGAACGCACACATACACACACACCCATTCACACACCCAGGGTTGGGAAGGTTACTTTCTAAATGTAATCTGTTACAGTTACTAGTTATCTGTCGCAAATTATAATCAGTTATGTAACGTTTGGTTTACCCAAACTCAGAAATGTAATCTGATTACTTTCAATTGCTTTTGGATTACTTTCCTCTTAAGAGGCATTAGAAGAGACAAAAAGGACACATCAAATGCATTTGGTCTCTGACATGTGGTCAAACTTGACTTGCACAGATGGAACAAACTTAAACTTGCACCTTTTTTCAATGCTGAAATCAATGTCATTGAGAAAACAGAACGGTGTCATAATGTACTTTTTAGCAAACATCCTTTCAGAATTATAAGTAATCCAAGAAGTAATAATCTAGTTTTTCAAAAGTATCTGTAATCTGATTACAAAATGTTTGCTGGTAATGTAACTGACTACAGTTACAGTTTTTTTGTAATCAGTTATTCCACAACCCTGCACACACCACCAGGCTCACCGGCCGCCAGACACAATTTAATAGCAGCAGAATGGGCCCAGAATGAAGGTCAGGGAGAACGTTCAATAAAACACTGTAACTTGGCTAATTGAAGCTTACCCAACGCTTTGCATGGATGAGTGGCCATCAATAGCACAAAGGAGGCCCATTGTGGAGACACAGATGTATGCAGAACCAGGCAGGGATGAATGACGGGACTGGGGGGACTGGGCGTGAGGAGGGGTGAAGCTGGGGCTGTGGGGACTATCCCGTTTGTATGTGTATGTGTATGTGTGTGCGCATGTGTGTGTGTGCGCATGTGTGTGCGTGTGTTACATTTGCCAACGTTAGGGCCATTATCTGCTGAACCCTATGGCAGCAGCCTCTCATTAATAGGGAGGGAGCCAAGCGATGCTCAGCTAGATTCACTCCAAACTTGTTTTCCTCCACTCATCCCGCAGCCTTTTGTTGGTGTGAATGGTGAAAGTACTTGTGTTGTTGCATTGTGCTATTTTGCTCGGCTGCGCGACAGACAGATTGACAATAAACATATTCAAAACGGATTAAATCCACCACACTAAATGTATTACTAAACATGGTGAATGAATGGGATTGTTTTTATTTGTTTGTTTGGTATGTTGTTTGGTGGTGGTTTCATGCCTGTTTTTATCGACTAATTACAACTGACATGGGATCTCTCATTTCAGAATAATTAGCATTTGACGCTACATGTAATTAGCTAGCCTGTTGATAGATTCATTGGGAGGCCTCCAGCATCAACGAATGGCTATACAGAGGATATATGGATTCAGTAGGAACACTCGGAACGCTGATTAATTCCAAGTGGCTCTGGATCAGAAATCAGTTATCCTGGCAGGACCAATTGGAACTGCATGGACATACCTGCTTCAGCTGATTAGATTTAACCTCCCTCTGTCTTTGTAGGTGTCATGGGCCAAATTCCCATTACTGTCAATACACCAATACACCTGGATATATAGGATATCACCTATAGCCCACCTCAGCCTTAAAAAGCAATGTTAGACTTTTCTTGCTTTAATCGTTTAATTTGAATTCATGTCACAATTAACCCTCGGTGGTGGGTTGAGCCAATAGCCAACTCTTAATTATTTCCTAGTGATATTGATCACATCACATGTTCACTGGTTACTAGTCCAGTAACCCCATGATCTGAAGCGAGACATTTTGCTTTCATATCCATAAAATTGTTTATTTGAGTTCCTCTCAGTGCATATTAGGGGTGATCTTGTTCTTTAAATTAATACAGCTTTCAGATGTGTTATAGATAGATTATGATGGGAAAATAATTAAGCCAGAGATAGAAACCTCTGTGCCAGGTCCTTCTACAAAATGGCTCCCACACTATGCATTAAGTCCAGGCTGGCTCTCCTACTTCTGACATAAACAACCTGGAAGACAGACAGGCACCTGGGAGGACCTTATGCCTCACCTGTTTCATTGTCTTAGAAATGTTGTGATGATTTAACCCCTGCTCTCTATCCATACTCCTGGATTTCCTGGGTAGATGGACACATGGGTTGTGTCTCAAATGGCACCTTGTTTCCTATGTAGTGCACGACTTTTGAACAGGGCCCATAACGCTCTGGTCAAAAGTAGTGGACTAAATAGGGAACACGGCCATTTGGAATGGAGCCATGGCCTAGTCAGTGATCTGTTTCAGAACCGCTGCCCTGGGCTAGGCTGAGTGATGTTGATGGAGGGTGGAAGGTAGAGGAGTGGAGGGGGACTGGGGTGGGCTGTAGGGACACAGGTTAGATCAGCGATTAGATGCAGTGTGACACCGGGCTTATTGCTCTGGCGCACAGGAGGATGTGAGATTGGATCTGTGATATGAACACCCAGGCTTCCATCCATCTCCTCTGGGGCTAGCTCTCTCTGTCCACAGATTGGCCTGGTCTGGCAGATAGCTAGAGCTGTACATACCACCTTTAGCTTCTCAACCACTCCATTCACCAAAACACACAACACATACAGTATGTCAGTCTGTATTTCTCATTTCATCCTATGTAAAATGTTAGTCTGGCAGAATCTGTGGAGAGACCACCGCCGCGGGCCAGGGCCCGGTTTCCAAAAAGCATCTTAAGACTATGTTCATCGTTAGAACCACATGGAAACCAGGCCCAGAGCTAGGAGGGTTCAGAGCTAGGAGAGTACAGAGGCTCAGTGAGACAAACTGAGGCTTTATTATATAATTTTACAAACAGAAATTCTCAAGAATAAGGAACTTAAAGTATGCTTCAGTAAACTGAAAGTCTTTTAGCTCCCAACCTGTCTGCTGTTGTCTCCAGTCCTTTCTCTCTGAATGTGAGCAGCAGCAGCCTACTCAACTGTTTGAGCTGGTTGTCCACCCGATCACACACTTGATTAACTAATGAACCTCAGCTGGGCTCCTACCTGGGAAGGTACTGGAAGGAGATGGGAATGTGTTGGAAGGATGTGGTAAGAGGATTTGCCCTTTAAAGCACCACAGTTAGATTAAAAGGTAGCTTGTATTTAGATACACCTAGCTTATTTACTTCATAATGAGAAATGAGCAACCAGAAGCTCTGTGAATGTGTTCAATTGTACTTCAGACCGGAATATTAGCATTATGGAACCTATCGGTTAGCCATATCTATTGCTTTGTTCCAGTGTATTACAGGAAAAGACAACTCGGTGCTAGTTACAAAAGCAAATTACAGTATACACTAAATTACAGTTGTGAGTACTGAGTAATACACTTCCAGTTGCACAAGAGAGTATTGGACAGTGGAGCTTAGAAAACAATAAAAAATACATAAACACTGACTTGTTGATATTGCTTTCTTCCTCATGATTGCCGGATAATTTTATCTCCACCAAACAGCAATAATAGGCAGGGCCTGGTTTCCCAAAAGCATCTTAAGGCTAAGTTAATCTTAGTACCATAGGATCCTATGGTTCTAATGATGAACTTAGCCTTAAGATGCTTTTGGTATACTGGGGCTTGCTCTTTATTGCTGTTCAGTGGAAATAAAATGATCCGGGCCCTGGACAGAGCCTGCATCCCAAATGGCACCCTATTAATTCCCTATATAGTACACTACTTTTGACCAGTGTCCATAGAGCATAGAGTACCATTTGGGACGCAAAACCGACACAATGGCATTCCGCATCTGTTGTGCTGACTCTGAACTTTCTGAACCTAATTTGTTATGTTGTAACTCGAGCCTCTGCAATTTATGCTTGTCACTTATTATACCTTTACTTCAAGTTGACTGAAATCAATAGCAATTGCAGGATCCTGAGGGAAAACAGACAAGGCGGAGCTAAACACTGACCTTTGGGTTGGTAATGAGATGCATGTGTGGAAGTGAGTTTGCTTGGGTGATGCTTAGGTAAACTGTTGTATCACTTAAAGAATAAAAAATATATATACATAAGGCAACAAAAATAACTCCAATCCTACCTTGGAGTAGGATACAACTTTAGCCTACCAGAGCCAAAATCCAGTGCTAAATCATAACAAAACGAGATTCCCACATGAATCCTCCGCACTAACATAACATCTCAATCTAAGTCGATCCAATGCTAGCTAGCTTACCATATTTCTCCAGATGACACTATGATTGAGTCCCAAATGGCACCCTATTTCCTATATAATGCACTGCTTTTGACCAGAGCTCTATAGTCAAAATACAGTATTCCCTTTGGGCCCTGGTCAAAAGAAGTGCACTACATTGGGAAAAGACTGCATTTTGGACTGCACCCAGATAGATACTGCAGCCTGGGTGCCTCAGCACGAACCTGTCTGTCTGCTGGAGCTAATTAGGCTTTACTTCCTGTCACATGTCCTGTTACTTCCTGCAACCACTTCCCTTTCACAATACACATTGGGGCACCTGCCAGATGGAAGACTGGAGGAGAGAGGAGAGAAAGAGATAAAAACCTGTGTGAAGACGTATGAAGAAGCAGTGGACTGGGTCCAAGCCAGCTGGTGAGGCTGGAGAAGAAAGAAGTGCTTTGGTTCGCTCAAATGAAACAACAAAGAAAGGGCACACTAGGTTTGGTGGTTTGTTATTCAAGGGTTCTTTTGTGCATGGTGTGGCACACAGTGGTCATATACTGTACTTTGAGACAGTGGCATCAGTTCAGCTAAACCTAGGGTATGGAATAGTGGGGTGTGGGGGATTTTTTTGTTGTTGTTGAATCTCTTACTGAATTTCTATACAACTTTAAAATGATATTTGGACAACAGAAAAACTAAACAAAAAAAGACCCGAGCCATTAATTATCACTGCAATAAACGACTGTGGAAAGGCATATACAATGTCATCAACTACTAGTCATTTACTTGTTGAAGGCACATACAGTGCAACGTGAAATAGATGCATAATACATGCTATCAAGCCACAAAAAGGTTGACTTCAAATGCAGACATCCATTTTCAACGCATGAGATTCAAGTTTGCGAAGCAATTATTTCACCATACAATTTCACCTTTATAATAAATGATTCCATGCATCTATCAACGGATTTTCAGACGAATATAATGTGGGCTAAGATAATCATCATTTAGGCTAATAATATAACTCAACCACTGTTAGCAAAACAGAACAATGCATGCCTGAGCGCATAGTGATATCTGATTTTTTTTTCTCCTTTCTTTGCACTGGAAAATGTTGGCCTTTTATAAACACTTTTCTTTCAATTCTACTACACTTTATATGACTGGAGACATAAGAAACATAACACTGACTAACAGATCAGTAAAAACAACTTTGTCTTGAATGCAACGAACTAATCTAGGCCTATGGAAAGGGGAGATTGTACAATATGACATCCATCTAGCCTGGAGGAGGAAATTATTATCCCAAAAAATGTTTTCCAGTGGTACTGATCCAATGATAAAGACAGTGAATATGTGCACTCGCAAGGGATATGGCTGATGCCGCTGGTGCCAGTAAAATAGGCTGTTGTTCGCTCAATTTGGAGTTGAGAACTATAACTAGATGGCTATTTTCTTTTCAGCAATAGCCATTTGCTTTCTGAACTATGTTTTTCCTATGGTTGTATTTTAAAATATTGCCATGGCCTAGGCCTATTTAACCAATTTTCACTGACCGCTGCTACTCAACAATCAGATATTTGGTAGCCTATTTGCCTCATACTCTGCCCAAATTGCACGCTTAAAACATTCCACAGCTTATTTTTAAAAGAAGCTAATGATACTCTGTGGCCAAGTCATGCTCTTTGGTGTAGAATTTTGAATTATTTTATTTATTTATGTATAGGCAGGAGCAGTGGCGATTTTAGCATGTAAATCTTGGTGGGGCAAACAACCATTTTTTTTATGCATGCCAGCAAACCCACTACTCAACACAACACTAAACAATACATTAATTGCACTATAACGGTGACAAACGGTGCCCACTAACTGTTAGGGCTTGCATAAAGCTGTCCTAACAGCAGAGCTTTCCTTTGAGCACCATGGAGTGAATCCTTACCACCGCTACACCTGGCTATCAGTGGAGTCTCGTCTGGTAGCGAAACAGTTCATTCAGCCTCATTTACGGCCTTTTAAAAAATCTGATATGGCTGACTTGCATAAACAAATGTGGTTTCTACTGACTCCTTATGGATTTGTGTAAGCCGATAAGAACCGCATTCTCTTTCAATAATAATGAACGCCAACATGAGTTTTGAGTTTTGAACCATACACAAACATTATTACATTCATGTTCAGTAAATTCATGTTTGTTTTATATCATTAACACTTAGCTATAAGGAACTGCATGCAAACAAGCTACGACAAGGTAGACCTATTTGTTCAGCACTTTCAAAATGGACACCGACAGAAACTTAGATAGATGTTAGTACAGATAAATTCAGCAAGCTGTAGAGGCCTTAACTTTACATTTTTACATGTTTGTCATTTAGCAGACGCTCTTATCCAGAGCGACTTACAGTAGTGAATGCATACATTTCATATATATATATTTTATTTTTTTATTTTTTCTCCCTACTGGCCCCCCGTGGGAATCAAACCCACAACCCTGGTGTTGCAAACACCATGCTCTACCAACTGAGCCACAGTTACTCTTCTTTAGGTAATCACAGAGAGAGACACAGTTAGCCTACCGTTTGAAGTATTTTATTAGGCCTGTGTGGCCAAAAAAGGAAGGAAAATACAATCATGAGGATCCACTTTTATAGACAATATCCAGACGCACAGACAGCACATTTAGCAAACAAAACAACCCTCGCAATTTCAACTGGAATTACATGGGTCTATTACTGAACTTTTTGTTGAAAATAAATATTTGAATGGGAAGAGACTGTCACTGGCAAACATGGTTATAGACCCAAAAATATTACATAGTATCCCTCCTCATGAAGAAAATCATATGAGCTAATTATAATACACAAAGTAACACAGTTGCCCCACTATCGGGGCGTTTGCCCCAAGCATACTTACTTAAATGTTACTACTTTTTTTTCTCTAACCAGGTGGATTATTTATCTGTACAGTATAAATATAACTTCATTAGATAGTTTTTTTCTAAATGACAAATTATTAGATCAATGTACCTCAAAATCATTTTGTTGGAGTGACTTAAAAAGTTGGGATGAGACAGATGACATTTTAAGTTGAGCAAGACTAGTGGCATCCAGGGAAAGTGTTGAAAAAAAATTGTGACATAACAGGTCTACATGTTACGTCCTTTTCTACTGGACCTCAGACTACTGTGTTGTTTTGTTTCCGTTACTATCCACATTGTAACGCTCGTCATTAGAAGGAGAAGTGGACCAAGGTGCAGAGTGGTAAGTGTTCATGATACTTTATTTCAAGAAACACTCAAACAAGAATAACCAAAAGCAACAAAACAAAAGCGTACAGTTCTGTCAGGCTCAGATGCTAAACAGAAAACAAACTCCCACAAACACAGGTGGAAAACAGGCTGCCTAAGTATGATTCCCAATCAGAGACAACGATAGACAGCTGCCTCTGATTGGGAACCACACTGGCCAGAAAACAAAGAAACAGAAAACATAGACTTCCCCACCCGAGTCACACCCTGACCTAACCAAACATAGAGAATAAAAAGGATCTTTATGGTCAGGGCGTGACACACATCATCAGAACTGCTTAGATACAATATGCTGGTTAATTGGAACTGGTATCTCTCCACCTCTGAAGGAAACCCAGGGTGTCCAAAATGGCACCCTACTCCCTATCTAGTTCACTACTTTTGACAAGTGCCCTGAATAGGTGGTAATTTGGGACTCAGACCAAAACTGGACAATAAAACTTGCTGAGATAGGAAACCACTGTGTAATCTATGCCAAGGCACAGATCTGACATGTTACACAACCACTGATCTCCATTTGGAATGAGTGCATATTGCTTGATTTCAGATTAGAAGCGGTCTCACCACGTGAATGAAAGACTTTTGAGGTGAAATTAACATCACATGAAGTGAAAGCTACCATCATTCATGGCTGTGTGCAACCAAACAGTCCTTACCCAAACAACTTAACACCCATGGGGGGTAGTTCATTACAGAAAATCCCTTAGGAGTACATGTTAGGAATTCTGTTCCCCTCACCAGATACACTACATGACCAAAAGTATGTGGACACCTGCTCATCGAACATCTTATTCCAAAATCATGGGCATTAATATGGAGTTGGTCCCCCCTTTGCTGCTACAACAGCCTCCACTCTTCTGGGAAGGCTTTCCACTAGATTTTGGAACATTGCTGCAGGGACTTGCTTCCATTCAGCCACAAGAGCATTAGTGAGGTCAGGCACATGGTGATCTTGTTGAAAAGGTGGCATCCTATGACGGTGCCACGTTGAAAGTCACTGAGCTCTTCAGTAAGGCCATTCTACTGCCAATGTTTGTCTATGGAGAGTGAATGTCTGTGTGCTCGATTTTATACACCAGTCAGCAACGGATGTGGCTGAAATAGCCAAATCCACTAATTTGAAGGGGTGTCCACATAATTTATTTTTATATATAGTGTACTAACAGCTAAGTTCCAAATGGCACCCTACACCCTACATATTGCAATACTTCCAGAGTCCTATGTTTCCTGGTCAAAAGTTGTGCACTATATAGGGAATAGGGTGACATTTGGGACGTAACCAACATCCTTCATAAGCTGACCTTCACTTCAGAGAAATGATTTTCTGGATTCTAATTATAGGAGATTTACAAAGTTGTGTATGTAGTTTATGGACATGTTTGGACTGTTGACAGGCACTTAGGCGGTTCAGATCTCTGTGGAGTTTTAGTGTCAGAGTACTCGATATGGCCCTAAGGCAGAGGTGATCATTTTAGCTGCTTGCGCCTGATGATGTTATCAACATACAATTTACTAAGCGCATGAGAGCATATTTCACCCTTAATGTTGTTTATTACGTTGTTTATTACAGCTGACAAAGTGTGTTAACTGTAATAGAGGAGGTAATACACACACACATCAAATCAAATTGTATTGGTCACATACACATGGTTAGCAGATGTTAATACGAGTGTAGCGAAGTGCTTGTGCTTCTAGTTCCAACAGTGCAGTTAATATCTAACAAGTAATCTAACAATTCCCTACCACTACCTAATACACACAAATCTAACAAGTAATCTAACAATTCCCCAACAACTACCTAATATACACAAATCTAACAAGTAATCTAACAATTCCCCAACAACTAATACACACAAATCTAAAGGGGTGAATGAGAATATGTACATACATACATATGGATGAGTGATGGCCGAGCGGCATAGGCAAGGTGCAGTAGATAGTATAAAATAGATAGTATAAAATTTGATATGAGTAATGTGATATGAGTAATGTAAGATATGTAAACATTATTAATGTGGCATTATTTAGAGTTGAATTGTTTAAAGTGACTAGTGATCATTTTACTAAAGTGTCCATGCACACACACACACACACACACACACACACACACACACACACACACACACACACACACACACACACACACACACACACACACACACACACACACACACACACACACACACACACACACAGTCTTGTATAACTAACCTTGTGGGAACACACAATTCAGTCTCATACAAAATCCTATTTTCCATAACCCTAAACCTAACCCGTACCCTAACCCTAATCCTAACACTCACACTCTCTACACACACCTCCGACCACCGTTGCTTATTTATTCAAGCTGATTCAGAGCATTTCTCCCACCACAGTTTATATTGCACAGGATGCAGGAGTATATTGGCTTTCTGCTCCTCCATGTTTGACCCTGGTGCCCCACATTTTGCTTGGAGATATGAGGAACAACAACTCAGCAGGTTAGAGAGCTGCAGTTGGCTCTCTCTCTCTCTCTCTCTTTGTCTCTCTCTGTCTCTGTAAATCCAAATTGCTGTGGTTGGTGGAACAACACCCAGTTTTAATGGAGTACGTGGTTATGATTTAGGAGCAGTTACATGTACATCATGGCATGGTTGGGGGAAGGGCAACTTTTTATTGCCCAAGTTTCAGTCACCTATTCTTTATACAGGCTGTGAAAGGAAGACAACGTAGCCAAAACATTAGTAATAAATTGTGTTTTTTCTTTCTTTATATCATTATCACAAGTGTTTAGATGATCCTAAACCAACACAACTATAGCTGGAACCCTACCATAACAAAACATAATTAATTGATTCAAAATTTGAATCACATCCAATGTCTTAGGTCACTACAGTATGTTGAATTCACAAAACAATTAGACAATTCACCCTAACCCAGCTATGTAGGCTACTGCACAGTACTTATCCTGTCAATTGCCATTACATTATTACCCCAGTCAG
Source organism: Salmo salar (assembly GCF_965601325.2). Classification (NCBI taxonomy): domain Eukaryota; kingdom Metazoa; phylum Chordata; class Actinopteri; order Salmoniformes; family Salmonidae; genus Salmo; species Salmo salar. The sequence continues at coordinate 58,214,098 of NC_138296.1, read as the reverse complement.
CCCACTGACAGCTGACCTATTGTGAATCTCTCTGTGATTTATGAAGCTCCCATAACTTCACTTATCTGGTCTGAATCTCCATGAATATTTCACAAGGCTACAATTACAGTTTTTCTCAATTGCTAAAACACAATTTCTGAAACCTTGCTCCATTTCCTGAAAACATTAAACACAAAACCTCATCTTCAAGCACTATTTACATAACCTCTGACTCCTCTGGCAAAATGAAACATTCGCCTCAAAACAGTTTTACCTGTATTCAAAATCAAACACTGCTCTCAAATCATAAACAAAGTGATCAAAATGATATACACTCTCAAGCAGTCAGTAAACAATACACCGAAAAATAGAAAACACATTGTTCAAAACATACAATTCTCAGCGAGAAGTACATTTTTAATCAAAAAAAATATTCATCTTTTTCCGTCATTGTCTTTTGATGAACGAAAACATGTTCTATCATAGTAGCTCAAAATTGATCAGAAATTACTACTCTGCTTTGCTCTTTGCAATTTTGTTTTTTGTTCTTCCTCCTCCTTGTACCCCTATTTTTACAGTACTGTACCCTGCATCTCACAAACTTGTCCTTTGTCTCTGTGATACTGTAATTCTTGTTCTTTGTTGATATGACCCTGCAACCAGTCAAAATCTATTGAGCAGTCAGTACTGTTAATAAATGGAAAGCACAATGTTCAGGGCCATACAATTTGTCCATTGTACAGTATACAGCTTACAATGCACTGTACTACACTATACAATACTAAAAGGGACAAAAATCAAAGGAGTAAACATGTGATCAATGTGCTTCTTCTTGTCTTTGGGCTGGGTCAGGCCAGAGCACTTCGTCGACATCACAAGCAATATTGTCCCTCCTGAGGCTAAATCCATGGCTTGCAGCAGATTTACTCTGGTGTAGGGTTGTCTGTCATACACTTTCCATCTCCAAGAGGAGAAAAACTCCTCAATTGGATTCAGGAAAGGCAAGTATGGAGGGAGGTACAAGTTCATAAACTGCCCATTGATGTTAAACCATTCCCTTACCTGAGCAGCTCGGTGGAAACTGACATTGTCCCACACTATCACATAAGTGGGAATGGGATTCTCATTTAGCTCTTGACCCTGCTGCTCTTGAACATGCTGCTCAAATAAAATATATCTTAGATTGGCAATAAATCTTAGAAGGTGCTGGGTGTTATATGGCCCGAGTGTAACATGGTGATGTAGAACACCATGGTTGCTGATAGCAGCACAGATTGTGACATTGCCACCTCGTTGACCAGGGACTTCAACAATGGCCCGCTGTCCAATCATGTTTCGGCCTCTCCTTCTCCTCTTTGTTAGATTGAAGCCTGCTTCATCGACAAAGATGAAGTCATGGGGTCTGTCCAAGGATTCCAAGTCAAATATTGTCTGTGTAGAAATACAATATACTGTATGTAGGATTTTGTAAGTCTTACAGAGACAGTGCTATACTGTAGAGTACAATTAGGCCTACTGTATGCACTTCTGATTCACATACATTGTATGTACTGAAGAGTAATGTCATTCACATAGTATGTGTTAGTACTGTAGACAATCTGGATTACAGTAAATGTTTCTGAATGTACACTTACTTGCACATACTGAGCTTGCAGTTCTTTCACCCTTGGTGAGTTGCGCTCAAAAGGTACTCTGTATACTTGTTTCATTCGCATCCTGTTACGATGGAGGGCACGGTCAATTGTGGAAATGCTCACACTGTCGATTCCCTGGAAGTGTGTGTTGTTTTGTATCAGTCGTTCCTGGATTTCTCTGAGTCGTATTGCATTATCTTGCAGGACCATGCCAACTATAACGGCCTCTTGCTCCCGAGTGAATATAGCTGTCCTTCCACCTGCATGTGGCAGCCTTGCAATTCTACAAAAAGTAGTTGTGCAGTTACAAAACATATTCATGCAGTACAATACATATAGTGATTAACTTTACAAATGTCTATTGAAACAGCTGCATATAGTGTAGTACAGTAAATTTGCAATTACAAAAATACAGTAGTATACTGTACCTGTTCTCTTCTCTGAATGTCCTTACTATGGTGGACACAGAAAATTGTCTCAAATTGGGTTGCACTCTAAATCCTGCTTCCCTCATTGTCAGTCCATGGACAAGAACATGGTCTATAACTGTTGCTCGAATTTCATCAGATATTTCCACTCTTTGTCTTCCTCTTCCTTTTCGTCCACCTCTTCCTCTTTCTTGCCCTCCTCCTCCTCTTCCTCCTCGTCGCCCACCTCGCATACGCACGCGTCCTCGTCCTCTCACATTGTTTCTTCTATCCATTCTCAGACTTTCTCCTTCCCACCTTCAACAACCTGTTTGCTCTCTGAACTGGCTTATATTGGTTGTGTCGCATCATTTGAAACAGGTTAAATCAATTTTGAGTGGTTGTGTTCAATCAATGACATGTGTTCTCTATTTGTATTTGATTGTTGCCAGTTGTGTTTACCAGTATGGATGACGTGCATTAGAGTGCAGAATGTGTTTTGAGAATGAGAATGTGTTTAGAGTTTTGCTGAAAAGTCTAAGTGAGATCTGCAAATTGTGTTTTACCATGTGAAATGCTTTAAGGTATTGACAACAGACTGCATAATTAGCTAAATGAGACCAGGCAACTGAGAACTTTGTTCAGCCAATGGGTTTTAGTGTTTTAGCAATTGAGAAAAACTGTAAACTGAGGCTGACCCACAGGGTTGAGAGAGAGAGAGAGAGAGAGAGAGAGAGAGAGAGAGAGAGAGAGAGAGAGAGAGAGAGAGAGAGAGAGAACTGGGTCAGAGACACAGGATTCTGGACAGAGCATGAATTCACCTGCTGCAGTCTATCTACGACTCTCCTTCTCAACAACTGACCACTATAAAATCTATGACTGCATCCCAAATGGCTGCAGTCAGAGACATTTTGGATGCAGTCATAGAATTAATTTGAATTAATTTGCAACTTATTTCTATCTGGCCTATTCATTCCTTTCCAGAGTAACTTACAATAGTGACAGCATACATTTTGTGACTGTACGTACATACCCCTACCAGAAGCCATGGATTACAGGCAACATTAGCACTGAGCTAAAGGGTAGAGCTGCCGCTTTCAAGGAGCGGGACTCTAACCCGGAAGTTTATGAGAAATCCCGCTATGCCCTCCGACGAACCATCAAACAGGCAAAGCTTCAATACAGGACTACGATTGAATTGTACCACACCGGCTCTGATGCTCGTCGGATGTGGCAGCGATTGCAAACTATTAAATATTACAAAGGGAAGCACAGCTGAGAGCTGCCCAGTGACACGAGCCTACCAGACAAGTTTAATAACTTCTATGCTCACTTCGAGGCAAGTAACACTGAAACATGCATGAGAGCATCAGCTGTTCCGGACGACTGTGTTATCACGTTCTCTGCAGCCGATGTGAGTAAGACTTTCAAACAGGTCAACATTCACAAGGCCGCATGGCCAGACGGATTACCAGGGCATGTACTCCGAGCATGCGCTGACCAACTGGCAAGTCTCTTCACTGACATTTTCAACCTCTTCCTGTCTGAGTCTGTAATACCAACATGTTTCAAGCAGACCACCATAGTCCCTGTGCCAAAGAACACTAAGGTAACCTGTCTAAATGACTACCGACCCGTTGCACTCACATCTGTAGCCATGAAATGCTTTGAAAGGCTGGTCATGGCTCACATCAACACCATTATCCCAGAAACCCTAGACCCACTCCAATTTGCATACCGCACCAACAGATCCACAGATAATGCAATCTCTATTGCACTCCACACTGCCCTTTCACACCTGGACAAAAGGAACACCTATGTGAGAATGCTATTCATTGGCTACAGCTCAGCGCTCAACACCATAGTACCCTCAAAGCTCATTACTAAGCTAAGGACCCTGGGACTAAACACCTCCCTCTGCAACTGGATCCTGGATTTCCTGATGGGCCGCCCCCAGGTTGTAAGGGTAGGTAACAACACATCCGCCACGCTGATCCTCAACACGGGGGCCCCTCAGGGGTGCGTGCTCTGCCCCCTCCTGTACTCGCTGTTCCTTCATGACTGCACTGCCAGGCATGACTCCAACACCATCATTAAGTTTGCCAATGACACAACAGTGGTAGGCCTGATCACCGACAACGATGAGACAGCCTATAGGGAGGAGGTCAGAGACCTGACAGTGTGGTGCAAGGACAACAACCTCTCCCTCAACGTGATCAAGACAAAGGAGTTGATTGTGGACTACAGGAAAAGGAGGAGCGAGCACGCCCCCCACTCTTATCGATGGGACTGTAGTGGAGTAGGTTGAGAGCTTCAAGTTCTTTGGCATCCACATCACCAATAAACTAACATAGTCCAAGCACACCAAGACAGCCATGAAGAGGGCATGACAAAACCTATTCCCCCTCAGGAGACTGAAAAGATTTGGCATGGGTCCTCAGATCCTCAAAAGGTTTTACAGCTGCACCATCGAGAGCATCCTGACTGGTTGCATCACTGCCTGGTATGGCAACTGATCAGCCTCTGACTGCAAGGCAATACAGAGGGTAGTGCGTATGGCCCAGTAAATCACCGGGGCCAAGCTTCCTGCCATCCAGGATCTCTATTCCAGGAGGTGTCAGAGGAAGGCCCTAAAAATTGTCAAAGACTCCAGCCACCCTAGTCATAGACTGTTGTCTCTGCAACCGCACAGCAAGCGGAGCACCAAGTCTATGTCTAGGTCCAAGAGGCTCCTAAATAGCTTCTACCCCCAAGCCATAAGTCTCCTGAACAGCTAATCAAATGGCTATACTGCATTGCCCACCCCCCCCCCCCACCCCCCCACCCCCCCACCGAACACTGCTACTACTCTCTTTTATTATCTATGCATAGTCACTTTAGTAACTCTACCTACATGTACATATTATCTCAATTACCTCGACACCGGTGCCCCCGCACATTGACAATGACTCTGTACCGGATTCCCCCTGTATATAGCCCCGCTATTGTTATTTACTGTTGCTCTTTAATTATTTGTTATTCTTATCTCTTACTTTTTTTGGGGGGGGGGGGTATTTTCTTAAAACTGCATTGTTGGTTAAGGGCTTGTAAGTAAGCATTTCACTGTTGTATTCAGCGCTTGTGACAAATAACATTTGATGTGATCAAAATCAAATCAAATGTATTTATAAACCCCTTCTTACATCAGCTGATGTCTGAAAGTGCTGTACAGAAACCCAGCCTAAAACCCCAAACAGCAAGAAATGCAGGTGTAGAAGCACGGTGGCTAGGAAAAACTCCCTAGAAAGGCCAGAACCTAGGAAGAAACCTAGAGAGGAACCATGCTATGAGGGGTGGCCAGTCCTCTTCTGGCTGTGCCGGGTAGAAATTATAACAGAACATGGCCAAGATCGTCAAATGTTCATAGATGACCAGCTGGGTCAAATAATAGTAATCACAGTGGTTGTCAAGGGTGCAACAGGTCAGCACCTCAGGAGTAAATGTCAGTTGGCTTTTCATAGCCGATCATTCAGAGTATCTCTACCGTTCCTGCTGTCTCTAGAGAGTTGAAAACAGCAGGTCTGGGACAGGTAGCACGTCCGGTGAACAGATCAGGGTTCCATATCTGCAGGCAGAACAGTTGAAACTGGAGCAGCAGCACGGCCAGGTGGACTGGGGACAGCAAGGAGTCATCAGGCCAGGTAGTCCTGAGGCATGGTCCTAGGGCCCAGGTCCTCAAAGAGAGAGAAAGAAAGGAAGAAAGAACGAATTAGAGAGAGCATACTTAAATTCACACAGGACTCCGGATAAGACAGGAGAAATACTCCAGATATAACAGACTGACCCTCGCCCCCGACACATAAACTACTGCAGCATAAATACTGGAGGCTGAGACAGGAGGGGTCGGGAGATACTGTGGCCCCATCCGATGATTCCCCCGGACAGGGCCAAACAGGCAGGATATAACACCACCCACTTTGCCAAAGCACAGCCCCTACACCACTAGACGGATACCTTCAACCACCAACTTACCATCCTGAGACAAGGCCGAGTATAGCCCACAAAGATCTCCGCCACGGCACAACCCAGACAGGAAGATCACGTCAGTGACTCAACCCACTCAAGTGACGCACCCCTCCTAGGGACGGCATGGAAGAGCAACAGTAAGCCAGTGACTCAGTCCCTGTAATAGGGTTAGAGGCAGAGAATCCCAGTGGAGAGAGGGGAACCGGCCAGGCAGAGACAGCAAGGGCAGTCCGGTGCTCCAGTGCCTTTCCGTTCACCTTCACACTCCTGGGCCAGACTACACTCAATCATAGGACCTACTGAAGATATGAGTCTTCAATAAAGACTTAAAGGTTGAGACCGAGTCTGCGTCTCTCACATGGATAGGCAGACCATTCCATAAAAATGGAGCTCTATAGGAGAAAGCCCTGACTCCAGCTATTTGCTTAGAAATTCTAGGGACAGTTAGAAGGCCTGCGTCTTATGACCATAGCGTACGTGTAGGTATGTACGGCAGGAACAAATCGGAAAAGCCCATGTAATGCTTTGTAGGTTAGCAGTAAAAACTTGAAATCAGCCCTTGCCTTAACAGGAAGCCAGTGTAGAGAGGCTAGCACTGGAGTAATATGATCACATTTTTGGGTTCTAGTCAAGATTCTAGCAGCCGTGTATAGCACTAACTGAAGTTTATTTAGTGCTTTATCCGGGTAGCCCAGAAATTACATGTCACTGCTCTCTAGGAGTGGTGGGGAGGGGGGTGAAGTCAGGCGCAGGAGACCAAATATGCATTAGCAGAGCGTTTTATTCCAGAGTCCGAAAACACCATGAACTGGCATAAACAGAAACCAGACAAAATAGTCCACCCAAAAGGGGCCGGGACGCAGTCCAGAAAAAAAATGCAAGTCCACAAGAGACAATGAAAATCAAACGCTACCCCAAAACCCAAACAATCCCGCACAAACCCAACCTCGAGAAACGAGACTAAATAACCCACTAATAATCCAACTCAAAACAAGTGCAACAAAAGACACACAAAACCAAACGAAAAGGGAAAAAGGGATCGGTGGCAGCTAGTAGACCGGCAACGATGACCGCCGAGCGCGGCCCAAACAGGGAGAGGAGCCACCTTCGGAAGAAGTCGTGACAGTAGAGCATTGCAGTAGTCTAACCTAGAAGTTATAAAAGCATGGATAAATTTTTCTGCATTATTTTTGGACACAAAGTTTCTGATTTTTGCAATGTTACGTAGATGGAAAAAAGCTGTCCTTGAAACAGTCTTGATATGTTCATCAAAAGAGAGATCAGGGTCCAGAGTAACGCCGAGGTCCTTCACAGTTTTATTTGAGATGACATTAAAGACAAGACTCTCGTTAATCTAACCACACTGTCCGATTTCAAAAAGGCTTTACAACGAAAGCAAAACATTATAGATTATGTCAGCAGAGTACCCAGCCATAAATAATCAGACACCCATTTTTCAAGCTAGCATATAATGTCACAAAAACCCAGAAGACAGCTAAATGCAGCACTAACCTTTGATGATCTTCATCAGATGACACACCTAGGACATTATGTTATACAATACATGCATGTTTTGTTCAATCAAGTTCATATTTATATCAAAAAACAGCTTTTTACATTAGCATGTGACGTTCAGAACTAGCATACCCCCCGCAAACTTCCGGTGAATTTACTAAATTACTCACGATAAACGTTCAAAAAAAGCATAACAATTATTTTAAGAATTATAGATACAGAACTCCTCTATGCACTCGATATGTCCGATTTTAAAATAGCTTTTCGGTGAAAGCACATTTTGCAATATTCTAAGTAGATAGCCCGGCATTACAGGGCTAGCTATTTAGACACCCAGCAAGTTTAGCACTCACCAAAGTCAGATTTACTATAAGAAAAATGTTATTACCTTTGGTGTTCTTTGTCAGAATGCACTCCCAGGACTTCTACTTCAACACCCAATGTTGTTTTGGTTCCAAATAATCCATAGTTATATCCAAATAGCTGCATTTTGTTCTTGCGTTCAAGACACTATCCGAAGGGTGACGCGCCGGCGCGTATCGTGACAAAAAAATTCAAAATATTCCATTACCGTACTTCGAAGCATGTCAAACGCTGTTTAAAATCAATTTTTATGCGATTTTTCTTGGAAAATAGCGATAATATTCCGACCGGGAGACGTTGTATCCGTTCAAACACTGAAAGAAGAAAAATGGAGTCGTCACATGCACGCGCGCACCAGTGTCATTGTTCTCAGAACGACCACTTTCCAAAACCCCTACTGTTTTTCGCCCAGGGACTGCAAAGTTATCATTCCACGTTCTGGCGCATTCTGAGCGCCTATGGGAGCCTTAGAAAATGTCACGTTACAGCAGAGATCCTATATTTTCGATAAAGAGGCTACAGAAGGCCAAGAAATGGTCAGACAGGGCACTTCCCATATAGAATCTTCTCAGGTTTTGGCCTGCCATATGAGTTCTGTTATACTCACAGACACCATTCAAACAGTTTTAGAAACTTTAGGGTGTTTTCTATCCAAATCAAACAAGTATGTGCATATTCTAGTTACTGGGCAGGAGTAATAACCAGATTAAATCGGGTACGTTTTTTATCTGGCCGTGAAAATACTGCCCCCTATCCTAAACAGGTTAATGGGGAGAACCGGTTGAACGTTTCTGTCGCCTGAGTGAGCGACACCGGTTGAGAATTCCTACAGCATTTCCCTCCAGAAGACATGAGAAAGTTGTCCGGCTGTGGGGACTGTGCGAGGGGATTTATACTACTATCTGAACTTACTGGTGGCACAGACGCTGTTTCATCCTTTCCTACACTGAAATTACCCTTGCCTAACGATTGCGTCTGAAGCTGGGCTTGCAGCACAGCTATCCTCTCCGTAAGGCGATCGTTCTCCTGTATATTATGAGTACAGCGACTGCAATTAGAAGGCATCATGTTATTGTTACTACTTAGCTTTGGCTGGTGGAGGTCCTGACGAACCACGTCCAGATAAAGCGTCCGGAGTGAAAAGTTGAATGAAAAAAAGTTGAGCGAGGGAAAAACTAAAAATATAAACGTAATTAAAAAGTAAAAAATGTAAAGTTGTCAGGTAGTAAAGTAAGGTTAGCAACAAAACGCACAGCAGCACGTAAACAAGTCTACAAGTTGTGACCGGAAATGATGTGAAATTTGATTGTGATTTGATTTGATTTTCAAACTGGTCCCTTTTTGAATCGAACTCAGAACTCTAGCATTGCAAGCGCCATGCTCTAGCAACTGTATGCTCTACCAACTCAATGTACTCAATTATTGTATTGTGCATAGTTTTTCTTCATGGTGATGGAAAGTCTACAGGTACAAACCTAGATGACCAGCCTATGTACAATTCAGTAATATACATTTACATTAAGAGGTTTGTAAGGATGGTAAATTAATACTGAAAAGAAATGGTTGTTTTCCATGTCATTTGATATGTATATTTATATTTAATTTGATGTGGATCTTTTTGTCTTTGTCCATAACTTTGCACATTTTGATCTAAACGTTTGAGGACAGGGTTTTGTTCTTTCTGTATTGCATAAGAATGACAATCGCAGAGATATGGACAGGGCAATAACTCTTACAATTCCAACTATTGAATCCTGCAAGATACTGTTCTTAATTATACAGTTACCTTTTTTGCCAAGTGGAGATGCTGACATTTTTTTTTTGCTCACTCTACAGGATGTCTATATTGGTCCACTAATACTAGTATTATTTCTTTTTTATTCATATTTCTCAGCAGCCCTACTTCCCGCAGCTATGATATAGTTTACAGTGGTCAGTTGTGGAAAAGGAGAGTGATACACTCTTAGAAACAAAAGGTGATATCTACAACCTAAAAGGGTTCTTCGGCTGTCCCCATAGGAAAACCCTTTGAAGAACCTTGCTGGTTCCAGATAGAACCCTTATGGGTACCATGAAGAACATTTTACACATAGGGTTCTACATGGATACCCAAAAGGGTTATACCTAGAACCAAAAAAGATTTAACCTGGAACCAAAAAGGGTTCTCCTATGGGGACAGCCGAAGAACCCTTTTGAAACCCTTTTTTCTAACAGTGTAGTTAGACTACAGAAAGCGAATTCAGGATGCGTGTTTAATATCTGCATCATATTGTTAAAACACAAAGGCCACTGAGTACATCCATATTTCTGCTATGGAGAGTTGAATGTGTAAAGGAGCTCTGTTACTATTTTATATTCTTATTCTAGAAAAAAATCACTGATGCATTCTATTCCATCAGGATTCTATTTGGCATGACAACAATGGCATCAGGTGCATGCATTCAGCACTTCATTGAATGGGACAGTATATAATGCACATATCGCCTGGGCCCATGCTATTAATCTAGCATTGAGAGTATATACCATATATCTCAGATAGGAACCAGTCACCTGTCTGCACAGGAAGATTGGCTGCGACGGCGCTGTAATTCCAAACCAGCCAGGCGTTTGAATAATAGCATATAGGATAGCAAGCAAGGTGGTGGGAGGTATAAGAGTTGAATAGGGTTGGAGGGTTGATAGTCATATCCATAGGTAATAACATGGAGCATATGTCCAGACTGACAAAGGTTTCTTGCTCCCCCCAGCCCCCTCCGACATTCCTTTATCCTCCATCCCTCCTCCTCCTCATCATCTTCATTATTATTCCCTTACAGGGGAATAGCAATCTTACACACAAAGAGGAGGTGTGAGATTGGTGCATGGGGGTTGCAGGGGTCTGTAGTCCTGATTTTTAGCTGAGGGGTCTGGGTCTATACTCATGGAGCTGGCCTGCTACGCCAGCCTGCCCCTGTGTTTTTGATCTGCTCTGCGTTATCCTGATGATTCCACCACATCCAACATCTGGGGATTGGCACTGCAACGTTTTACCAAATGTCTCCTGCGAGGTTCGATGGAAATGTTATTCCCGAACGTCCCCGGGGAAATAACGGAGGTAGAGGCAGAAGCAGGGACCGGCCCCGAGTGGAGGTTACTACCGTGCTACTGAGGGAGAGGGAGAGAGAGATAGTTTGCCGTCAGGCAAAGCAACATCCTCAGCCCGTTAGGCAGAGCAATAATCCAACACAGGCCCATGTGGAGTCAGAGGAGGAGGGAGATATGTTGTCTCAGCCACAGGTACAAGGTCCAGGAACAGGCATCCCAAATGCCACCTTATTACCTAAATATTGCACTACCTTTGAGCAGGGACCTAGGAAGAAGTAGAGCAATATTTAAGGAAAAGAGTGCTATTTGGGACGCAGTCTTGGCGATTCAGAGCAGAGCAGCATACAGACAGACATCCAGGGAGAAAGCCTGCTGTCTTTTATTAGGACATTGTCATAGACTGGTCACACACTGACTCCATGTCCTAAAGTGGGTCCCTGTAAAATGGACTAAACCCTCTCCCTCCATCCCCCTCCAGGCATGTTTAAGGAGGCAGCAGCCATGTCTGTCTGGCAAGCAGAGGGAGAAGTACCATGGATACTAGTAAACGCTCCCTCATCATATGTGGGATGCAGATAGACATGCCAGATAGAGTGAAGGGATTTTCCAGAAGAGGGACGTAAATGTAGCTTGATACAGTGGAAGTTCCTGATAATCACTGATGATCAAACAGACATATGGGCTTATAGCCCCACCATGGAGATCATAAACCAACCATGGAGATGGGGCCGTCTGGGACAAACGAGACAAGATAGCAGACATGTAGATCTGGACTGGAGTTGTTCCAATGATGATCTCACCATAGAGATCCTATGAAATTTAAGTCAATAGATTTTGTAAACTAAGGGAACAACCACGGGTATGTCCAAATGACAACCTATTCCCTATGCATTGCATTACTTTTGTCCAGAGCCCATAGTAGTGTACTATATAGGGAATAGGGTGCAATTTGGGACACCAGCACTTTCATATCTGTACGTGACAGTTGTATTATAGGCCTTTTAAAACTGAGGGGAAAATAATGTTCCTGCTCTCAAATGTATCATTATATCAAATAAAAGATGGTGATGTGTTCAGAACAGGATCATGTATCATGCCACAAGGCGAGACCCAGGAGGCAGATGGTTGGAGTCTTACAATGTTTATTAATCCAAAGTGGCAGGCAAAAAGGTCAAAACCAGGTCAGAGTCCAGGAGGTACAGAGTGGCAGACACGCTCGTGGTCAAGGCAGGCAGAATGGTCAGGCAGGCAGGTACAAGGTCCAGGAACAGGCAAAGTTCAAAACAGTGAGGACTAGAAAAAGGAGAACTGGGAAACCGCTGGTTGACTTGGAAACATACAAGACGAACTGACACAGAGAGATAGGAAACACAGGGATAAATACACTGGGGAAAACAAGCGACACCTGGAGGGGTGGAGACAATAACGAGGACAGGTGAAACTGATCAGGGTGTGACATCATGTCTGAATATGTGGGGTTGGGGACACAAAAACTCTGTATACTGTAGGTGACAAAGATAATACCTGACAGGTTAGAGAAGATAAAGTTCTCAATATACAATCTTTTTTATAATTCTTGTTTCAATTTCCAGTTTAAATGTGTAAGTGTCCCAAATGGCACCCTTATCCTGATATACAGTAGTGCACTACTTTTGATAGGCTCTAGTCAAAAGTAATCAAATTAAATCAAGCATTATTTACACAGCACATTTCAGACATGGAATGCAACGCAATGTGCTTCACTGGAAAAAACGAATAAAAAACTATGAAAATAAAAGCTGAAATATTTACTACACAACAAACATAAGATAACAAAACGAAAAATTACGAAAACTGAAAGACTAAAAAGCACACTAAGGAAAAGCAAAGCTAAAAAGATTTATTTTAAGATCTGTTTTAAATATGTCCACAGTTTCGGCCCCCCTCAGGTTCTCTGGCAGGCTATTCCAGAGATTGGGGGCATAATAACTAAAGTCTGCCTCTCCATGCGTCTTGGTCCTAGGCTTTGGGATAGTTAAAAGGCCAGTGCCAGAGAACCCGAGGGACCTACTGGATACATAACTTAAAAGCTTGTCTGACATGTTTTGAGGTGCACGATCGTGGATTGATTTAAAAACCAATAGAAGAATCTTAAAACGAATTATTAAAAAAGGTATAAAGTGTGCTCTACGTCTTGTCTTGGACTGGGCCAGAGTCACAGGATTCTGCACACATAGCCTGCAGTCTATCTACCACTCTACCATTCTCTTCATAGCCGCAGAAAGTAGTTTGGGAGAGCTGCGATTTTTGAGTAAGGGCAGACAGGGGGTTGCAACAAAAACAAAATACCCCTGCTGAAAATGTCTATATTGGTCAACTAATACAGGACTAGTCAAAGCCTAGTGCACTACTTTGGTGAAATCTTTTAACTAAATGTATTTGAGTGTTTACCAACAATTGTAACTTGAGTCTGATCATTTTCTGTACAGAACACTGAATCTGATAATACTTGTGGAATATAAAAATACTTGCTTTATATATGTTTTCCAGTTTCTTGAAATACTTTGGAAATGCACCTTTTTTCAACGTAAAAACTTAAATGGTCTACTCGTTTCTTTTTAGTAGACACTCTTATCCAGAGTAACTTACAGCAATGAGTGCATATATTTTCATACTGTTCCCTCGTTGGAACGGAACCCTAGCATTGCAAGAGCCGTGCTCTACCAACTGAGCCACATCATCACATCACATCATCACAAACCACTTGATGTCTCAATGTAGAGAGGCAGAAAACAGAATGTACCTTGCCTGTCAAGGAATTGCCATACCAAAGTATCCTATAGACCAGATAGAAAGAAGAGAGAGCATTACAAACCAATTCAATGTCTCTCCTCTCTACATACAATATCCATCTGGAGACCTCCTTCCTTGAGACAGAGGTATGTATTTGACTTTTGCACTGAGTGTACAAAACATTAAAAACATCTTCTCTTTCTTAGAGACTGACCAGGTGAATCCAGGTGAAAGCTATGTTCCCTTATGGATGTTCACTTCAATCAGTGTATATGAAGGGGAGGAGACAGGTTTTAAGAAGGATTTTTAAGCCTTTTGACAATTGAGACATGGATTGTGTGCCATTCAGAGGGTGAATGGGCAAGACAAAATATTTAAGTGCCTTCGAAGGGGGATGATAGTAGGTGCCAGGCGCATTGGTTTATGTCAAGAATTGCAACGCTCAACAGTTTCCCATGTGTACCAAGAATGGTCCACCACCCAAAGCACATCCATCCAACTTGACACAATTGTGGGAAGAATTGGAGTCAACATGGGCCAGCATCCCTGTGGAACACTTTCAACACCTTGTAGAGTCCATGCCCCAACAAATTGAGTCTGTTCTGAGGTCAAAAGGAGGGGGTGCAACTAATGTTTGGTATACTCAGTGTATAATTCTTTGATCAAAATTCTTATTAAGTTTAAAAGCCTTTTTAATTAGACAGCACTTCTCCGTCTCCTCGTCGCCATTTGGGATGCACACATCATAACAGGTTCCAGGAAAGCCTCCACAGTAGTCACTCTACTGTGGGGTTTTTAAAGGACACCTTTACAGAGAACAGGGTTGCTTCAGCGCATATTGTGCCCATGACCACACACACAGGATTTGAACCATTGTTTTGACAGAGAGAGGACCTGACGAGAAAACAAAAAGTCGAGTAAAAGGGATAGCAACCAGGGGATGAGGTTGGGTAAGTGGGAGAGGGATATAAACTCAGCAAAAAACGAAACGTCCTCTCACTGTCTACTGCATTTATTTTCAGCAAATTTAACATGTGTAAATATTTGTATGAACATAACAAGATTCAACAACTGAGACATAAACTGAACAAGTTCCACAGACATGTGACTAACAGAAATTGAATAATGTGTCCCTGAACAAAGGGGGAGTCAATATCAAAAGTAACAGTCAGTATCTGGTGTGGCCACCAGCTGCATTAAGTACTGCAGTGCATCTCCTCCTCATGGACTGCACCAGATTTGCCAGTTCTTGCTGTGAGATGTTACCCCACTCTTCCTTCAAGGCACCTGCAAGTTCCTGGACATTTCTGGGGGGAATGGCCCTAGCCCCCACCCTCCGATCCAACAGGTCCCAGATGTGCTCAATGGGATTGAGATCCGGGCTCTTCGCTGGCCATGGCAGAACACTGACATTCCTGTCTTGCAGGAAATCATGCACAGAATGAGCAGTGTCATGCTGGAGGGTCATGTCAGGATGAGCCTGCAGGTAGGGGACCATATGAAGAAGGAGGATGTCTTCCCTGTAATGCACAGTGTTGAGATTGCCTGCAATGACAACAAGCTCAGTCCGATGATGCTGTGACACACCACCCCAGACCATGACGGACCCTCCACCTCCAAATCCATCCCGCTCCAGTGTACAGGCCTTGGTGTAATGCTCATTCCTTCGACGATTAACGCAAAACCGAGGACTCGTCAGTGAAGAGCACTTTTTGCCAGTCCTGTCTGGTCCAGCGACTGTGGGTTTGTGCCCATAGGTGACGTTGTTCCGGTGATGTCTGGTGAGGACCTACCTTACAACAGGCCTACAAGCCCTCAGTCCAGCCTCTCTCAGCCCATTGTGGACAGTCAGAGCACTGATGGAGGGATTGTGCGTTCCTGGTGTAACTTGGGCAGTTGTTGTTCCCATCCTGTACCTGTCCCGTAGGTGTGATGTTCGGATGTACCGATCCTGTGCAGGTGTTGTTACACGTGGTCTGCCACTGTGAGGACAATCAGTTGTCCGTCCTGTGCTCCCTGTAGCGCTGTCTTAGGCATCTCACAGTACGGACATTGCAATTTATTGCCCTGGCCACATCTGCAGTCCTCATGCCTCCTTGCAGCTATTTGTATTTTTATGAATTATCTTTGAAAGACAGGGTCCTGAAAAGGAGACGTTTCTTTTTTTGCTGAGTTTAGAAAGGGAAGAGAGAGTTGACAGGAGCGCAGGGGGCGAGGGATAAAGTTGGAGGCAGGTCTACTATGGTATAGGTCGAATGTGATAGTCTGCCTATTACCAGCCTGAGTAGGCCTACTTGCAAAAGTTTTCACCCCCTTGGCGTTTTAAAAATGTTGTTGCATTACAACCTGTAATTTAAATCGTTTTTATTTGGATTTCATGTAATGGACATACACAAAATAGTCCAAATTGGTGAAGTGAAATGACAGTATCTGTCCATAGGACCACTTTAACCATACACTCCACAGAGCTGGGAGAAAAAAATAAGCAAACACGTTTGGTGTTCACCAAAAGGCATGTGGGAGACTCCCCAAACATATGAAAGAAGGTACTCTGGTCAGATGAGACTAAATTGAGCTTTTTGGCCATCAAGAAAAACGCTATGTTTGGAGCAAACCCAACACCTCTCATCACCTCGAGAATACCATCCCCACAATGAAGCATGGTGGTGGCAGAATCATGCTGTGGGCATGTTTTTCATCGGCAGGGACTGGGAAACTGGTCAGAATTGAAGAAATGATGGATGGCGTTAAATACAGGGAAATTCTTGAGGGAAACCTGTTTCAGTCTTCCAGAGATTTGAGACTGGGACAGAGGTTTACCTTCCAGCAGGACAATGACACTAAGCATACTGCTAAAGCAACACTCAAGTGGTTTAAGGGAAAACATTTAAATGTCTTGGAATGGCCTAGTCAAAGCCCAGACCTCAATCCAATTGAGAATCTGTGGTATGACTTAAAAATTGCTGTACACCAGCGGAACCCATCCAACTTGAAGGAGCTGGAGCAGTTTTGCCTTGAAGAATGGGCAAAAATCCCAGTGACTAGATGTGCCAAGCTTATAGAGACATACCCCAAGAGACTTGCAGCTGTAATTGCTGCAAAAGGTGGGGGGGGAGAGAGAGAGAGAGAGGAGAGAGAGAGAGAGAGAGAGAGAGAGAGAGAGAGAGAGAGAGAGAGAGAGAGAGAGAGAGAGACATCAACAAAATGGAAGGGATCTGTTGCAGCTCTGTAGAAGCCTGGGTCTGTACTTTGTCAATGGTAGGTTAAGGGGGGACTCTTTGGGGAGATTCACCTACTGCTCACCTCTTGGCCACAGTACAGTAGACTATATGGTTACAGACATTGACCCTTTCTCTCTCAGCTCATTCACTGTCAAGCCACTAACACCTCTGTCTGATCACAGCCAAATTACGTTGTTCCTCAAAAGAACAGACATGGAAACAACCACACATTCACTCACGTACACTCACAACAAAAAAAGCACAGTACAACAGCAAGCAGCTGACACTAATTGAGGAGTCCATAAACACAAACAACTTCTGGCAAAATTGGAAAAAACGAAAAAAATCGAAACAAGAGGAATTAGCGATACAAAATAATGACATATGGACAACCTATTTTAAAACACTCTACCACACCGTTCAAATTGATAAAAACGCAGAACAACGCCAAATTCAAGAGAAGTTGAATGGATTAGAAAAAGCTATAAAGGACAATCAAAATCCATTAGACTTCCCAATTACTGACCAGGAGCTCTATAAGAAACTTCAGGCCCTCAAATTTAAAAAAGCATGCGGACCTGAGGGCATCCAAAATGGGATGCTCAAACTCACTAGTGCAACATTGGCTTAATTGGCTATATTAAAACTGTTTAATTTGATCCTGAGTGTAGATTATTTCCCTGACATCTGGAATCAAGGACTAATAACCCCAATCTTTAAGAACAGAGACAAATTTGACCCTAACAATTACAGAGGCATTTGTGTGAACAGTAACCTGGGGAAGGTTTTCTGTTGTATTATAAATGTAAGAGTTCTAAACTTCCTTAATAAGCACAATGTCTTGAGTAAAAGCCAAATTGGATTTATACC
This sequence comes from Salmo salar, assembly GCF_965601325.2. NCBI lineage: Eukaryota > Metazoa > Chordata > Actinopteri > Salmoniformes > Salmonidae > Salmo > Salmo salar. The sequence goes on along the minus strand of NC_138296.1, from coordinate 58,196,248 downwards.
AAAACATCGCATGACTGATCATATTTACACACTACACACCCTGATAGATAAACATGTCCACCAAAATAATACCAAAATATACGCTTGCTTTATCGACTTCCAAAAAGCATTTGATTCTACTTGGCATACAGGACTGTTCTACAAAGTTATTGAAAGTGGTGTAGGGGGTAATTAATTAAATCAATGTATACTGGCAATACGTGCAGCATTAAAATTGGCAAGAAAATAACAAAATTCTTTAACCAGGGGCAGGGCCTTCGCCAGGGTTTCAAACTGAGCCCTGCACTCTTCAATATTTACATCAACGAATTTGCCACTATTCTAGAAAAATCCTCAGCCCCTGGTGTTTGTCTCCACAATTCAGAGGTTAAATGCCTACTCTTCGCAGATTACCTATGCTTGCTGTCACCCACAGCACATGGCCTACAGCAGAGCCTGGACCTGCTAGAGCAGTACTGCCAGACCTGGGCCCTGGCAGTAAACCCCAAAAATACTAAAATAATGATTTTCCAGAGAAAATCCAGATCTCAGGGAATTAGACCAAAGTTCTCAATTGGTACAAAATATATAGAGTACTGCACACACTACAATTACTTAGGTTTAAAAATAAGCTCAACTAGGACCTCCCGGGTGGCGCAGCTGTGTCTAAGCTGTGTCACCAGAGATTCTGGGTTCAAGCCCAGGCTCTTCCGCAGCCGGCCGCGACCGGGAGGCTCATGGGGCGGCGGACAATTGGCCCAGCGTCGTCCGGGTTATGAGGGTTTGGCCGGCAGGGATATCCTTGTCTCATCGCGCACTAGCAACTCCTATGGCGGGCTGGGCGCAGTGCACGCTGACAAGGTCGCTAGGTGTACGGTGTTTCCTCCGACACATTGGTGCGGCTGGCTTCCAGGTTGAATGTGCGTTGTGTCAAGAAGCAGTGCGGCTTGGTTGGGTTGTGTTTCGGAGGACGAATGGCTCTCGACCTTTGCCTCTCCCGAGTCCGTACGGGAGTTGCAGAGATGAGACAAGACAGTAACTACTACCAATTGGATACCATGAAATTGGGGAGAAAAAGGGGTTAATTTTTTTTTAAATTTAGAAATATAAAATAAGCTCAACTGGACACCTTAATGAGGCAGTGAATGAACTGAGAGAGAAAGCACGCAGGGCATTCTACGCCATTAAAAAAACGAATTCAAATTGAAAGACCTATCAAAATTTGGCTAAAACTAATTGAATGTGTCATTCAACCAATTGCGCTTGATGGCAGCGAGGTATGGGGTCCACTTGCAAAACAAGATTTCATCAAATTGGACAAACTGTCACGTCCTGACCAGTAAAGGGGTTATTTGTTCTTATAGTTTGGTCAGGACGTGGCAGGGGGTATTTGTTTTATGTGGTTCAGGGTGTGTTTGTGTATGTGTTCATGTAGAGGGGGTATTTGGTTTATATGGTTCGGGGTGGTTATGTATGTAGAGGGGTATTTGATTTATTAGTCCAGGGTTTTGGTTATTGTTCTATGTTAGTTTAGTTCTATGTTCAGTCTAGTCGTTTGTATTTCTATGTTTAGTTAATTGGTGTTGGGGCCTTCAGTTGGAGGCAGCTGTCTATCGTTGTCTGTGATTGAAGGTCCTATATATAGGTATGTGTTTGTCATGGGATTTTGTGGGAGATTGTTGCTGTGTATAGCTTTGTGCCTTACAGGCATGGTCTTTGGCGGCGTGTTTGTTGTATACGTTTTGGTTTTTCCTTCTTTGTCCTTTAATAAAAGAAGATGAGTATACATTTTCCTGCTGCGTCTTGGTGTAAACCCTACGACACCCGTGACACAAACACCCCATTGAAACCCTGCATGCAGAGTTCTGTAAGATTCTCCTATATGTCCAGAGGAAAACTACAAACAATGCATGCAGGGCAGAATTAGGCCAATATCCACTAATAATAAAAACTCTAAAAAGAGCAATTAAGTTTTGGAAACATCTAGAATACAGTGACCCCCCTCTCATATCATTACCAAGCCCTGCAATGCCAAGAGCTGAGCAAAGAAAAGAGTCCCCTCATCCAGCTGGTCCTGGGGCTGAGTTCACAAACTTGCTCTACTAACTCACTGAAGCCTCTGGACCAGAACATCCAATCAATCAGAATAAACCAAATTACAAAACAATCAAAACAAAACTACATTGCTTATTTGGAAACACAAGCACAAGCACAAAGCAAAATGCAGTGCTATCTGGCCCTAAATCAACAGTACACCGTGGCTAACTATTTGACCATGGCTACTGATCAAAACCTTAGAAAAACCTTGACAAAGTACAGGCTCAGTGAGCACAGCCTTGCATTGAGAAGGGTAGACACAGGAAAACCTGGCTCCCTGTAGAGGAAAGGCTGTGCAACCACTGCACAACAACAGAACCTGAGACGGAGCTGCATTTCCTGACAAAATGTCAAAAATATAAAACAATTAGAGAGTGTCATTTCCCCAAATTTGAAACCCTTATTCAAGGTTTCAAAGACCTCTCTGATGAGAGTAGGCTACCCGTCCTGTTGGGGGAGGATGCAGAGAGCTGTGGGTTGGCAGCGCACTACATTGCTGCCTGCCATACGTTGAGGGACAGTGTCTGACAGACCAATCAACCTGCACATGTCCTCTACTGTATGTTTATTGTTATTGTTCAATGTATGGTTATTTTGACCATTGGTTATTGTTATTACTGTTGTCCCGTTGACAATTTTGATTCTTATTATTTTTATATTGTAAATATCCAAAGTAAGCTTTGGCAATATGTACATGTTAGGTCATGCCAATAAAGCAAATTGAATAGAGAGAGAGAGAGAGAGACAGAGCGAGCGAGAGAGAGCGAGAGAGAGAGAGAGAGAGAGAGAGAGAGAGAGAGAGAGAGAGAGAGAGAGAGCCCAACCAAGCATGGGGCTGATTTAGCTCCAATTGGAATGTTCTGATGGAACATTGTGCAACGGTTAAAGAGCAGAGTGTGATGGATAAGATCTCATTACAAATAGGGAAGTGACCATTTCATTTCATCTACATGTTACATCGTTATTAATAGCCAACAGCAGGTAATCAATGGAATTAGGGCTTTGATCACTGGCTGTGTAACGGCCAACCAACCCCAATGACAAACATCAAACCTGCTAGGGCATTATGGTAGAGGAGAGAATGGAGGATTACACACAGGTGGGAAATTAGGTTTGGCTTCATCTTCTTTTGACGTCTTGTTAGTGACATTGACATAATAAGGCGAGGATTCATTAATTCATTGAAAAAAGCACCAATACGTATACCGTTTTGAAGCAGGCAAATAAAACTCCCAAAAGTGTCCAATGTTATCCCATTAATTTAAATTTTAATATAAAAAAATACTAGCTGAAATCGGTCTGTGTTTCAGCAAGCAAGTGGCCTAAGGGCAAACCCATGGCAGCGGGAAAAGGAGCATATTTTTTGGTATCTCAGAGTGTTCTGGCAATTCTCACATAGAAACATAATTGGAAGGAAGTACACTACATAAACAAAAGTATTTGGACACCCCTTAAAATGTGTGGATTCGGCTATTTCAGCCACACCCATTGCTGACAGGTGTCAAGCGATCTCCAACATTGGCAATAGAATGGCCTTACTGATGAGCTCAGTGACTTTCAATGTGGCACCGGCATAGGATGCCACCTTTCCAACACGTAAGTTAGTAATATTTCTGCCCTGTTAGAGCTGCCCAGGTCAACTGTAAGTGCTGTTATTGTCAAGTGGAAATGTCTAGGAACAACAACAGCTCAGTCGCAAAGTGGTAGGCCACACAAGCTTACAGAACAGGACCGCCGAGGGCTGAAACACATAGGGCGTAAAAATTGTCTGTCCTTGGTTGCAACACTCACTACCGAGTTCCAAACTGTCTCTGGAAGTAATGTTAGCACAAGAACTATTCATCGGTTTCCATGGCCGAGCAGCCGCACACAAGCCTAAGATCACCATGCTCAATGCCAAGCATCGGTTGGAGTGGTGTAAAGCTCACTGCCATTGTAGTCTGGAGCAGTGGAAACCTGCTCTCTGGAGTGATGGATCACGCTTCACCATCTGGTAGTCTGACAGACAAATCTGGCTTTGGCAGATGCAAGGAGAATGCTACCTGCCCCAATGCATAGTGCCAAATGTAAAGTTTGGTGGGGGAGGAAAATGGTGTGGGGCTGTTTTTCATCGTTTGGGCTAGGACCATTAGTTCCAGTGAAGGGAAATCTTAACGCTACAGCATACAGCATTCTACAGAATTCTAGACAATTCTGTGCTTCCAACTTTGTGGCAACAGTTTGGGGAAGGCCCTTTCCTGTTTCAGCATGACAATGTCACCGTGCACAAAGCGAGGTCCATTCAGAAATGGTTTGTCGAGATCAGTGTGGAAGAACTTGACTGGCTTGCACAGAGCCCTGACCCCAACTCCATCGAACACCTTTGAGATGAATGAGCTGAGCCTGGCCTGATGGCACAACATTACTAATGCTCTTATGGCTGAATGGAAGCAAGTCCCCGCAGCAATGTTCCAACATCTAGCGGAAAGCCTTCCCAGAAGAGTGGAGGCTGTTGTAGCAGACCAACCCCATATAAATATCCATGATTTTGGAATGAGATGTTCAACGAGCAGTTTGTATCAGAAACCATTTTATCTTTTTTTATCACGATGAAAGTTGCCATTTTAGGTCCTTTTTAGACCTATACATGCCTCCTGTAAGACCATATGATCTTGGTGTCATTATACTGCTTGTAGTGTTCTCTAACATATGGAGTATGTCTAGATTCTTAAATACAAATGTTAATTTAATAATGTGTGTGTGATGTTCATTGTAGGTTATTCTTGATTCTCTATGGAAGAGGAATGAGCGTGTTAGAATGTGTTTCACTGAATATGATTCCATTTTAAAGGTGAGGTAATAAGGGGGGGTAGTTCAGTGCTGTCAGTCGGTTGCCACTTTGCATCAAATTTTGTCTGACTTCACACAAACAAGTACAGTGATGCATTTTAGTACCGATGATTTGTGACCCTGTTATTAAATATGTAGCTGAAATTCACGCTTTGCAAATATATTCCTCTCCTCAACACCTGCAAAATGCAAAAAATGTAGTACCAAAGAGCCCACTCTGGAAATTGGTATATTGTTCCAAACAACGTGTCTAAAAATAAGCTACATCAAAAGGGTTGTTTTGTGATATTCATATTGATAGAAGTGTATGTGCAAAGCTTTAGACTGATCCAATGAGCCATTGCATTTCAGTTCAAAATGTTGTATCAAGACTGCCCAAATGTGCCTAATATGTTTATTAATAACTTTTCATGTTCAAAATTGTGCACTATCCTCAAACAATAGCATGGTATTCTTTCACTGTAATAGATACTGTAAATTGGACAGTGAAGGGGTTCAAACCCAGTTCCTACATTTTAATATAAAAATGCATTTTATCAAACAAAACTATGCTACATTTTACCTCTGGGACCCTCAGGATGACAAATCAGAGCAAGATTACTGAATGTAAGTACATTATTTACCTTCAGAGGTGAATGTAACAAACCAGTTGCCGTGATACATTTTTTGTTGTTGTTGTGCGCTCTCCTCAAACAATAGCATGGTCTTTTTTCACTGTAATTGTTACTGTAAATTAGAAAGTGCAGTTAGATTAACATGAATGTAAGCTTTCTGCCCATATAAGACATGTCTTTGTCCTGGAACGGTTCCTGTTACTTACAACGTCATTCTGGTCACATTAGCGCACGTTAGTAACATCCGTCCCGGTATAGAGACACTGATCCCGTAGATTCATAATTCAATTCTATTTAATTTGTTATGGTACTTTTCAGGGCCACGCACCGACCTTTGGGGGGGCAGGTGCTCAAAATAAAAAAGTACTCATAATTCAAAACTCAAAATTTATAACATACCAACTGCCTCTGTAGCCAAAATGTCAACATTTATAGGCCTATGTATTTTCTGCAACAACAAGCTCACTCATCACACATTGTAAGCAAGCTGGTGCCAGTGACTCCGATGTCTAGCGACAACGAGAGATGTTGTCTAACACAGTGTTCTCTAACACACATTACATTGGATAGAGCAACAGTCACTGTAGTTTGGCCAGTGTCAGTCAATCCCACAACACAGCGTTTGTCCACAGACAGCAGTCTTAATAAAGTTTTGTAAATATATGAACAGAGAAGCTAGGCAAACAGTCCAGACCACACAAGAGACCGTGTGGTGCCAGGATAGCAACCTCTCCCTCAAAGTGATCAAGACAATGGAGATGATTGTGGACTACAGGAAAAGGCGAACCGAGCACGCCCCCATTCTCGTCGGCAGGGCTGTAGGGGAGCAGGTTGAGAGCCAACAAACTATCATGGCCCAAACACACAAAGACAGTTGTGAAGAGGGCACGACAAAGCCTATTTCCCCTCAGGAGACTGAAAAGATTTGGCATGGGTCCTCAGATCCTCAAAAAGTTATACAGCTGCACCATCGAGAGCATCCTGAATGGTTGCATCCTGACTGGTTGCAACTGCTTGGCCTCCAACCACAAGGCACTACAGAAGGTAGTGCGTACGGCCCAGTACATCACTGGGGCCAAGCTTCCTGCCATCCAGGACCTCTATACCAGGTGGTGTCAGAGGAAGGCCATACAAATTGTCAAAAACTCCAGCCACCCTAGTCATAGACTGTTCTCTCTGTAACAGCGGTAGAGGAGCATCAAGTCTAGGTCCAAAGGCTTAACAGCTTCTACCCCCAAGCCATAAGACTCCTGAAGCGCTAATCAAATGGCTACCCAGACTATTTGCATTGCCCCCCCCCCCCCCCCCTTTTATGCTGCTGCTACTCTCTGTTTATTATCTATGGATAGTCACTTTAACTCTACCTACATGTACATATTACCTCAATTACCTCGACTAACCTGTGCCCCCACACATTGACTCTGTACCGGTACCCCTTGTATATAACCTCGCCACTGTTATTTTACTGCTGCTCTTTAATTATTGTTATTTACATTTTTTACTTATCTATTTTTTACTTAACAATTTATTTTCTTAACTGCATTGTTGGTTAGGGGCTTGTAAGTAAGCATTTCACTGTAAGTGGTGGTGTCCCAAATGGCACCCTCTTCCCTATATAGTGCACTACTTTTGACCAGAGCCCTTCAGGTCTTGGTCAAAAGTAGCGCACTATACACTGAGTGCACAAAACATTAGGAACACCTTCCTAATATTGAGTTGCACCCCCTTTTGCCCTCAGAACAGCCTCAATTCATCAGAGCATGGACTCTCGAAAGCGTTCCACAGGGATGCTGGCCCATGTTGACTCCAAAGCTTCCTACAGTTGTGTCAAGTTGGCTGGATGTCCTTTGGGTGGTGGACCATTCTTGATACACACGAGAAATTGTTGAGCGTGAAAAACCCAGCAGCCTTGCAGTTGTAGACACACTCAAACGGGTGTGCCTGGCACTTACTACCATACCCTGTTCAAATGCACTTAAATCTTTTGTCTTGCCCCTTCACCTTCTGAATGGCACAAATGTCTAAATTGTCTCAAGCCTTAAAAACCCTTCTTTAACCTGTTTATTCCCCTTCATCTACACTGATTGAAGTGGATTTAACAAGTGACATCAATAAGGGATCATAGCTTTCCCCTGGATTCACCTGGTCAGTCTATGTAATGGAAAGAGCAGATGTTCCTAATGTTTTGTACACGTATGTGTTGAGTGTGTGTGTGTGTGTGTGTGTGTGTGTGTGTGTGTGTGTGTGTGTGTGTGTGTGTGTGTGTGTGTGTGTGTGGGTGTATTTGTGTGTTGGGGTGTCAGTGTAGGTATGTGTGAGTGTATGGGCAGAGTCCAGTGGGTGTGCATAGAGTCAGTGAAAGAGAGTTAGTGCAAAAAAGTGTCAATGAAGGTAGTCCAGGTAGCCATTTAATTAGCTATTTAGTCTTGTTTAGAAGTCTTATGACTTAGGGGTAGAAGCTGTTCAAGGCCCTGTTGGTTCCAGACTTGGTGCATTGGTACCGCTTGCCATGCGGTAGCGGAGAGAACAGTCTGTGGCTTAGGTAGTTGAGTTTATTCCTCTGTACTTCTATTAATGGATTGGGGTAGAGAACAGGTAGACGGTAGAGTCTCTTTCTCTCCTTAGAGAGAAATAATGATGAAGTACCACCAGTGGCGGTTCTAGACCATTTCAACTGGGGGGGCCAAGATGGGGCCAGTTGTACTGTTAGAGGGGCCAGTTACATTAGACGGTATTGTATCAGTTGTGGTCAGGATGTGGCAGGTTGTTTGTATGTTAACCTGTTATGGCTAGGGGGCAGTATTTTCACGGCCGGATAAAAAACGTACCCGATTTAATCTGATTATTACTCCTGCCCAGAAAGCTTTGGATAGCAAACACTCCAAAGTTTCTAAAACTGTTTGAATGGTGTCTGTGAGTATAACAGAACTCATTTGTCAGGCCAAAACCTGAGAAGATTCCATGCAGGAAGTGCCCTGTCTGACAATTTCTTGCCCTTCTTGATTATCTCTATCCAATACAGGGGATCTCTGCTGTTATGTGACACTTCCTACGGCTCCCATGGGCTCTCAGTAGGCGGCAAAAAGCTGAATCGTGGCTTTGCAGGCTCCGGCTGAAAAACATTAGCGCGTTTGGATAGTGGCCAGTCACAGTACTATGAAACTCAGGCGCGTGCCCGAGTCGACTCCATTGTTTATTTTCTCTCTCTTTGAACGAAAACCACCACTCCCGGTCGGAATATTATCGCTTTTTTACGAGAAAAATGGCATAAAAATGTATTTTAAACAGCGGTTGACATGCTTCGAAGTACGGTAATGGAATATTAAGATTTTTTTTGTCACGAAATGCGTCGTGCGCGTGACCCTTATTTACACTTCGGATAGTGTCTTGAACGCACGACCAAACGCCGCTATTTGGATATAACTATGGATTATTTTGAACCAAACCAACATTTGTTATTGAAGTAGCAGTCCTGGGAGTGCATTCTGACGAAGAACACCAAAGGTAATAACATTTTTCTTATAGTAAAACTGACTTTGGTGAGTGCTAAACTTGCTGGGTGTCTAAATAGCTAGCCCTGTGATGCCGGGCTATGTACTCAGAATATTGCAAAATGTGCTTTCACCGAAAAGCTATTTTAAAATCGGACACCTCGATTGCACAAAGGAGTTCTGTATCTATAATTCTTAAAATAATTGTTATGCTTTTTTGTGAACGTTTATCGTGAGTAATTCAGTAAATTCACCGGAAGTGTTCGGTGGGAATGCTAGTTCTGAACGTCACATGCTAATGTAAAAAGCTGGTTTTTGATATAAATATGAACTTGATTGAACAAAACATGCATGTATTGTATAACATAATGTCCTAGGGTTGTCATCTGATGAAGATCTTCAAAGGTTAGTGCTGCATTTAGCTGTGGTTTTGTTTTTTGTGTCATTATATGCTAGCTTGAAAAATGGGTGTCTGATTATTTCTGGCTGGGTACTCTGCTGACATAATCTAATGTTTTGCTTTCGCTGTAAAGCCTTTTTGAAATCGGACAGTGTGGTTAGATAAAGGAGAGTCTTGTCTTTAAAATGCTGTAAAATAGTCATATGTTTGAAAAATGGAAGTTTTTGTATTTTTGAGGAATTTGACATTCGCGCCACGCCTATCATTGGATATTGGAGCAGGTGTTCCGCTAGCGGAACGTCTAGATGTAAGAGGTTAAGGGTTTGTGTTGGGGATGGGACTCCCAATTGAAGGCAGGTGTGTTGAGTTGCCTTTGATTGGGAGTCCTATATAGAAGGGTGTGTTTTTCTTTGGGATTGTGGGTAGTTGTTTTTGCACTGCGTTTGATAGCCTGCAAAACTCTTGCTGTCTTGTTTATTGTTTTTTTCCTGTGGATGCCTTACTTGAGTTGATTAAAACTATGAGTATCCACATTCCCGCTGCGCCTTGGTCGATTCTTGAAGACAGTTGTGACAGAACTACCCAACACCAAAGGACCAAGCAGCGGAAGAGGAGGAAGCCACAGGAGAACAGGGTGGATGAATGGACATGGGAGGACATCCTGGACGGCAAGGGATGCTACACCTGGGAGGAAATCCTGGCCGGAAGGGATCGCCTCCCATGGGAACAGGTGGAGGCACTCAGGAGAGTGGAGGCAGCTGGACAGAGGAACCAAAGCGAACGTTATGCTGGAACACGGCTGGGTAGGAAACCCGAGAGGCACCCCCAAGAAATGTTTTGGGGGGGCACACGGGTAGTTTGGCCAGGCCAGGGAAGAGCCGTAAGCCAGCTACCTGTGATTACAGGGAGGTGCGTATGAGGTGGAGGGCGCCAAGTTACGCTGAGGTATGCACCATCTCGCCTATACGGACGCACAGGCCAGTCCGCCCTGTACCAGCGCCCCGCATGTGCCAGGGTAAGGTGAGCATCGAGCCGGAAGGGGTGAGGCCAACCCTGCGCTCAAGACCGCCAGTGCGCCTCTAGGGTCCGGTGTTTCCCGCTATTGGCACTAGCATGGAGGTGCGTGTCTCCAGGCTGGCACGTCCAGTACCAGCCCCACGCATCAGGCGTCTAGTGCGTCAGCCTAGCCTCGCCAGTCAAGAGTCACCAGAGCTGTCCGCCAGTCAAGAGTCACCAGAGCTGCCCGCCAGTCAAGAGTCGCCAGAGCTGCCCGCCATTCATGAGTCGCCAGAGCTGCCCGCCAGTCATGAGTCGCCAGAGCCGCCCGCCAGTCATGAGTCGCCAGAGCCGCCCGCCAGTCAGGAGCTGCCAGAGCCGCCCGCCAGTCAGGAGCTGCCAGAGCCGCCCGCCAGTCAGGAGCTGCCAGAGCCGCCCGCTAGTCAGGAGCTGCCAGAGCCGCCCGACTGCCCGGAGCTGCCAGAGTGGCCCGACTGCCCGGAGCTGCCAGAGTGGCCCGACTGCCCGGAGCTGCCAGAGTGGCCCGACTGCCCGGAGCTGCCAGGGTGCCCCGCCTGTCCTCTGGCCCAGCCCGAGTGGCCGCCTGTCCTCCGGCCCAGCCCGCGTGGCCCGCCTGTCCTCCGGCCCAGCCCGAGTGGCCCTCCTGTCCTCCGGCCCAGCCTGAGTGGCCCTCCTGTCCTCCGGCCCAGCCCGAGTGGCCCTCCTGTCCTCCGGCCCAGCCCGAGTGGCCCGCCTGTCATCCGGCCCAGCCCGAGTGGCCCGCCTGTCCTCCGGCCCAGCCCAGGTGGCCCGCCTGTCCTCCAGCCCAGCCCGAGTGGCCCGCCTGTCCGCCGGCCCAGCCTGAGTGGCCCGCCTGTCCGCCGGCCCAGCCCGAGTGGCCCGCCTGTCCTCCGGCCCAGCCCGAGTGGCCCGCCTGTCCTCCGGCCCAGCCCGAGTGGCCCGCATGTCTTCCGGTCCAGCCAGAGTGGCCCGCATGTCTTCCGGTCCAGCCAGAGTGGTCCGTCTGCCAGGGTCAGCCAGAGTGGCCCGTCTGCCCGGCGCAGCTATCGGCGCCACCGAAGTGGGCGACGCCAAAGGTGGAGCGAGGTCCACGTCCTGCACCTGAGCCACCTCCAGCATAGGTGGGTTGGGGAGGGAGGGTGTAGCACAGTGCCGTCGGTGACGGCAGCCACCCTCCCTTCCCTCCCTTATTGTTTAGGGGTTATTGTTTATTGGTTTTGTTGGGGATAGTTTTTTTTGTGTTTCCTTTTTTTTAGGTGCATTCCGGGGTCTGCACCTTGAGGGAGGGGTACTGTCACGTCCTGACCAGCAGAGGGAGGTATTGTATCAGTTGTGGTCAGGATGTGGCAGGTTGTTTGTATGTTAAGGGTTTGTGTTGGGGATGGGACTCCCAATTGAAGGCAGGTGTGTTGAGTTGCCTTTGATTGGGAGTCCTATATAGAAGGGTGTGTTTTTCTTTGGGATTGTGGGTAGTTGTTTTTGCACTGCGTTTGATAGCCTGCAAAACTGTTGCTGTCTTGTTTATAGTTATTTTCCTGTGGATGCCTTACTTGAGTTGATTAAAACTATGAGTATCCACATTCCCGCTGCGCCTTGGTCGATTCTTGAAGACAGTTGTGACACCATGGCAATTTGACTGTTAAACTCATGGTTAAACTAATGTCTGCCAGTCCTGACTTGAACTGCCATCTGTCAGTTTGCCTTTTGCAAATGTCAAAATACAATCGCAACAAAAACGAACAGTTTTGGAAAGCAAATGCCTGCTGCTTTAAAGAGAAGACTAATCTGTCTTTTGAGCGATTCAGCGTGAGCAGCACTGTTTTTCTAAGTAGCTGACCTTGAGATAGGCTATTGGCAAGAGCGCCTCAGCCTTTACCGGTGACTAGCCAAGGCTTCATCTTCATCATCGGGTGAGTCAGTGCCACTGGAAAGTTTATTTAGTAGCCTACTGTAGCCTATAACATACAGTGCATTCGGAAACTATTCAGATCCCTTGACTTTTTCCACATTTTGTTACGTTACAGCCTTATTCTAAAATTGATTAAGTAATTTTTTTCTCTCATCAATCTACACACAATAGGCACACACCTGCCTATATAAGGTCCCAAAGTTGACAGTGCATGTCAGAGCAAAAACCAAGCCATGAGGTCGAAGGAATTGTCTGTAGAGCTCCGAGACAGGATTTTGTCGAGGCACAGATCTGGGGAAGGGTACCAAAAAATGTTTGCAGCATTGAAGGTCCCTAAGAACACAGTGGACTCCATCATTCTTCAATGGAAGAGGTTTGGAATGACCAAACTGGCCGCCAGGCCAAACTGAGCAATCGGGGGAGAAAGGCCTTGGTCAGGGAGGTGACCAAGAACCCAATGGTCACTCTGACAGAGCTCAGAGTTCCTCTGTGGAGATGGGATAACCTTCTAGCAGGACAACCATCTCTGTAGCATTTCAACAATCAGGCCTTTATGGTAGAGTGGCCAGATGGAAGCCACTCCTCAGTAAAAGGCACATGACAGCTCACTTGGAGTTTGCCAAAAGGCACCTAAAGGACTCTCAGACCATGAGAGACAACACTTTCTGGTCTGATGAAACCAAGATTGAACTCTTTGGCCTGAATGCCAAGCGTCACGCCTGGAGGAAACCTAACAATCCCCATCCAACCTGACAGAGCTTGAGAGGATCTGCAGAGAAGAATGGGAGAAACTCCCCAAATACAGGTGTGCCAAGCTTCTAGCATCATACCTAAGAAGATTTGAGGCTGTAATCACTGCCAAAGTACTGTGTAAAGGGTCTGAATACTTTCATAAATGTGATATTTTCCAGGTTTTTTGTTGTATATTTTAAAAAAAAATCGAAAATCTTGTTTCTTTTTTGTCATTATGGGGTATTGTGTGTAGATTGTGTAGATTAAACAAAATGTGGGAAAAGTCAAGGGGTCTAAATGCTTACCAAATACACTGTATACACTTACAGAATGGCATCTCGGAATGTACAACTCGTCGATCCTTGTCACGTATGGCTATTGCAGCAGGCAATCATACAGGGTTCATCTCCTATCAGATAAAAACAACATGCAGCTTCTGGTCCGACGAATCCCAGTTCCTATTACATCATGCTGATGGCAGAGTCAGGATTTGGCATAAGCAGCATGAGTCCCTGGACCCATCCCTGGTGTCAACAGTACAGGTTGGTAGCAGTGGTGTACTGGTTTTGGGAATGTTTTCCTGGCACACGTTAGATCCTTTGATACCAATTGAGCAACAGTTGAACGCCACAGCATATCTCAACATTGTTGCTGTCCAAACCCTATACAGCATCTTTGGGATGAGATAGAATGGGCTGTTCGCAGCATTTATGTACCGCCATCCAATCTGCAGCAACTGCATGACGCAATCGCTTCAGCATGGACAAACATCCCTGTGGAACGTTTCCAACATCTTGTAGAATCCATGGCCCGAAGAGATCAGGCTGTTCTTGAGGCAAAGTGGGTCCGACCCGGTACTAGATGGATGTACCTAATAAACTGGCCTATATATACAGTTAAAGTCGGAAGTTTACATATACCTTAGCCAAATACATTTAAACTCAGTTTTTAACAATTCCTGACATTTAATCCTAGTAAAAATTCCCTGTCAGTCAGCATCAACACTTTATTTTAAGAATGCGAAATGTCAGAATAACAGTAGAGAATGATTTATTTCAGCTTTTATTTCTTTCATCACATTCTCAGTGGGTCAGAAGTTTTCATACACTCAATTAGTATTTGGTAGCATTGCCTTTAAATTGATTAACTTGGGTCAAACATTTCGGTTAGCCTTCCACAAGCTTCCCACAATAAGTCGGGTGAATTTTGGCCCATTCCTCCTGACAGAGCTCGTGTAACTGAGTCAGGTTTGTAGGCTTCCATGATCGCACACACTTTTTCAGTTCCGCCCACAAATTTTCCATAGGATTGAGGTCAGGGCTTTGTGATGGCCACTCCAATACCTTGACTTTGTTGTCCTGAAGCCACTTGCCACAACTTTGGAAGTATACTTGGGGTAAATGACCCCAATTACCCATTTACCACCAAGCTTTAACTTCCTAACTGATGTCTTGAGATGTTGCTTCAATATAACCACATAATTTTCCATCCTCATGATGCAATCTATTTTGTGAAGTGCACCAGTCCCTCCTGCAACAAAGCATCCACACAACATGATGCTGCCACCCCGTGCTTCACGGTTGGGATGGTGTTCTTCGGCTTGCAAGCTTCCTCCTTTTCCCTCCAAACATAACAATGGTCATTATGGCCAAACAGATCTATTTTTGTTTTATCAGACCAGAGGACATTTCTCCAAAAAGTACGATATTTGTCCCCATATGCAGTTGCAAACCGTAGTCTGGCTTTTTTTCTGGCGGATTTGGAGCAGTGGCTTCTTCCTTGCTGAGCTGCCTTTCAGGTTATGTCGATATAGGACTCGTTTTACTGTGGATATAGATACCTTTGAACCTGTTTCATTCAGCATCTTCACAAGGTCCTTTGCTGTTGTTCTGGGATTGATTTACACTTTTCGCACCAAAGTACGTTCATCCCTAGGAGACGCGTCTCCTTCCTGAGCGGTATGACGGCTGCGTGGTCCCATGGTGTTTGTACTTGCGTGCTATTGTTTGTACAGATGAACGTGGTACCTTCAGGCGTTTGGAAATTGCTCCCAAGGATGAACCAGACTTGTGGTCTACAATTCTTTTTCTGAGGTCTTGGCTGATTTCTTTTGATTTTCCCATGACGTCAAGCAAAGAGGCACGGAGTTTGAAGGTTGGCCTTGAAATCCATCCACAGGTACACCTCTGATTGACTCATGTCAATTAGCCTATCAGAAGCTTCTAAAGCCATGACATAATTTCCTGGAATTTTCCAAGCTGTTTAAAGGCACAGTTAACTTAATGAATGTAAACTTCTGACCCACTGGAATTGTGATACAGTGAGTTATAAGTGAAATAATCTGTCTGTAAACAATCGTTGGAAAAATGACTTGTGTCATGCACAAAGTAGATGTCCTAACCGACTTGCCAAAACTATAGTTTGTTGACAAGAAAATTGTGGAGTGGTTGAAAAACAAGTTTAAATGACTCCAACCTAGGTGTATGTAAACTTCCAACTTCAACTGTATGTATACAGTGCATTCGGAGAGTATTCAGACCCCTTGACTTTTCCCACATTTTGTTACGTTACAACCTTATTCTAAAATGTATTAAATTGTTTTTACCCTCATCAATCTACAGACAATACTCTTTAATAACAAAGCAAAAACAGGTTTAGACATTTCTGCAAATTTATTAAAAATAAAAACTGAAATGTCACATTTACATAAGTATTCAGACCCTTTACTCAGTACTTTGTTGAAGCACCTTTGGCAGCGATTACAGCTGTTGGGCCCCCTACAGTCCTGAGCGCTCTGGAGCAGGTTTTCATCAAGGATCTCTCTGTACTTTGCTCAGTTCATCTTTCCCTCGATTCTGACTAGTCTCCCAATCCCTGCCGCTGAAAACATCCCCACAGCATGATGCTGCTACCACCATGCTTCACCGTAGGGAAGGTGCCAGTTTTCCTCTAGACTTGACGCTTGGCATTCATGCCAAGGAGTTCAATATTGGTTTCATCAGAAAATAGAATCTTGTTTCTCATGGTCAGAGTCATTTAGGTGCCTTTTGGCAAAGTCCGAGTGGGCTGTCATATGCCTTTTACTGTGGGGTGGCTTCCGTCTGGCCACTCTACCATAAAGACCTGATTTGTGGAGTGCTGCAGAGATGGTTGTCCTTCTGGAAGATTTTCCCATCTCCACAGAGGAACTCTGTTGTTTGGCAGGGCGGCCAGCTCTAGGAAGAGTCTTGGTGGCTCCAAACTTCTTCCATTGACGAATGATGGAGTCCACTGTGTTCTTGGGGACCTTCAATGCTGCAGAATTTTTTTTGTTACCCTAACCTAGATCTGTGCCTCGACACAATCCTGTCTCGGTGCGCTACAGACAATTCCTTCGACCTCATGGCTTGGTTTTGCTCTGACATGCACTGTCATCTGTGAGACCTTATATAGACAGGTGTGTGCCTTTCCAAAACATGTTCAATCAATTGAATTTACCACAGGTGGACTCCAATCAAGTTGTAGAAACATCTCATGGATGATCAATGTAAATAGGATGCACCTGAGCTCAATTTCGAGTTTGATAGCAAACGGTCTGAATACTTACGTAAATAAGGTATTTCTGTTTTCTAAAAACCTGTTTTTTCTTTGTCATTATGGGGTATTGTGTGTAGATTGATGAGGGAAGGCATTATTTTAATACATTTTATAATAAGGCTGTAACGTAACAACATTTGGATAAAGTCAAGGGGTCTGAATACTTTGCGAACACACTGTGTCTTTCTGAGTTAGGAGAATATTCAATCAAAGTTCCACCAAACATAAAGAACATGGTTGCCATGTTATCAGAATATGTTATACTAATGTTGTAGACACGTTTGTTAAGCGGAGCGACGCAGGGGAACCCAAGAGCAGACTCAGACGAGGAAAAAGGATGAATGAACCAAAATATTTATTGTTACACAGGGAGATATGGAGTGCAGATCCGGGGAAGCTTGGATGAGTTGCAGAAAAAACAGATGTGGAGACTGAGGTTGGAGTTAGCTGAGTAGAACAGGGTAAACAGGTCCTGAGGGGAATCCAAGGTAGTGGTGGTGAGTAAAATCCAGAGCAAGGTAGTTGGGTGGTGAGATGTGGAACAGGAGCCAGAGACAGAGCGGTAACTGCAATGAGAGGATAAACAGTGTCAGACAGGGAAACAGGCACAGCAGAGTAACAGGATCTTGAATAATCAAGAATGGCTAGAATCATGAACTGACTGAGCAGCGATTACAATCTGGCAGAGTGGGAGTGGTAGGACTGAGTATTTGTAGAGGTCTTGATTATGGAATGAGTTGCAGCTGGTAGGGATCTGCTCTGACTCCAGCACACCTGTCTCCAACCACACACTCACACAGAGAGGGAGAGGGAGAGAGAGTGTACAGGGGAGTAACTGCAGGTCAAGAAGACACCGGATGAACACCAGAGGGAAAGAGCAGATGTGACAACGTTGCAAGAACATTTATGTACATCAGTTGTCAAGACGTTACCTGATGGTTCCAAAGAAACCTACCCTCACCCCCCCAACAAATGTCATTACACATCACGCCTTGTTTCTGTTGCCAAGGACATCAAGGCCCTGATTAGTGAACCACTGATCCATTCACAACACTTTTTGTATGTTGGCAAGGTTATGGGTATTCACAATGTTTTCAATGTACACATATGAAATACATGATTACGTTGTGCATGTTCATTTTATAGTAATTATCATTCAACATGTCCTCACCTGGAATTTGAACTCAAAACCTCTTGATTCACGGCATTCAGATCATCTTGCTACACCACCATGTCTGTCAGTTATAAGTTAATTGGACTATTGTCTCATCATTGATTTTGATTTCAACAACTTAAGGGCATTCTGTTTAGTTGTCTAATGTTGGGCATATTAATCTGTTTTAATGACACTCCTGAATCACTATGATCGACATAAGTTTTTCTTGAGTGTACTTTTAACAGAGCTGAGATTTACTTCAAAGTGCATTCACCCTATTGCTTACACCTATCAAGTTGTTTCAGATATACACAAGTATATGTTAATCAGATCTACACAATATACAGTATGTTAATGTCATCATTTGGTAACAGTCACAACATACATACCTATCTGATCTAATTAAAATGAGTTTCTCATTGAAAGTTGGGAATTGGAGGAATTCTACGTAGAAAGTTGCGCATCTCAAAAAGAACTATCATCTTTTTGAAATCCACACCACATATACCATGTAAAACAAACATGTGTCTCTGATACAGAATTACATTAAATCTGGTCATTGCATTTTTTTTATTTTTAAATGTTTTTATTTAACCTTTACTTAACATGTCAGTTAAGAACAAATTCTTATTTACAATGACAGCCTACCAAAAGGCAAAAGACCTCTTGCGGGGACAGGGGCTGGGATAAAAAAAACAAAAAAAAAACATAAATAACATATAAATATAGGTCAAAACACACATCACGACAAGAGAGACAACACAACACTACATAAAGAGAGACCTAAGACAACAACATAGCAAGGCAGCAACACATGACAACACAACATGGTAGCAACACAACATGGTAGCAGCACAAAACATGGTACAAACATTATTGAGCACAGACAACAGCATAAAGGGCAAGAAGGTAGAGACAACAATACATCACGCAAAGCAGCTACAACTGTCAGTAAGATTGTCCGTGATTGAGTCTTTGAATGAAGAGATTGAGATAAAACTGTCCAGTTTGAGTGTTTGTTGTAGCTCATTCCAGTCATTAGCTGCAGCGAACTGAAAAGACGAGCGACCCAGGGATGTGTGTGCTTTGGGGACCTTTAACAGATTGTGACTGGCAGAACAGGTGTTGTATGTGGAGGAGGAGGGCTGCAGTAGATATCTCAGATTAGGGGTAGTGAGGCCTAAGAGGGTTTTATAAATAAGCATCAACCAGTGGGTCTTGCGACGGGTATACAGAGATGACCAGTTTACAGAGGAGTATAGAGTGCAGTGACGTGTCCAATAAGGAGCATCGGTGGCAAATCTGATGGCCGAATGGTAAAGAACATCTAGCCGCTCAAGAGCATCCTTACCTGCTGATCTATAAATTATGTTTCCGTAATCTAGCATGGCTAGGATAGTCATCTGAATCAGGGTTAGTTTGGCAGCTGGGGTGAAAGAGGAGCGATTACGATAGAGGAAACCAAGTCTAGATTTAACTTTAGCCTGCAGCTTTGATATATGCTGAGAGAAGGACAGTGTACTGTCAAGCCATACTCCCAAGTACTTGTATGAGGTGACCACCTAAAGCTCTAAAACCTCAGAGGTAGTAATCACACCTGTGGGGAGAGGGTCATTCTTCCTACCAAACCACATTACCTTTGTTTTGGAGGTGTTCAGAACAAGGTTAAGGGTAGAGAAAGCTTAGGATTGAGCCTTGGGGTACTCCCTTGGTGACAGGCAAAGGCTGAGACAGCAGATTGTCTGACTTTATACACTGCACTCTTTGCTTCTGATAGAAACAAACCCAGAACATGGTTACCATATTCTCAGAATATCAGAAATGTGTATATTTACAGTAGCATGTCTGTCCTTTCTCACATTTGCCATTAAAGAATTGATAATGCCAGTTACACCAAATTCAACACAAAACACAGAGTTCCAGCTCCACATTTGAATGCGAAAAATAGACAAATTGCTAAATAATTGCTTGGGACCAGTGTTGGGGGTAATAATTATTTACGGTAATATATTACAGTGATATATAACCTTTCAGAATCATATCTCGACCGGTGTGTTATATATACAGTACCGACTCTTTCAAGGAATTTTCTTTATTTTTACTATTTTCTACATTGTAGAATAATAGTGAAGACATCAAAACAATGAAATAACAAATATGGAATCATGTAGTAACCAAAAAAGTGTTAAACAAATGAAAATATATTTTATATTTGAGATTCTTCTTCAAAGAATGCTTTTCCACAGTCTTGAAGGAGTTCCCACTTATACTGAACACTTGTTGGCTGCTTTTCCTTCACTCTGTGGTCCAACTCATCCCAAACCATCTCAATTGGGTTGAGGTTGGGTGTAAGTGTTGTTACATAGATGCTGTGTTCACTATGCATGATTAATACATAATTCAAGGTTTATTTGATGTAGTAAATAAATAAATGATTTATTGATGTATAGATAAGAATTTAAATGTGATGTAACAGGTAAATTAACGTTAGGCCATTGTTTGTGTTTTTATGTTCCATCCCGGAACTAACGTTCTCTGTTGTGTTACTGCTACGGAATTTGTTAATTGACTGTGTGCAATCTAACTTAACCTCTCTGGGCTAGGCGGGACGAATTCGTCCCACCTACGCAACAGCCAGTGTAATCCAGTGGCGCGATTTTCAAATACCTTAGAAATGCTATTACTTCAATTTCTCAAACATATGACTATTTTACAGCATTTTAAAGACAAGACTCTCGTTAACCTGTTATGGCTAGGGGGCAGTATTTTCACGGCTGGATAAAAAACGTACCCGATTTAATCTGGTTACTACTCCTGCCCAGTAACTAGAATATGCATATAGAAAACACTCCAAAGTTTCTAAAACTGTTTGAATGGTGTCTGTGAGTATAACAGAACTCAAATGGCAGGTCAAAACCTGAGAGATTCCTTTACAGGAAGTGGCCTGTCTGACCATTTATTGTCTTTCTTTGACATCTCATTCAATTACAAAGGATCTCTGCGGTAACGTGACACTTCCCACGGCTCCAATAAGCTCTCAGAGCCCGGGAAAAACCTGAATGTCGTCATTCCAGCCCCAGGCTGAAACACATTATCGCCTTTCTCAAGTGGCCGATCAAGGGACTGTGGGCTTAGGCGCCTGCACTGGCCGCCCCCGTCTTTGTGATTTTTCCTCTGTTTGCCGAAAAGGAGATCCCCGGTCGGAATATTATCGCTTTTTTACGAGATAAATTGCATAAAAATTTATTTTAAACAGCGGTTGACATGCTTCGAAGTACGGTAATGGAATATTTAGAATTTTTTTGTCACGAAATGCGCCATGCGCACGACCCTGATTTACCATTTCGAATAGTTTCTGGAACGCACGAACAAAACGCCGCTATTCGGATATAACGATGGATTATTTTGGACCAAACCAACATTTGTTATTGAAGTAGCAGTCCTGGGAGTGCATTCTGACGAAGACAACAAAAGGTAATCAAACTTTTGTAATAGTAAATCTGATTTTGGTGAAGGCTAAAATTGCCGGGTGTCTAAATAGCTAGCCCGTGATGGCTGGGCTATGTACTTAGAATATTGCAAAATGTGCTTTCACCAAAAAGCTATTTTAAAATCAGACATATCGAGTGCATAGAGGAGTTCTGTATCTATAATTCTTAAAATAATTGTTATGCTTTTTGTGAACGTTTATCGTGAGTAATTTAGTAAATTGTTAGTAAATTCCCCGGAAGTTTGCGGGGGGTATGCTAGTTCTGAACGTCACATGCTAATGTAAAAAGCTGTTTTTTGATATAAATATGAACTTGATTGAACAAAACATGCATGTATTGTATAACATAATGTCCTAGGTGTGTCATCTGATGAAGATCATCAAAGGTTAGTGCTGCATTTAGCTGTCTTCTGTGTTTTTGTGACATTATATGCTAGCTTGAAAAATGGGTGTCTGATTATTTCTGGCTGGGTACTCTGCTGACATAATCTAATGTTTTGCTTTCGCTGTAAAGCCTTTTTGAAATCGGACAGTGTGGTTAGATAAAGGAGAGTCTTGTCTTTAAAATGCTGTGAAATAGTCATATGTTTAAAAAATTGTTTTTGTATTTTTGAGGAATTTGTAATTCGCGCCACGCCTATCATTGGATATTGGAGCAGGTGTTCCGCTAGCGGAACGTCTAGATGTAAGAGGTTAATCTAACCACACTGTCCGATTTCAAAAAGGCTTTACAACGAAAGCAAAACATTAGATTATGTCAGCAGAGTACCCAGCCAGAAATAATCAGACACCTATTTTTCAAGCTAGCATATAATGTCACATAAACCCAGAAGACAGCTAAATGCAGCACTAACCTTTAATGATCTTCATCAGATGACACACCTAGGACATTATGTTATACAATACATGCATGTTTTGTTCAATCAAGTTCATATTTATATCAAAAAACAGCTTTTTACATTAGCATGTGACGTTCAGAACTAGCATACCCCCCGCAAACCTCCGGTGAATTTACTAAATTACTCACGATAAACGTTCACAAAAAAACATAACAATTATTTTAAGAATTATAGATACAGCACTCCTTTGTGCAATCGAGGTGTCCGATTTTAAAATAGCTTTTCGGTGAAAGCACATTTTGCAATATTCTCAGCAGATAGCCCAGCCATCACGGCTAGCCATTTAGACACCCACCAAGTTTAGCCCTGACCAAAGTCAGATTTACTATTACAAAAGTTTGATTACCTTTGTTGTCTTCGTCAGAATGCACTCCCAGGACTGCTACTTCAATAACAAATGTTGGTTTGGTCCAAAATAATCCATCGTTATATCCAAATAGCGGCGTTTTGTTCGTGTGTTCCAAGACACTATCCGAAGTGTAAATAAGGGTCACGAGCATGGCGCAATTCGTGACAAAAAAAATCTTAATATTCCATTACCGTACTTCGAAGCATGTCAACCGCTGTTTAAAATCCATTTTTATGCCATTTTTCTCGTAAAAAAAACGATAATATTCCGACCGGGAATCTGCGTTTAGGTAAACAGAGGAAATAAAACAAAGCATTCGGTCGACGCGGGCACGCGCCTGAGTCTCACAGTACTGTAACCAGCCACTACCCAAACGCGCTACTTTTTTTCAGCCAGAGCCTGCAAAGCCACGATTCAGCTTTTTGCCCGCCTTCTGAGAGACCATTGGAGCCGTAGGAAGTGTCACGTAACAGCAGAGATCCTTTGTTTTGGATAGAGATGACAAAGAAGGCCAAGAAATGGTCAGACAGGGTACTTCCTGTACAGAATCTTCTCAGGTTTTGACCTGCCATTTGAGTTCTGTTATACTCACAGACACCATTCAAACAGTTTTAGAAACTTTGGAGTGTTTTCTATCCAAAGCCAATAATTATATGCATATTCTAGTTACTGGGCAGGAGTAGTAACCAGATTAAATCGGGTACGTTTTTTATCCAGCCGTGTCAATACTGCCCCCTAGCCATAACAGGTTAAAGGGCATACATCAGATGAGGAGGAAGAACCTTGGCCCGATGTTGGCTCGATCCTAGACTCAACAGGTTCTCTATCAAGGCCACCGTCTCGTCGATCAAAATGTGTTTCTATCCACTCTAGCATCCACTCAGTTAAAAGAAATGAGGCTGCAGCTGAAGCTGCCGCATCCAAGGAGATTTTGGCAGTGTTGGATGAACAAGAAAGGGAAGCGATAGAACTTCAAAGGCTAGAGGCTGAAGGAAAACAGCGGCTGACACAATTTGAATCTGAGAACCTAGCCAGACAACAGGCAATGCAAGACAAGCGTAGAAAGCTTGAACGTCTAGAGGAAGTGAAGAAGTTGAACGCTGAAAGAGCTCGAGTAAAGGTCTACGATCAAGTCGAAGACCATTTTGAGACCACTGACTTTCTGCATGATGTTGAACCAGCAGGAGAACTTCAAGTTCTTAACCTCACAGTTCCTCCAGACCGCCCTCAATCTCTACCAGTCACAACGCAAGCCCTATATGCCTCAAGTCCCTCATTCATTCCTCAACCTCTACCAGTTACAAGTCAAGCTCTTAGTTCCCAAAGTCCACAATTGGTACCTCAAGCTCCACCAACTTCAGTGTCCATGCATCAAGTGCAGAACAGCTCTGATCTGGTCAACATGCTAGCAGAAGCTATAAGTGCCAATCGTCTCCCAATACCAGAGCCAGCATTATTCACTGGAGATCCTTTGAAATTCAAAGACTGGCAGCTATCTTTCGAAACATTAATAGACAGGAAAAACATTCCAAAGAATGAAAAACTGTATTACCTAAGAAAGTACTTAGGTGGTGCCGCAAAGAAAAATGTTGAAGGATTTTTCCTACTAGGCACTGAAGCAGCATACGACTCAGCCTGGCAGCTGTTGCAAAAACTTTTTGGAGACCCATTCATAATTGGGAAGTCCTTCAGAGACAAGCTGCATGGATGGCCAAAGATAAGCTCTAAGGATGGTTGTGAACTAAGAGACTTTGCAGACTTCCTCAAGAGCTGTGAGGCTGCAATGCCCCACATTAAGACATTGGAAGTTCTCAATGACTGCAATGAGAGTCAAAAGATTCTGCTGAAGTTGCCAGATTGGCTGGTATCCAGTTGGAACCGCAAAACGATGGAAGTCAGACAAGCAAACGCTGGGTAGCCACCATTCAAGGTGTTTGTAGACTTTCTATCAAAGGAAGCAGATCTCCCTTGCAATCCTATATCCTCAATACAAGCGCTCAAGAGTGTGGAAAGCGAGAAACCAAAGCATCCACGAAGTCAAACCATTCAAGCAAAGACACTGTCCACAAACACAACACAGAGCAACATCCCATCATGCATTTTTTGCAAAAGAACAGGACATGTCCTCGTCAAGTGCAGAAAGTTCAGTGAACAGACGGTTCAAGATCGTGTCAAGTTTGTGCAAGCAGAAAAGCTTTGCTTTGGATGTTTGAAGACCGGTCATCACTCAAGAACGTGTGATAACAAGAGTACGTGTGAAAGATGTCAGAAGAGACACCCAACATGTTTGCATGATGACAAGTTCAAGGAACATCAAAGGTCGACACCTCCAAAGGTAGACGACTACTCAAAGCACAGGGCAGACACCAAGGAAATAGCTGCAGCAGCAATTACCAACAGAGTCATACAAGAAGGCCTAAGCACACAAACGTCCTCAATCATACCAGTCTGGGTCTCGTCCACAAAACAGCCAGATCAAGAAGTTCTCATCTACGCGCTCTTAGACACGCAAAGTGATACGACTTTCATCCTAGATGAAGTGGCCCAAGAACTCAACACAAACAAAGAGAATGTCAGTTTGCGGCTGTCCACAATGTCTACAAGGTCAACAGTCATACTCTGCCAGAAACTGACAAGTCTACAAGTGAGAGGGTACAACTTAAAGAAAAGGATCCCATTGCCACCACTTTTCACACGAGAATTCATTCCAGCAGACAGGTCGCACATTCCAACTGCTGAAACAGCTCTAAAATGGCCTCATCTGGAACAATTGGCAGACAAGATTCCACCACCACTGGATTGCGAAGTAGGCCTTCTGATCGGCTATAACTGTCAACAAGCCCTTCTTCCAAGGGAGATCCTGTCCGGTGAAAAAAATTATCCATATGCACAGCGAACTGATCTCGGCTGCTCGACTCAAGCAAGTGACTACGGTGATGCAATAGGAACCGGTCACAGAATCATAGTGCGACAAGTGACACCTGCCGTGCAGCCATCAGTTGAGCTGAAGAGAGAAGTACACTTTGTGTGCAAAACTCAAGTCAAAGAGCTCAATCCAACAGACATAATCAAGGTCCTCGAATCTGTTTTCACAGATCACACTGCAGATGACAACCCAGTTTCTCAGGAAGACCTTCTCTTCTTGTTTAAAGTGAAAGAAAGTATAAGGCAGAAGGAAGACGGCCACTATGAACTCCCACTTCCTTTGAAGACGGACAAACCTAATCTCCCAGACAATAAACGAAGTGCAGTTCAGCTGAAAGAGTCTAACTGGCTGAAAGGACCCAACTTTATTTGGCAGCGGAGTCTTCCACGTGAAGAGGAAATGGTGGAAGAAGTAGAAACAACCGACCCTGAGCTTCGCAAGGCCCATGTCCACGCAGTCAAGATGAAAGAAGTGAATTCAATAGCGAATCGCTTCATTAAGTTTTCTGACTGGTCCAGAGCAGTGAGAGCCATCGCCAGGCTCCAGAAATTTGTCAGGGAATTCAAAGGACTACAACCAAGAACGAATGAAGCAACTAACCTTGAAGAAAGAAGAAAAGCGGAAATCTTCATTATCAAGCTGGTGCAAGAAGAAGCCTTCGCTGAAGACATCCATAAAATCAAGCTCCAGAAAGAACACACCATGAACAAGCGCAACAAGTTACACCAGTTGAATGCCTTCTTGGACAAGAACAACATCCTCAGGGTGGGAGAACGGCTATCCCAATCAGCATTGCACCATGACGTAAAACATCCCGCAATACTTCCGAAGAAATCCCATGTGTCAGCCCTGCTCGTCAAACATCATCATGTGCGTGTACACCACCAAGGAAGAGGCATGACTATGAACAAGTTGCGTGCAAACGGAATATGGATCTTGTGATGCGGAAATATGGTCTCCTCACACATTTACAAGTGCGTACAATGTAGGAGATACAGAAGAACTACAGAAGTTCAACAAATGACAGATCTTCCGGGTGAGAGAACAGAGACATCCCCTCCCTTTACTTACTGCGGACTTGATTGTTTTGGCCCCTTCATCGTAAAGGAAGGAAGAAAGGAATTAAAACGATATGGATTGTTGTTTACCTGCCTATGCTCCAGAGCAGTGCATATTGAAACACTAGATGACTTGACAACAGACGCATTCATAAATGCACTTCGAATGTTTGTAGCTATCAGAGGACCTGTACGCCAATTGAGATGCGATCGAGGAACACATTTCATGGGCGCTAAAAGAGTGTTTTTTGAGTCGCTCAAGGGAATGGATCAAGAACGTCAACGAGCAATCGGTTGTGAATTCGTTATGAACATCCCATCAGCAAGTCACATGGGTGGAGTCTGGGAGCGCCAAATTCGAACGATTCGGAGCATTCTGACTACCATGCTCGACAAGTCCGCAAGCAGACTCGACACCACAACTCTGAGATCATTTCTTTACGAAACAATGGCTATAATCAACAGCAGGCCACTAAGTGTTGAACATCTTCACGATCCCACCGGTCCAGAACCTCTCACTCCTAACCACATACTAACTATGAAATCTTCAATTATTCTGCCCCCTCCTGGACAATTCTGCAAAGAAGATCTCTATCTGTGCAAAAGGTGGAGAAGAGTGCAGTTCCTAGCCAATGAATTCTGGCAAAGATGGAAACGAGAATACCTGCTAAACCTCCAACAACGACAGAAATGGCAAAGAAAATCACGAAACTCACAAGTAGATGATATTGTGATTCTACAAGATGACAGCTCACCAAGAAACGAGTGGAAGCTTGCCAGGGTTGTAGAAGCTCATCCTAGTGCAGACGGCATGGTGCGAAAGCTGAAGCTACTAGTCAGTGACACTACACTTGGTAAAGGAAAACCACACACTAGATCAGTCCACCTTGAAAGGCCTATTCACAAGGTAGTTACCTTACTAGAGGCTAACTAAATCACATGCGTTCATTCAGACTTAAAACATTTTATTAATTATTTTCATAATTTTGTTTTAAAAGAAAATCCCACATTCCAAGTTAATGAGTGATTTGGTGGGAGTGTAAGTGTTGTTACATAGATCCTGTGTTCACTATGCATGATTAATACATAATTCAAGGTTTATTTGATGTAGTAAATAAATAAATGATTTATTGATGTATATATAAGAATTTAAATGTGATGTAACAGGTAAATTAACGTTAGGCCATTGTTTGTGTTTTTATGTTCCATCCCGGAACTAACGTTCTCTGTTGTGTTACTGCTACGGAATTTGTTGATTGACTGTGTGCAATCTAACTTAAGCAGATCTTAGTCTGAGTCATAATTGTTGATGGCAGAGGCTAAGAAAGACAGTAAAGGGACTTTCAAGGGACTTTAAGGATTCAATAACCTCTTTTCAGGACAAGCAGCCAACGAGGTATTTTGTTCAACCTATAGAACTTTGTTTATAGTCGCGCCAAGTTCTATTTGTATTGTCGCGCCAAGCGCCATTTGTATTGTTGCGCCGAGTGCCATTTGTATTTCTTTGTTTCAGTACTCTATAATTTATCAACGTTACTGTGTTCATTCAAACATATAGTTCTCACGGCGTGACGTGGATGAATCGGAGAAAAAGACGTGCAATACAATAAATGCCCGTTTCAAGGAACCAACCTGTGTCTGTTGTCGTGAAGAGAGCTACATTGGGTGATTGTGGAGGCCAGGTCATCTGATGCAGGACTCCAACACTCTCTTTGGTCAAATAGCCCCTTACACAGCCTGGAGGTGTGTTAGCTCATTGTCCTTTTGAAAAACAAATGATAGTCCCACTAAGTGCAAACCAGATGGAATGGTGTATCTCTGCAGAATGCTGAGGTAGCCATGCTGGTTAAGTGTGTCTTGAATTATAAATAAATCACAGACCGTGTCACCAGCAAAGCACCATCACACTATCACACCTCCTCCTCCATGCTTCACGGTGGGAACCACACATGCAGAGATCATCCGTTCACCCACTCTACATCTCACAAAGAGGCGGTGGTTGGAACCAAAAATCTCAAATTTGGACTCATCAAACCAAAGGACAGATTTCCACTGGTCTAATGTCCATTGCTTGTGTTTCTTGGCCCAAACAAGTCTCTTCTTCTTATTGGTGTCCTTTAGTAGTGGTTTCTTTGCAGCAATTCGACAATGACGGCCTGATTCACGCAGTCTCCTCTGACCAGATGATGTTGACATGTGTCTGTTACTTGAACTCTGTGAAGCATTTTTTGGGGCTGAAATTTCTGAGGCTGGTAACTCTAATGAACGTATCCTCTGCAGCAGACGTCACTCTGGGTCGTCCTTTCCTGTGGCGGTCCTCATAAGAGCCAGTTTCATCATAGCGCTTGATGGTTTTTGCGACTGCACATCAAAGTTCTTGATGTTTTCTGGATTGACTGACATGTCTTAGAGTAATGATGGACTGTAATTTCTCTTTGCTTATTTGAGCTGTTCTTGCCATAATATGGACTTGGTCTTTTACCAAATAGGGCTATCTTCTGTATACCACCTCTACCTTATCAGAACACAACTGATTGGCTCAAACGCATTAAGAAGGATAGAAATTCCACAAATTAACTTTCAACAAGGCACACCTGTTAATTGAAATGCATTCCAGGTGACTACGTCATGCCAAGAGTGTGCAAAGCTGTCATCAAGGCAAAGGGTGGCTGCTTTAAAGAATCTCAAATATAAAATATATTTTGATTTGTTTAACACTTTTTGGTTACTAAATCAAATCAAATGTTATCCTCTATGGGCTAGGTGGGACGCTAGCGTCCCCCCCGTGGTGCACTCCATCAACAGCAGGTGCATTTCAAGAGCGGCAAATTTGAAACCAAATAAATGTCAAAATTCAAATTTTTCAAACATACAACTATCTTACACCCTTTGAAAGATAAATATCTCCTTAATCTAACCACGTCGTCCGATTTCAAAAAGGTTTTACGGCGAAAGCATAAAGTTAGATTATGTTAGGAGAGTACATTGACAATAGCTGTGTGTAATGTTTTGTCAATTCAAAGACAGGGTCACCAAAACCATAAAACCAGCTAAAATGATGCACTAACCTTTTACAATCTCCATCAGATGACACTCCTAGGACATTATGTTAGACAATGCATGCATTTTTAGTTCTATCAAGTTCATATTTATATCCAAAAACAGCGTTTTACTATGGCATTGATGTTGAGGAAATCGTTTCCCTCCAATAACCGGCAGTCAAGTCAGCACCACAAATTAAATAATTAAAATGAGAAAACATTGGTAAAATATTATATTGTCATTTAAAGAATTATAGATTTACATCTCTTGAACGCAATCAACTTGCCAGATTTAAAAATAACCTTACTGGGAAATCACACTTTGCAATAATCTGAGCACTGCGCCCAGAAAAATACGCGTTGCGATACAGACTAGCCGCCATGTTGGGGAGATCTAAAATCGAAAATACTATGTAAATAATCCATTACCTTTGATTCTCTTCATCAGATGTCACTTCCAGGTATCACAGGTCCATAACGAATGTAGTTTTGTTCAAAAAAGCTCATCATTTATGTCCAAAAATCTCCGTCTTGTTAGCACATGATTTAAGCCCGCCGGACTTCACTTCATGAACGAGGGGAAAAAATATATTTACGTTCGTTCAAACATGTCAAACGTTGTATAGCATAAATCATTAGGGCCTTTTTTAACCAGAACATGAATAATATTCAAGGTGGACGAATGCATTCTCTTTTATAACGTATTGGAACGAGGGTACCCAACATGAACTCGCGCGCCAGAGTCTAATCGGCCATCACCGTTCCATGGCTCTTGTTCGGTCAGATCTCACAGTAAAAGACTCAAAACACTTTGTAAAGGCTGGTGACATCTAGTGGAAGCAATAGGAAGTGCCAAAACATTAATCAACCCCTGTGTGTTTCAATGGCATAGGCTTAAAGGTAATTCAACACATCAGGTATCCACTTCCTGTCAGAAAATGTCTCAGGGTTTTGCCTGCCAAATGAGTTGTGTTATACTCACAGACACCATTCAAACAGTTTTAGAAACTTTAGGGTGTTTTCTATCCATATATAATAAGTATATGCATATTCTAGTTACTGGGTAGGATTAGTAACCAGATTAAATCGGGTACGTTTTTTTATCCAGCCGTGAAAATACTGCCCCCTAGCCCCAACAGGTTATTGGTCACATACACATGGGTAGCAGATGCTATTGCGAGTGTAGCGAAATGCTTGTCATATGTGATATTTCATAGTTTTGACATCTTCGCTATTATTCTACAATGTAGAAAATAGTAAAAATAAAGATAAACCCTTTAATGACTAGGTGTGTCCAAACTTTTGACTGGTACTGCATATACAGTGCATTCGGAAAGTATTCAGACCCCTTGACTTTCTTCACATTTTGTTACATTACAGCCTTATTCTAACATGGATTGAACTGTTTTTTCCCCTCATCAATCTACACACAATTCCCCATATAGACGAAGCAAAAACATTTTTTTTAAATCTTTTTGCAAATATATTTAAAAATAAAAACAATTAATATCACATTTAGATAAGTATTCAGACCCTTTATTCAGTACTTTGGCAGCGATTACAGCCTCAAATCTTCTTAGGTATGACGCTAGAAGCTTGGCACACCTGTATTTGGGGAGTTTCTCCCATTCTTCTCTGCACAGCTATTTTCAGGTCTCTCCAGAGATTGTTAGATCTGGTTCAAGTCCGGGTTCTGGCTGGGCCGCTCAAGGACATTCAGAGACTTGTCCCGAAGCCACTCCTGCATTGTCTTGGCTCCTCTCTAATTTAATGTCATTGATAAAACAGAAATTTGAAATACTTTTCGAATGCACTGTAGATCTGACTGCATCCCATTTCTCTACCGTTTTCCAGAAGTGTACACTTGCACACTTCCCTTCATGGATTTAAAAGCATAGGATTGGTGTAAGCAATGGCTGTAGGGAGATTCCACCATTGTTAAAACCAGGGGACGCAACTGAAGTGAAGTCTGTTCATGTCATTGAAAGTACTACTTCAAACAGGGTTGGGTAGGTTACTTTCTAAATGTAATCCATAACATTTACTAGTTACCTGTCCAAAATTGTAATCAGTAACGTAACTTTTGGATTACCCAAACTCAGTAATGTAATCTGATTACTTGGATTACTTTCACCTTAAGAGGCATTAGAAGAAGACAAAAATAATCCATCAAACAAATTTTTGTGTCAAAATAGTGGTCTCTGACTTGTAGTCAGACTCGCTCAGATGGACCTTTTGCACCTTTTTTCAATGCTGAATTTGATGTCATTGAGAAAACAGAAAGGTGTGAATGTAATTATTGTTACTATTTTTTTCAATATCCTTTCTGAATTTAAAAGTAATCCAATAACTAATAATCAAGTTTTATATATTATTTTCGCTGGTAACGTAACCGATTACAGTACTTTTTTTTGCAATTCGATGTACATGTAATCAGCTATTCGCCAATCCTGGCTACAAAAAATAGTGACAATTATGTACGAAATTATGGGGAAAAGTGTATTAAAACGATCAGGATCAATGAAATTTCTCCAGTGACATCCTGTGATAAGGAGTCTGAGAATACATGTAGTGTCTCCTGTTGTGTTGACCATGTTCCACTGACAACCCCAGTCTCCCAGAGGGGAAGACTGTCTCAGGCTGCACTGAATGGCTGAGACGAGGGGTCAGAAAAGTCAGTCACTCAGTCTGTCCCTCGAGATGCCTCCCTCCCTCCTAGCCTCTTACACACAATTAATTCCTAGCCCTCTCTCTCTCGCTCTTACACACACACACACACACACACACACACCGTGGAAACCGCAGAGGGTGATATCACTCAACACCTACTGTAGCTACATCCCCCCAAGTGTTTTGTCTTATTTTGGGAGCCTTACTCAGACCAGAAGAATAGCAGCACAGGCAGGAAGAGTGGGACCCCTTGGTCGGCTCCTTGCCCTGGTCAAAAGTAGTGCGCTATATAGAGAATAGGGTGCCATTTGGGATGCATACATAGACACTTCATTTGAGCCTTCCTTCCATCCATGATGTCAGCAGGAAGCACTACCTTCTAGTTAGTCCACCCTCCCTCCAATGTTCACCTTCCGATTGTACAGTCTGTTCTTACTGTATATGCTATTTTAGACGGCCATCCTCAAGTCACCTGCTCTCTATCTCTGGGCTAACAACAGTGCTTAGATAATGTTTCATTAAGTAGACCACTATAGATAGAGTATGGTAGCTTAGGACTATCAATTAAACCCTGCTCAAATGCAAAGTATAGTTACAGTATAAGCATAAAAACACATTTCTACACAAGCTTTTCACAATCAGAGACAAAAAATATATAGGTAAGGTACACATGCCAATAGAATGGCTAAGGTTTCTATTACTTTCTAAGGTACAAATGTAGCCTAAGGTAAGCAAATATCAGCATTACCTAACACTATATTCTTGTGCGGGGGTGGGGTGGGGGGGGGGGGCAATTCCAGTCCTCGAGGGCCTGATTGGTGTCACAGTTTTGCCCCAGCTAACACACCTGACTCCAATAATCACCTAATCATGATCTTCAGTTTAGAATGCAATCTGATTAATCAGATGTGTTTGCTAGGGATGGAAAAAAAGTGTGACACCAATCAGGCCCTTGAGGACTGGAGTTGCCCACCCCTGCTCTAGTGACTACAGCATCAGACCGGTAAAACGCCTTTCACCTTGTCTGTTTAGATTTGGCTAGCATAGAAGCGGTCCACCAGGGACTCCGGTGTTGTCTGCTAGCTTCTTTCTCTAACAGTCTGCCTCTAACAAAACCCTCACCTGGTCTCTGAGGAGGTGTACACACACACACACTCATTTATTAACCTCTCCTACTCCCTGGGGAGGTGTTCTGAAGGCAGCAGCATAATCTCCAGGCAGGTCTGTCTGTCTGCATTGTCCTCACGTCCAGATTCTTCTCTGATTTACTGTCAGCTAGCAGGTAGATCCAGACTCTAAATCTACTGTATGGCCTGTCAGGAGGGAGATGAGGCTGAAAATGAGCTATATGCATGTGTTGGGCTCAGATAGTAGGGCAGCAGCATCTCTATAAAGCTGATAAATTGTCACCTCTAAGATGGGTTCCTTCATGTAGATCCCGTTCAGTGTGTTAGGGTTAGAGTATGGACCACAAAACTAAAATGATATCATATATAACTCAGAACTCATTATATTTCTATGGAATGGACCTATGTGGTGTAAAGTCCTGCATCGGGTCGGATACCCACGGTTCCCCGAGGTTGACCCACAAAAGAAATCAGCTGGCAGCTAGAATGAAAACATTATTTCAAACCGAGGGTCGGCTCGCAGTTCAGAGCATTCATATTGCAGGTCGGAAACGTTATAAATCAAGATAAAACATTTTTACAAAGGAGCTTGTTGTGTTGAATTGTGTTTTGAATTCCATTAGGCTATGTGAGCGGTGAGGCAGACGTGGCCTAGGCTACCAGCCACTCAGCGAAAGAGTGGAGTAGGGAACTGTCTAATATTTGTGTGATGCTGAAACATTCCTAATTTGTCCATGTGCAGAATTTATGTCCCTTTCCTTTACGGGACAATACGTTGCCAACTACATTTTCCCTGACTTCTAGCTCACATGAAAATGGCTAACATAACAGAAGCAATAAAAAGAAAGGTTCTGATGGTTGAATACACCGCCGTGAAAAAAGGTGGTGCACAATTGTAATCCCCTGTTTGGAAGCATTTTGGAGTCATTGTGGACAAGGAGAACAACCTGGTAGATGGATACACAGCCTGCAAAAGTGCAAGCGGTTATTTGTTTATGATTGAGTTAATAATCAGTTAATTATTACATTGAGACTTTTGTTCATTTAGACCATTTACAGGCCATATCAAGTTTAAATGTCACGTCCTGACCATAGTAAGATGTTATTTTCTATGGTAGAGTAGGTCAGGGCGTGACAGGGGGTGTTTTGTTTTTCTATATCTATGTTTAGTTCTAGTTTTCTATTTATATGTAGTTTTTTGGGGATGATCTCCAATTAGAGGCAACTGGTCCTTGTTGTCTCTAATTGGAGATCATACTTAAGTAGGGTTTTTTCCCACCTGTGTTTGTGGGTAGTTGTATTCTGTTTAGTCTTCAGTACCTGACAGAACTGTGAGCTGATCGTTTTCGCTTTTGTTATTTTCTTTAGTGTTCTGTATTAAAATAAAGTCATTATGAGCACTCAACACGCTGCGCTTTGGTCCCCTCACTATGACAGTCGTTACATTAAACCTGTACAGCTGGTAAAAGTTTGAGTAGCCAATTACCTACTAAATAAATGTAGGCTATTTTTGCAGCCTATAGCCTATTAGATTCTGGGAATTGTTTGTTTCAATGAAACTATTTGATTATCAAAACAATATTTAATATTAATGTATTGTTTTATGTCAGCTATAGGCTTTCATTAGGTAAGAAGAAGGCTCTTTTTCAAAGAGATTTTAGTTGTCAATGTGCCACATGATATTGTAAAAATAAGAAGATAGGCCTATCGTTCTCATGGCATGGTTTCCTTTAATCCAAATGTTAAATAGACATGCAGACAAATTAATTCATGTAGGGAGTCGAATAGACTAAAACGAGTAAAAACAACATGTGGATGTTATTTGGCGGGTCATGGATTGGCTCGCGGAAAAAAAAATCTGTCCTGATGTCGGCTATCGGGTGGGGCTCGGAATTGATGTGGCTGGCGCTGGCCGGGTGCGGCTCCATAAAACTGCTTCGTGCTGGACTCTACTAGTGTTCTAAGCAGATCCAATAGCTTGGAATGTACTCCATATCTGGTTTAAAGTTGTATAATATACAGTAGCGTCATTTCTTGATTGATACTAACTAGACTAGCCTGCATCTCAAATAACACCCTATTCCCTATACAGTGCACTACTTTTGACCAGAGCCCATTTGGGAACTGTTGGTTTGAGTTCATCTACATGCAGCCTGTGCGCTTGAACAATGAGTTCTATCAGGCAAAGCAAATGAACATGCTTTTGATTGTCATCCTCATGAAATGGCTGCAATTTGCCACCAATCAGATCACTACATCCCTGATATAACAGAGGAATTAAAGACTAACAATTACAGTGTTTTGTTCTAGACAGATCGGCTTAATAGACAGAAAAATAACCTGGGGAATACACTGTAATTATCCTACAATAACCAGACACACACAGTCACACATACAGACACACCTGTCTTTACGCTGAAGTCTTTATTCTGAAGCCCTAGTAAAGCCTGGGCCTGTCATCCAAATAATGCCCCCTGACCAAAAAGTGTCCCCCTCTGTGTCACAATGTGATTCGATAAACTATTACCTTCCATTGCTATATTCACAGTGTGATGACCTAATGATTAGAATTTTGACGATCATTTCAGCCAAAATTGTTTATCATTGCTATGCAAACAAGGCTGATTTCCGCAACAATTTCACTGTTCAAACAAGTTTTGTTAAGCTAATAAAATTAAAACATTACTTCAAACTACTTTTGGGTACGTTGTTAACATTACAACATTATATCCATGTCTTAAACATTGCTACGTTTCGGAAATGGCAAAGGAAACGTGTAATCTGCTTGACACATTAAAGTTACTTACCTTACAGATCACAAAGTCAGCTAATTTCCACTCCATTCATATGCAAATCATTTTGATTCATACATTGGCTTGTCTGGCTGTCATGTTTTTATTTTAACCTGCTCTTCCCTTGTCTACACTGAAATAATATAATTTCAGTAGTCCTCTATTATGATTCATTTTTTTTCTATCTCGCATAGCTCATTAGTACACCCTTGTGGTTGAATATATATGTATCGTTGGTCCTAGGATACAACAATGAATAATGTGGAAGAAATAAATACCATCAAAGTGATGGGATTAAGGGGACCTTAAGAGTCATATGTGTTGCTGCAGGCCTTATAAGATACTGTTGCTATGTGTCTAAAAACTCTGACACTATATGTTGCACAAGCTATCTATATTGGTCTTTGTGGTTAAGCCTTGGCTGTTGCGAGAGTGTGCTTGCAGGCTAGGTCTGAGTCAGACCGAAACTAGATAAAGAGAAGTAATCACTGTCTGGTTTTGACATTTTGATATTGTGTGACAGTGGACAATGCAAATAAATTCAGAGAAGCTACTGTACTAGGTTGCCTTATAAGGTAACCTCAGCTTATTGATACACACATACAGTACATTGACGTAGATGATCATACCACTAGGGAGTGATCACATGTATAAAATCAGCTGCACCCTTAGGTGGGGTGCGGAACTTACTCTGAAACATACGTGCTGTTTCCATTGTCAACTTCTGTCTCAAATTGCATTAATAAAAGTTTGATTGATTTACTTAAGATCTTGTCTGACTGCTGATTTCACCAATAAGCCAATGACTGACAAGGAACAAGGAACCTACCCAGACAAAAGGATACCGTACAACTTTTTAATTTTAATACATAAACTTTTATATTTTTTGGTAGACTTGTGTCAGTAAAAAAAAAAGTGTACACTCACATGGCAATCAGACTAAAATACTGAATTCTGGTGTGTGGAATATTGAGGTGATTGCTGTGTGGGTGGGAGGTTATGCCTGTCAGTCTCGAAAGGGGGACTTAAGAGGGAGACAGAAGTCCAGGCACTGCTGCTTCCTTTGTTCTGAGTGTTTGCAGTGCTAGTGTTTTTAGTTAATCTGTGTATCTCACATATTATGTGCCCAGTATAATAGAGCAAGAAAACTATCTTAGCAGATAATGACATCATGACAATAACAGTAGCTGTAGACGATGTAATGAAAAGTTGAAGGTTGGTTGGTAATGGAGGACATCAGGTGGATCCACATCTGGGTGTTGGGCAGAACCCCTAGGTCCTGGAGAACAGGAGCAGAGTTAAAGTGAACAGGTAAGGAGACAGAGACGTAAACAAGCAAACACACAGGTTACACTGTACTGTGAGAAGATTTGATGGATTGGCGCAGTGTTATAAATGGGAGATACATAATTTTCAACACTTTTGGAAGGTATAGCCTACCCCAAGCTGGTCCCCCTCTGACTCAGAGCATAGAGAATCAGACTGATATGAACTCAACGGTTATGGTGGATGGGATACCTCCTGCGGTGCTCAGACAGTTGAATAGGTACATTTTTATAAGCTCAGCATAACTACCATTTCTTGCTTTCTCAAATGTCAACCAAAGCTTAACATACTTTGTCTATTGGGCTTCACTGAAGTGTAGGGCGACAGTGCTTCAGTGGTCGACCGTCCAACTGCTAAAACTGGAGATTGTTTGTTTCCACTGAGGTAACCCTAGGAAGACAAAGATAAAAATATCAGTGCTAGAGAAACTAAAACTAGCTTCAGGTTATTTTGTGTGCAAATGCAAATAGTTATCAAATGAATTTTTTTATATTTACCTTAACAGATCGTGACCCCAGAGCAGCGAGGTTTCTCAGATCTCGCCATCCTTTCGTCCTTCTTCCAAACCAAGTAATTCGCCCGGAAGGTCGTAGCACTTGGTCCCCTTTTTGATTCTGCTCCGGTAGCTCTCCTTCTGTTTCTCCTGCACCTTGATAATGTTCAGTCTCACCTGTATTACAAATACATTTCTTACATATCTCTTGGAGGGCCAGTATATAAATTAACAGTAGACAATTATTTTTACATGGTCAAAAACCTCCACATCCTTCTCAGTCCGTGCCTGAAGGTGGTCCTCATAGGCGTTCCGATCTGGTTCGACAACTTCCACCACATCAGGTGGGGTTTCAGTGATCTGAAAGTACTATATTCAAAAATAGCAATAGACAAATAACAACACTAAGTCAATCACACATTTGAAAGACTATAATATATGTGATAATTGTATATACAATTGCATTGTTTACCTCAGTCAACAGCTGCGGCTCCCATCCATACTCGGTGGAGGCTTGGATGCTGCTGTTGAGTGCAAAGGTAATTACCTGCACATTGTTCTCGCATACTTCCTGGCTGGAATGGAGTCAATGGAATGATATCAACCACACACGTGTATGACACCATTTCATTTACTGCATTCCAGACATCCTTCACTTGCAGTCTCTATGGGGGTGCCACAGGGTTCAATTCTCGGGCCGACCCTTTTTCTCTGCATATACAGTTGAAGTCGGAAGTTTACATACACCTTAGCCAAATACATTTCAACTCAGTTTCTCACAATTCCTGACATTTAATCCTAGTAAACATTCCCTGTCTTAGGTCAGTTAGGATCACCACTTTATTTTAAGAATGTGAAATGTCAGAATAATAGTAGAGTGATTTATTTCAGCTTTTATTTCTTATATCACATTCCCAGTGGGTCAGAAGTTATTGTGAAGTAAACAATTAGTATTTGGTAGCATTGCATTTAAATTGTTTGTGTTGGCCACTCCAATACCTTGACTTTGTTGTCCTTAAGCCATTTTGCCACAACTTTGGAAGTATGCTTGGGGTCATTGTCCATTTGGAAGACCAATTTGCGACCAAGTTTCAACTTCCTGACTGATGTCTTTAAATGTTGCTTCAATATATCCACATAATTTTCCAGCCTCATGATGCCATCTATTTTGTGAAGTGCACCAGTCCCTCTTGCAGCAAAGCACCCACACAACAACAACCGTGCTTCACGGTTGGGATGGTGTCCTTCGGCTTGCAAGCCTCCCCCTTTTTCCTCCAAACATAACAATGGTCATTATGGCCAAACAGTTATATTTTTGTTTCATCAGATCAGAGGACATTTCTCCAAAAAGTACAATCTTTGTCCCCATATGCAGTTGCAAACCGTAGTATGGCTTTTTTATGGCGGTTTTGGAGCAGTGGCTTCTTCCTTGCTGAGCGGCCTTTCAGGTCATATCGATATAGGACTTGTTTTACTGTGGATAGATACTTTTGCACCTGTTTCCTCCAGCATCTTCACAAGGTCCTTTGCTGTTGTTCTGGGATTGATTTGCACTTTTCGCACCAAAGTACGTTCATCTCTAGG
The DNA here is from genome assembly GCF_965601325.2 of Salmo salar. Classification (NCBI taxonomy): domain Eukaryota; kingdom Metazoa; phylum Chordata; class Actinopteri; order Salmoniformes; family Salmonidae; genus Salmo; species Salmo salar. The sequence continues at coordinate 58,156,693 of NC_138296.1, read as the reverse complement.
AGACAGAACGCGTCTCATCCCTGAGCGGTATGACGGCTGCATGGTCCCATGGCGTTTATACTTGCGTACTGTTGTTTGTACAGATGAATGTGGTACCTTTAGGCGTTTGATCTAGAAGAAGAAGAAACGCACACCTATTAAGGCGAGGTGCTGGCTAATGGAGTAAACTTGAAAATAAGGGAGAGCCGCACACTCTAGGAGCTCAGATGCACAAATGTAATATCCAACGTTTCGACAGCCACGCTGTCTTCATCAGAGTTTGATCAAACACTGCGAGATGACTCGTTTATATAGTGTCAAAAGACACACAGGTGTCTGCAATCATGGCCAAGTGTGGCCTAATATCATTGGTTAATTCTCAAATATAAAAATGGCATACAGTGAGAGAAAAGTATTTGATCCCCTGCTTATTTTGTACGTTTGCCCACTGACAAAGAAATGATCAGTCTATAATTTTAATGGTAGGTTTATTTGAACATTGAGAGACAGAATAACAACAAAAAAAACGCATGTCAGAAATGTTAAAAATTGATTTGTATTTTAATGAGGGAAATAAGTATTTGACCCCCCTCTCAATCAGAAAGATTTCTGGCTCCCAGGTGTCTTTTATACAGGTAACAAGCTGAGATTAGGAGCACACTCTTAAAGGGAGTGCTCATAATCTCAGCTTGTTACCTGTATAAAAGACACCTGTCCACAGAAGCAATCAATCAATCAGATTCCAAACTCTCCTCCATGGCCAAGACCAAAGAGCTCTCCAAAGATGTCAGGGACAAGATTGTAGACCTACACAAGGCTGGAATGGGCTACAAGACCATCGCCAAGCAGCTTGGTGAGAAGGTGACAACAGTTGGTGTGATTATTCGCAAATGGAAGAAATACAAAAGAACTGTCAATCTCCCTCGGCCTGGGGCTCCATGCAAGATCTCACGTCGTGGAGTTACAATGATCATGAGAACGGTGAGGAATCAGCCCAGAACTACACGGGAGGATCTTGTCAATGATCTCAAGGCAGCTGGGACCATAGTCACCAAGAAAACAATTGGTAACACACTACGCCGTGAAGGACTGAAATCCTGCAGCGCCCGCAAGGTCCCCCTGCTCAAGAAAGCACATATACATGCTCGTCTGAAGTTTGCCAATGAACATCTGAATGATTCAAAGGACAACTGGGTGAAAGTGTTGTGGTCAGATGAGACCAAAATGGAGCTCTTTGGCATCAACTCAACTCGCCGTGTTTGGAGGAGGAGGAATGCTGCCTATGACCCCAAGAACACCATCCCCACCGTCAAACATGGAGGTAGAAACATTATGCTTTGGGGGTGTTTTCTGCTAAGGGGACAGGACAACTTCACCGCATCAAAGGGACGATGGACGGGGCCATGTACCGTCAAATCTTGGGTGAGAACCTCCTTCCCTCAGCCAGGGCATTGAAAATGGGTCGTGGATGGCTATTCCAGCATGACAATGACCCAAAACACACGGCCAAAGAAACAAAGGAGTGGCTCAAGAAGAAGCACATTAAGGTCCTGGAGTGGCCTAGCCAGTCTCCAGACCTTAATCCCATAGAAAATCTGTGGAGGGAGCTGAAGGTTTGAGTTGCCAAACGTCAGCCTCAAAACCTTAATGACTTGGAGAAGATCTGCAAAGAGGAGTGGGACAAAGTCCCTCCTGAGATGTGTGCAAACCTGGTGGCCAACTACAAGAAACGTCTGACCTCTGTGATTGCCAACAAGGGTTTTGCCACCAAGTCATGTTTGCAGAGGGGTCAAATACTTATTTCCCTCATTAAAATGGAAATCATTTTATAACATTTTTGACATGCGTTTTTCTGGATTTTTTTGTTGTTATTCTGTCTCTCACTGTTCATATAAACCTACCATTAAAATTATAGACTGATCATTTCTTTGTAAGTGGGCAAACGTACAAAATCAGCAGGGGATCAAATACTTTTTCCCCCCACTGTATCTAAAAAAAATGTTTCCCCCATCTCTACATGTATTAGGTCTCCTGATTTAAACCCGATCAAACTTGTTTGGCATCAACTGCAAACATTAATCCATAACTCTGCCAAGCCTACAGTAACAAGCAAAGATAAACTGATGAAGGCCATCAAGACGTTTCGGCTTGATTAATTGACAATACAACAAATACATTTAGCATCTCAGCAAGGTTTTACCCATGGTCGTGGAGCTGGGGGGGAAGTGCAACTAAAATGTAATTTAAATAAACATTTCTCCTCATTTTATTACATGAAGGCATAAAGGTGTTGATGAAGAACAGTTAGGGACAAATTAGGGGATTTTCACACCTACAGCAGCCGGGCTATGAAGAGTATTGTCCTGCTAATAGGAAACATTGTTTGCATGATGGGCTACACCTGCTAGAGTACACTTGTGGGAAAAAAAACTAGTTTTCAAAATGCCTCCAGCATTTACATCACTACTGTAAATAAAAACACAATCTTGTTTACATTCTTTATTGCAACCACAATGCCACAAATCATTTGCATCTACCTTTCCAATTACTTTTAGAGTTTGGGATTTACAGATGTTCACTGTGAGAATATCTAATAATAATCGCTTTGTAAATAAGGATGCATTATGAAAGAAATGGGCAGGATTCTGTGGTAATATTTTCCCTTTTAGAGACTATAATACTGTACATAATTTTCATTTCTCTTAGAATAACAGTTTTAGTAAATAATATGCTACAGTCCAGTTACAGCTTGTTCTGATCAAGTAAAAAGTATTTATTTGGGTGTGCTTGCAGGACAGAGGAATAGCAGTTCTTAACACTATTGTTCAGGATGAATGGAAAATTGTGTGTCAATTCATAAACAATGTGCCATCGCAAATCTCTCTTAATAATTCCATTTAGAGTATTGGAGGATTCTAAATTAATATCTAAGGGGCACTTTTTGTTAGAGCAAATCTGGAAAATGACATGTGCAAGAGACTGTGGTAATATTTTTCCTTTTAGAGAATATTAAACAGACATTCAATGACATCAGCAAGAGATAGGGTCCAGCATATGTCAGAGAGGTATTTTTGGGACCACATTGTGTCTATTGTCCTGCTAATAGCACTTGTGAAAAACAAGTGTTTGAAAACATTAACGATATCTCAGAGCTTATTTTGTTTTCAAGTAACAGAAAGTTACTGGCTGTACTAGAGAATTTGAAACCTATTTTAAATTCCTACATATAGTATATGAGACTGATTTTAAGAAATGTAGCTTAATTAAATTGATTAATAGTATGGTTTTTCTATTCCAAGAAAAACGAAACCCTCAGGAAAATATGCGTGACCTTTATTTAACTAGGCAAGTCAGTTAAGAACAAATTCGTATTTACAATGACGGCCTACGGGATTCCCAATAACAGCCAGTTGTGATACAGCTAACTTAACTAGGAAATACATTTGACGATACAATTCTCCCCCTACCCTCCATGGCAAGAATCTATTGTCCTGCTAATAGCCCATAATGGCGCTGGACAACGTGACCGGTTGGGAGTAGGCTACAGCACTACAGTAAGAACAAAATAATCCTAACATTTCCACACCCTAATTGTAGTCTAACAAATACCCAAACGGAGATTCAGGGAAAATAAAAATCGAATTGATTTATCAAGACCAGTCCCCATGCTCGTCTCAACCTCTGAATCCTCTTTTCCCCCCCTCGCCTCTTACATTAATTTTGAAATAGTTTTTTTTCCAGTAAGCAACAATGTTTACATTCATTAGCCTACTTTATTTCAATATTTCTGTCATTCAATGACATTTCTTCATTATGGATCCATATGGAAAATGACATGCGCAAGAGAAGGTGGTGATATTTTTCCTTTTAGAGACTATAATACATGGCGTCCAGGTCAGGATAACCAAAACATTTCTTTAATAAAAGACTATCAGAAAGAATGTTGGTACTTATTTATTTTGATCCAAATCCATGAATGAGTGAGTCACTCGGCTTTATGTAGGTGCCGAGGCTATATGACTGCGTCATCAACTTGATTATTTAGCAGACATCACTTGCTTATATTTCAGTCAACACATATCTTAAGAATATCATGGAATTTAACATTTTCATTTCTCTTAGAATAAAAACAGCATAACAACAGTTTTACTAAGTAATACTGACAAGTAGAAACAAAAAGTGTGTTTTTCCAGGTGTGCGCATGCATGACATAGGAATAGCAATTCTTACACTGTTTAAAATTCAATCACCTTCTTCATCCAGTTAACCTGTTATGGCTAGGGGGCAGTATTTTCACGGCTGGATAAAAAACGTACCCGATTTAATCTGGTTACCACTCCTGCCTAGTAACTAGAATATGCATATAATTATTGGCTTTGGATAGAAAACACCCTAAAGTTTCTAAAACTGTTTGAATGGTGTCTGTGAATATAACAGAACTCATATGGCAGGCAAAAACCTGAAGATTTCATGCAGGAAGTGGCCTGTCTGACAAGGTGTCGTTCTTCTTGTCTCTGTTTAGTGAAGAGTGAGGATCTTAGCTGTCCCATGACACTTCCTACGGCTGCCATAGGTTCTCAGAAGGCGGCAAAACGCTGAATCGTGGCTTTGCAGGCTCTGGCTGAAACAAAGTAGCGCGTTTGGGTAGTGGCTGGTTACAGTACTGTGAGACTCAGGCTCGTGCCCGCGTCGACCGAAAGCTTTGTTTTCTTTCCTCTGTTTAGCTAAATGGACATTCCCGGTCGGAATATTATCGCTTTTTTACGAGAAAAATGGCATAAAAATGGATTTTAAACAGCGGTTGACATGCTTCGAAGTACGGTAATGGAATATTTAGATTTTTTTTGTCACGAATTGCGCCATGCGCACGACCCTTCTTTACCATTCGGATAGTGTCTGGGACGCACGAACAAAACGCCGCTATTCGGATATAACGATGGATTATTTTGGACCAAACCAACATTTGTTATTGAAGTAGCAGTCCTGGGAGTGCATTCTGACGAAGACAACAAAAGGTAATCAAACTTTTATAATAGTAAATCTGATATTGGTGAGTGCTAAACTTGCCGGGTGTCTAAGTAGCTAGCCCGTGATGCCTGGGCTATGTACTTAGAATATTGCAAAATGTGCTTTCACCAAAAAGCTATTTTAAAATCGGACATAGAGTGCATAGAGGAGTTCTGTATCTATAATTCTTAAAATAATTATGCTTTTTGTGAACGTTTATTGTGAGTAATTTAGTAAATTGTTAGCAAATTCCCCGGAAGTTTGCGGGGGGTATGCTAGTTCTGAACGTCACATGCTAATGTAAAAAGCAGTTTTTTTGATATAAATATGAACTTGATTGAACAAAACATGCATGTATTGTTTAACATAATGTCCTAGGTGTGTCATCTGATGAAGATCATCAAAGGTTAGTGCTGCATTTAGCTGTCTTCTGGGTTTTTGTGACATTATATGCTAGCTTGAAAAATGGGTGTCTGATTATTTCTGGCTTGGTACTCTGCTGACATAATCTAATGTTTTGCTTTCGCTGTAAAGCCTTTTTGAAATCGGACAGTGTGGTTAGATAAAGGAGAGTCTTGTCTTTAAAATGCTGTGAAATAGTCATATGTTTGAAAAATTGAAGTTTTTGTATTTTTGAGGAATTTGTAATTCGCGCCACGCCTATCATTGGATATTGGAGCAGGTGTTCCGCTAGCGGAACGTCTAGATGTAAGAGGTTAATTGAAATTCAATTTTTAAGTAGTGCACAATTATCAGTTTCTATTTGGTTTATGTCGCCCATTCATTGTCAGTTAGACACATTAGCGCCTTGGGACCCAAAATCATAAAATCAGTGCTCCAACTCCCTCTTGCGCTGGTCTGGAGAAAATGAAGCAGTGACGCAGGGTACCGTACTAAACCACAAATTACCTCTAAATCCAGCAGCAAAATCTCAAAACATTTCGTTGAGCAACCACTATGTGCACAGTAGCAAAGTTAACCAGCATGTTGATGTTGAGAACAATGTGGCGGAGGCGAGAATACAGCTCTTGCCTTAATTGTCTATAAAAAGTGAGTAAAGAGGAGACCAACTTAATTAGGTCTATAATCAATAGCCTAACTGTTAAATGTGCTTGGCTTTATAAATCATCCATATACATCTACAGAAATAAGACAGATCCTGCTTCTGTTTGAATGTTTGTTTAATAGCCTACTGATTCCGTGAGCACCAAGCCTCACACAACATGTCAGATTAAACAATTTTACAAAATAGTCTGTTTTTAATCTTTGCTATGATGCAATAAAGGCTTCAGACTTTTTTCGTTAAAACAGCTGCTGGTATTATTTATAATTTATTTAATGTAGTTTACACTTCCAAATTTTCTGAAAAACAATATTCATAATAACAATACAACTTATTTCTTGATCTCCTTTTGTTTTTATCATCATCGTTAATGCCATCACAGAGCATACGAGTCATTTATGATTTGAAATGCAAAATAATTACCGTAAATAATATATTAACCATTTCCTTTTGGGAAATTGCATTCACGAATGAATGTGACTGTTTAACCTTTGCTGTAATAAAGGCTTTACAAAAAAAAAAACTTGACTCTCTAGTAAGCTTATTATATATTTAGTGCTGTTTACATTTTATCCAAAACGGTCTAACAGCACCTGTTTGGCACACAATATGCATGTAGCGCTTGCTCCTTACCTTCTTTTTCTTGATCTCTAGTATTTTCCACAACTTAGTAACATTTACTCCACACATCCGACTCCCCTTTTACCTCCTGCGCAACCAGTAAACATTACCGTTTCAAGTTTGTCACGTCCTCTGCATCCATTTTGCAGTCACGTGATCGGAGTTTGTTATAACCAATTTATTGATTTGATTATGCTATGCGTCAGGCCCTATTGGTCACATGCATGCGATGCATACAAGTAAAGAGAACAGGGGTTGAGGGAATAGGGAATGTATTTCCTAAACAAATGTGGGATTTCGGTAACCAAACCTTTCAGTCAGAACTGGCTGTAATTATGTTGCAGCTTCAGCAACACGGACAGCATGATAAACACTGTTGAAGTTCTGTGGTCGCTGCAGCAGGGAGGAGAGCGAGACAACAGGTGCTAGTCACAGTGTCACTTGTTATTTTTTTAACACAGCAAGTCTGAGCCTGGCCAAGCACAATCAAATCAATTGCGTCAGACTCATTTGTGTCTTCATTATTTAATCAAACAGTGTGCCTAAAGCATCAGACAAGCTCAGTGCATGTAGCTGATTTGATTAACACATAGGATGTGTCTATATGGAAAAATACACGTTTCAAAAATGTTGACCAAACGATTGGTCGAAAGAACAAACGACTCTCGGTCGACAAATTTTAAAAATCAGGGACAGCCCTACGGGAAGGTGTCTACTATAATTCCTAGCCTAAGATACCACATGACAAATCCCTCAATAATTATAGACCCATTACCCTGACCACACTACTCAGCAAGTGCATGGAAAGACTGGTTGTCAAAGAACTAACAATGCAAACAGAACCTCTTCAGTTTGTTTATTAGACAAACCTGGGTGTAAAAGATAGAAGATGCCACACGAACTCTCCTGGACAAAGTCTACTTCCATCTTGACAAAGTTAACATGTCAGGCATTGTCTCATATCAGATACTGCTACAATATGCTGTCCTAACATTCGAAAATGTAACCAAGGTGTCATTGTCCACTGAACCCCCTTTCATCCCCAAAAATGTCAGTTAAATCTTCCCAAAAACTATAAACCTTTAGCTAAGAATTTTGTTTTCAGGAGCTAGTCTTCACCACCCACTTCTACATCTAGCTAAGGTGCTTGTGGTGGAATCAGTATTTAAGAAATTCAAAATGTGCAACAAAAGAATGGCTAGCTAACGCATTAGCTAGCTAGTGTCTGCATCAGTCTCAAATCAATTCATATGAAACGAAAGGGATGCTAACAACGCCAGTTAACACACAATGCTGAATACTCACTCTAGCTAGCTATCGGTTCTGCCGTGATTAGTGAGCCGAGTAATACAGCAGAGCTGACTGCGACGTTATCGCGTTGGCCAAATGTAACAAAGTAGCGAGGCACAGTGCCAGCTGTCAAGAGTTAGCTACATGCTGATTTCTGAGAACAGTCCCATAACTTTGGTGCTGTACAACTTCAACAAGCTGGCAAACTAGCTACTGTACGGCCATTCAAACAAGCTTGCACTAGGCAATGACAAGATGATCATGTCTCCGCCCTAACACTGGGAGTCGTTGTCCCAAAGGTGGGAAGCGACAAGCTTAGGTCAAAATACTGCTTAGGCTTTGCCAGCAGCATACCACCCTGCATCCCACTGCTGGCTTGCTTCTGAAGCCAAGCAGGGTTGGTCCTGGGTGGTCCCCGGATGGGAGACTAGATGCTGCTGGAAGTGGTGTTGGAGGGCCAGTAGGAGGTACTCTTTCCTCTGGTCTAAAAAAATAGTGATTGGGGACCTTTCCCTGTGTAGGGTGCAGTCTTTAGGATGGGACGTTAAACGGGTGTCCTGACTCTCTGTGGTCACTTAAAGATCCCATGGCACTTATTATAAGAGTAGGGGTGTTAACCCGTGTCCTGGCTAAATTCCCAATCTGGCCCTCATACCATCACGGTCACCTAATCATCCCCAGCTTACAATTGGCTCATTCATCCCCCCTCCTATCCCCGTAACTATTCCCCAGGTCGTTGCTGTAAATGAGAATGCATTTGGCTTATTTTGGACAGATTTTGGCGAGAGTGGCTTCGTCTCCTCCCCTCTTGCTCAGCTGATCAAACATGGTCTGCCGTAGTAGCCAGTGCATAATAGCTACCGAGAGCAGAGTGATTTTAAGAATCAGGAACTAGTGTTGGGCGGATGAGCAAAAATCAAACATGTTAAAAGTTCCATGTCCTACAAGACAGATCTGTTGAGGGACGAGCATCACGTAGGAGTGAAGCCACCAAATGTGAGAAGATAATGTCAGGATCGTATTAATAAAGTTTCTCAGCCTTTAACACAGTGCAACCTCACCTGCTACTGATATGCCTTCGTGACCTACAGTGTCTTCAGAAAGTATTCATACCCCTTGACATATTCCAAATATAGAACACTATAAAAGGAAAGCACTCTAGGTCTACAACTAAAACACCCACCCACTGCACGCATCCTTCAACATGCTGCCGCCCGGTCGGAGATTAAAAGGTGCCACACGCAACAACAAATAAAAGTTTACAAAACAATCCTTCAGTGACAATTCTCTATGGTGGAACCGACATGGAAAAGCTCAATGTGTGGAATGTGCATTTTTATGTCTGCTTTTATCCTTTAATGTAGTTATGTATTTTTGTTGTTGTTGATCCTTTCAATGCCAAGAGCGCCAACACAATTTTCCATTTTGTGCAAACCTAATGGACAATTAGGTTTTCTAATTCTAATTCTCTTTCAGCCTTCGAAGCCTACCCAACTTCACTTCATAAATACTTATCATGATTCAATCAGCGGAACAAAGAAACTCATACATGTTAAAACCTCCAAGAGCGAGAAAAATGTGTCCGTTTTACACTTTACACAAAGTAGCTGAACAATCTAACTAACTAGCATGACTAGGGTCATCTTTTTTTCTTGGTAAAAAAAATTCAAGCCATTGTAGCAAAAACCATGCAATCCTGATACTTGACTCGAAATAGAGGAAGTTTGGGAAAACTCCATGCTCAGGGGAAAGGGCCTGCCTCGGTGCTGGAAGACAGCAGTTCAGTCCTTTTGAGGTTGAAAGGAATTTGACGAAGTCCCCCACCTCTAGAATGTTACGGTAAAGCAATCACCCTTAGTTAAAAGGTCCAATGTAGCCCTCTCAGTATCAAATAATTTAAGTGTGCTGCGCCCATCATTGTTGGCTCAATAACCCATATTTTTTATTTAGCATTGTTGTCAGGAAAAATTCCAAAAGTATAGAAATCATCTTGTGCTGCCACTCCATAAGGGTGGGGATAGTAGTGATCAAAATAATTTGTGCCCAATTTCAAGGCTTCTTTGTCTAGCTAAGATTCTTGAATCATTGGTAAATGTACAACTTTGCCCTTTTTTATCTGAGAAATGTATTTATAATGTAAACCAAATCAGGGTTTAGACCTGGTCATAGCAGTATTAGAGCAGCCACTTTAGTTGTTAATGATCTTGTCAATGCTTTAGACTCTAAAATGAAATGGGCTGCTTTGTTTGTGGACCTGTCAAAAGCTTTTGATACTGTTGATCATGCCATGTTATTGAATAAGTTGTCCTCGATAGGCCTGAGCTCTGACACCTGTTCTTGCTTTCGTGAACATCTTAGTGACGGAACTAAGGCCATGGTGAAGGTCGAAATTCTTGAAATACATAAAGGTGTTCCGCAGGGGTCGATACTAGGACCTAGGTTCTTTTCACTATTTACATAAATGCTATTGATCAATCTGTTAAATCGTAAATGTCATCTATATGCGGATTAGAGCTGGCCCAATTTAGTCGACTGGTTGATTGATAGGCTGTTGGTAGACCGAGATTTCTTTTGTCGAGCAGTAGAAAAAAAAAAAGTCTAAGTGGACTACTCCATTGTGGAGGCTGTGGGGATGGCACAGTCCATCACTCTAAGACATGTGCTACTGAAATTGTATATTGTTATATTTTGTAAGAACAATGGTGCAACACTTTCTCCCACGTTAGACAGCGGTCACTGTCCAGGGTTCTGAAACATTGCGCTGTTGAATTGGCACCTTTTCCTAGACCATGTTGCTATATGCATAAAAGCAAAGTTAACCAGCATATTGGTGTGGCAAACAATGCGGCGGAGTCAGCTGCGGAGTTAGGAGATGCGAAAACAGCCCTTGCCTTAATTGTCTAAGAAAAGTGAGGGGAAACCCCAACTTAATTAGGTCTATAATCAATTGACTACCTGTTAAATGTGCCTGGCTTTATAAATAAATCTATACACCACACACACACACACACACACACCACACACACCACACACACACCCCCCCCGGCATTCAGAAAGTATTCACACTTAGATAAAATAAATACAGTCGCTCAATCTACACACAAAGCACCATAATGAAAAATCGAAAACCGGTTTAGACATTTTTGCAAATGTATTAAATATAAAAAAACAGATACCTTAATTACATAAATATTCAGACCCTTTGCTATGAGACTAAATTGAGCTCGGGTGCATCCTGTTTCCATTGATCATCCTTGAGATGTTTCTACAACTTGGAGTCCACCTGTGGTAAATTCAAATGATTTGACATGATTTGGAAAAGAACACACCTGTCTCTATAAGGTCCTACAGTTGACAGTGCATGTCAGAGCAAAAACCAAGCCATGAGGTCGAAGGTATTGTCCGTAGAGATCCTAGACAGGATTATGTCGAGGCACAGATCTGGGGAAGGGTACCAAAACAATGTCTGCAGCATTGAGGGTCCCCAAGAACACAGTTTTCTCCATCATTCAATGGAAGAAGTTTTGAACCACCAAGACTCCCTCCTCCTAGAGCTGGCCGCCCAGGCTAAACTGAGCAATCTCTGTGGAGATGGGAGAACCTTCCAGAAGGACAACCATCTCTGCAGCACTCCACCAATATGCCTTTATGGTAGAGTGGCCAGATGGAAGTAAAAGGCACATGACATATCGTTTGCCATAAAAAGGTACCTAAAGGACTCTGACCAGGAAAAACAAGATTCTCTGGTCTGATGAAACCAAGATTGAACACTTTGGCCTGAATGCCAAGTGCCACGTCTGGAGGAAACCTGGCACCATCCCTGCGGGGAAGTATGATGGTGGCAGCATCATGCTGTGGTGATGTTTTTCAGTGGCAGGGACTGCGAGACTAGTCAGGACGGAGGGAAAGATGAACGGAGAAAAATACAGAGATCTTTGAAGAAAACATGCTCCAGAGCGCTCAGACTGGGGCGAAGGTTCACCTTCCAACAGGACAACAACCTTAAGCACACAGCCAAGATAATGTAGGAGTGGCTTTGGGACAAGTCTCTGAATGTCCTTGAGTGGCACAGCCAAAGCCCAGACTTCAACATGATCGAACATCTCTGGAGACCCGAAAATAGCTGTGCAGCGACACTTCTTTGTAGAGAAGAATGGGAGAAATTCCCCAAATACAGGTGTGACAAGCTTGTAGCGTCATACCCAAGAGGACTAAATACTGTAATCTTTGCCAAAAGGTGCTTCAACAAGGTACTGAGTAAAGGGACATATTTAATAAACGTTCAAACATTTCAAACAACCGGTTTCTGCTTTGTCATTGAGGTATTGTGTGTAGATTGAGAATGTCTTTTTTTTTATATCCATTTTAGAATAAGGCTGTAAGGTAACAAAAGGTGGAAAAAGTCAGGGGGTCTGAAAACTTTCTGAATGCAATGAATATCTACAGATGAAGTCGAAAGTTTACATACACTTAGGTTGGAGTCATTAAAACTCGTTTTTCAACCACTCCACACATTTCTTGTTAACAAACTATAGTTTTGGCAAGTCGGTTAGGACATCTACTTTGTGCATGACACGAGTCATTTTTCCAACAATTGTTTACAGATTTTTCCACTGTATCACAATTCCTGTGGGTCAGAAGTTTACATACACTAAGTTGACTGTGCCTTCAAACAGCTTGGAAAATTCCAGAAAATGATGTCATGGCTTTAGAAGCTTCTGGTAGGCTAATTGACATCATTTGAGTCAATTAAAGGTGTACCTGTTGATGAATTTCAAGGCCTACCTTCAAACTCAGTGCCTCTTTGTTTGACATCATGGGAAAATCAAAAGAAATCAGCCAAGACCTCAGGAAATATAATTGTAGACCTCCACAAGTCTGGTTCATCCTTGGGAGCAATTTCCAAATGCCTGAAGGCACCACGTTCATCTGTACAAACAATAGTACGCAAGTATAAACATCATGGGACCAGGCAGCCGTCATACCGCTCAGGAAGGAGACGCGTTCTGTCTCCTAGAGATGAATGTACTTTGGTGCGAAAAGTGCAAATCAATCCCAGAACAGCACCAAAGGATATTGAAGATGCTGGAGGAAACAAGTACAAAAGTATCTATATCCAAAGTAAAACGAGTCCCATGTCGACATAACCTGAAAGGCCGCTCAGCAAGGAAGAAGCCACTGCTCCAAACCCGCTATAAAAAAGCCAGACTATGGTTTGAAGAGGGACTGGTGCACTTCACAAAATAGATGGAATCCTGAGGCAGGAAAATTATGTGGATATATTGAAGCAACATCAACACATCAGTCAGGAAGTTAAAGCTTGGTCGCAAATGGGTCTTCCAAATGGACAATGACCCCAAGCATACTTCCAAAGTTGAGGCAAAATTGCTTAAGGACAACAAAGTCAAGGTATTGGCATGGCCATCACAAAGCCCTGACCTCAATCCTATAGAAAATGTGTGGGCAGAACTGAAAAAGCATGTGGAAGCAAGGAGGCCTACAAACCTAACTCAGTTACACCAGCTCTGTCAGGAGGAATGGAACAAAATTCACCCAACTTATTGTGGGGAAGCTTGTGGAAGGCTATCCGAAACGTTTGACCCAAGTTAAACAATTTAAAGGCAATGCTACCAAATACTAATTGAGTGTACGTAAACTTCTGACCCACTGGGAATGTGATGATAGAAATAAAAGCTTAAATAAAATCACTACTATTATTCTGACATGTCACATTCTTAAAATAAAGTGGTGAACCTAACTGACCTAAAACAGGGAATTTTTACTAGGATTAAATGTCAGGAATTGTGAAAAACTGAGTTTAAATGTATTTGGTTAAGGTGTATGTAAACTTCAACTGTATTTATACACAGTACCAGTCAAGTTTGGACACACCTACAAGGGTTTTTATTTTTTACTATTTTCTACATTGTAGAATAATAGTGAAGACATCAAAACAATGGAACATATGGAATCATGTAGTAGCCAAAAAAAGTGTTAAATCAAAATATATTTTATATTTGAGATTCGTCAAAGTAGCCACCCTTTGCTTTGATGAGAGCTTTGCACAGTCGTGGCATTCTCTCAACCAGATTCATGAGGTAGTCACCTGGAATGCATTTAAATTAACTTAATTAGCATACTGGTTATTATTCGGAATTTCAGATGACTGACGTGCCCAAAGTAAACTGCCTGTTACTCAGGCCCAGAAGCTAGGATATGCATATACTTGGTAGCATTGGATAGAAAACACTCTGAAGTCTCTAAAACTGTTAAAATAATGTCTGAGTATAACAGAACTGATATGGCAGGCGAAAATCTGAGGGAAAATACATCCGGAAATATTTGAGGTCATTGGCCATTTCAATGCTAGCCTATGGGAAATACAAATAGATAGGACCCAGATTGAAGTTCCTATGGCTTCCACTAGATGTCAAGTCTTTAGAAAGGGTGTCAGGCTTGTTTTTTGAAAAATGAGCAAGTAGGTGTAGTTTTTCCAAGGTGTCTCATTAGAAAAGTAATATTGTTGGCGCGTGAATGAGGTGCGCGCTCTTCGTTATTTATCTTCCCAATTGAACATACTATTCTCCGTCTTAAATATTATAGTTTATTTAGATATTAGAGTACCTGAGGATTAATTAGAAACATCGTTTGACTTGTTTGGAAGAACTTTACAGGTAACTTTTTGGATTTGTTTGTATGCATGTTGAATGAGTGGATTACTGAGATCATTGGTGCCAACTAAACAGACTTTTTTGGATATAAAGAAGGACTTTATCGAACAAAACAACCATTCATTGTGTAGCAGGGACCCTTGGGATTGCAAACAGAGGAAGATCTTCAAAAAGGAAGGTGACTCATTTAATCGCTATTTGTGATTTTGTGACGCCTGTGCTGGCTGAAAAAGTATTGATATGGGGCGCTGTCCTCAGATAATCACATGGTATGCTTTCACCGTAAAGCCTTTTTGAAATCTGACAACGCGGTTGGATTAACAAGAAGTTAAAATTTTAAATGTATGACGCTTGTATTTTCATGAATGTTTAACATTACGATTTTTGTATTTTGAATTTCGCGTTATGCAATTTCACCGGATGTTGTCGTAGGTGTCCCACTAGCGGTTCATGCGCCCAAACAGGTTAACAAGTGTGCCTTGTTAAAAGTTAATTTGTGGAATTTCTTTCCTTCATGCTTTTGAGCAAATCAGTTGTGTTGTGACACAGTAGGGTGGTATACAGAATATAGCCCTATTTGGCAAAAGACCAAATCCATATTATGTCAAGAACAGCTCAAATAAGCAGAGAAACAACAGTCCATCATTACATTAAGACATGAAGGACAGTCAATCCGGAAAATGTCAAGAACTTCGAAAGTTTATTCAAGTACAGTCGCAAACACCATCACGCTCCATGATGAAACTGGCTCTCATGAGGACTGCCACAGAAAAGGAAGACCCAGAGTTACTTCTGCTGCAGAAGATACGTTCATTAGAGTTACCAGCCTCAGAAATTGCAGCCCAAATAAATGCTTTAGAGTTCAAGTAACAGACACATCTCAACATCAACTGTTCAGAGGAGACTGTGTGAAGCAGGCCTTCATGGTCAAATTGCTGTAAAGAAACCACTACTAAACACCACCAATAAGAAGAAGAGACTTGCTTGGGACAAAAAACATGAGCAATTGACATAAGACCGGTGGAAATCTGTCCTTTGGTCTGATGAGTCCAAATTTGAGATTTTTGGTTCCAACCGCCATGTCTTTGTGAGATGCAGAGTAGGTGAACGGACGATCTCCGCATGTGTGGTTCCCACCGTGAAGCATGGAGGAAGAGGTGTGATGGTGCTTTGCTGGTGACACTGATTTATTTAGAATTCAAGGCACACTTAACCAGCATGGCTACCACACCATTCTGCAGCGATAGGCCATCCCATCTGGTTTGCGCTTAGTGGGACTATCACTTGTTTTTCAACAGGACAATGACCAAACACACCTCCAGGCTGTGTAAGGGCTATTTGACCAAGGAGAGTGATGGAGTGCTGCATCAGATGACATGGCCTCCACAATCACCCGACCTCATCCCAATTGAGATGGTTTGGGATGAGTTGGATCGCAGCAAACAAGTGCTCAGCATATGTGGGAACTCCTTCAAGACGTTTGGTAAAGCATTCCAGGTGAAGCTAGTTGAGAGAATGCCAAAAGTGTGCCAAGCTGTCAAGAATCTCAAATATAAAATATACGTATTTGTTTAACACACACACACACACATACAGTATTCAGACCTTGACGTTTTGCACATTGTTACATTACAGCCTTATTCTAAAAGCAATTCTCAGCAATCTACACACAAAGCCAATAATGACAAAGCGCAAACAGGTTTTTGCAAATTTATTAAAAATAAACAGAAAGACCTTAAGTATTCAGACCCTTTGCTATGAGACTAACTTGAGCTCATCCTGTTTCCATTGATCATCCTTGAGATGTTTCTACAACTTGATTGGACATGATTTGGAAAGGCACACAACACACCGGCCTATATAAGATCCTACAGTTGACAGTGCATGTCAGAGCAAAAACCAAGCCATGAGGTCGAAGGTATTTTCAGTAAAGCTCCGAGACAGGATTGTGTCGAGGCACAGATCTGGGGAAGGGTACAAAAACATTTCTGCAGCATTGAGGGTCCCCAAGAACACAGTTGCTTCCATCATTCTTAAATTGAAGACTTTCGGAACCACCAAGACTTCCTAGAATACAGAGGCTGAATACTTATGTAAATAGTTTATTTTTAATAGATTTGCAAAAATGTTGAAAACACTGTTTTTGTTTGTTCATTACGGGGTATTGTGTGTAGATTGATGAGGGACATTTTTTTTTTGATTTAACAAAATGTGGAAAAAGTGAAGTGGTCTGAATACTTTCCGAGTATTACTCACCAAAAAAATAAACGCAACAGGTAAAGTGCTGGTCCCATGTTTCATGATCTAAAATAAAACATCCCAGAAAGTTCCATATGCACAAAAACCTTATTTCTCTCAAATGTTGTTTACAAATATTTGTTTACATCCCTGTTAGAGCAATTCTCCTTTGCCAAGATAATCCATCCACCTGACAGACGTAGCATATCAAGAAGCTGAGAGCATGATAATTACAGGACAGCAGGTAGCCTAGTGGTTAGAGCGTTGGGCCAGTAACCAAAAGGTTGCTAGATCGAATCCCCGAGCTTACAAGGCAAAAATCTGTCGTTCTGTCCCTGAACAAGGCAGTTAACCCACTGTTCCCCGGTAGGCAGTCATTGTAAATAAGAATTTGTACTTAACTGACTTGCCAAGTTAAAAGGTTAAATAAATAAAACAATT
This sequence comes from Salmo salar, assembly GCF_965601325.2. Lineage (NCBI taxonomy): Eukaryota > Metazoa > Chordata > Actinopteri > Salmoniformes > Salmonidae > Salmo > Salmo salar. The sequence continues at coordinate 58,139,383 of NC_138296.1, read as the reverse complement.
ACACAAAGCGCAAACAGTTAGCACATTGTGTTAGGGAGAATATGGGTAGGCACAAGCCATGGACAGTTAACCCGATGGCAATTTGAATGCCTACGAAATCCTGGAGGCCCACTGTCGTGCCATTCATCTGTCGCAATAACGTCATGCATGATAATGCACAGCCTCATGTTGCAAGGATCTGTATACAATTCCTGGAAGCTGAAAATGTCCCAGTTTGTTCATGGCCCAGCCATGGTCACCCATTGAGCATGTTTGGGATCGATGTGCAAGACAGCGTGTTCCAGTTCCCGCCAATATCCAGCAACTTCGCACAACCCTTAAAGAGGTGTGTGACAACATTCCACAGGCCCCAATCAACAGCCTGATCAACTCTATGCTGTCGTGCTGCACGAGGCAAATGGTGGTCACACAAGGTTTACTTTTTTAAAGGTATCTATAACCAACAAATGCATATCTGCATTCCCAGTCATGTGAAATCCATAGATTAGGGCTTAATGAATTAATTTCAAGTGTCAGAATTCCTTATATGAACTTTAACTCAGTAAAATCTGAAATGATTGCATGTTGCGTTTATATTTTTGTTCAGTATATTACCACTGGATTCATATTGCCATGAATCCACACATTTAATAATTTAATTTAATAAGTTGCCAAAATAAAGGTTTTTCTTGAGGAGATTTGTGATATTGGCAAACTACATAGAAATGTTATGACATTTGTCATCAGCACAATACCCAAGGGTTAAAAAGCCTATGGCTAAAAGGTGCAGAATGGGGATCCCTGAATGTCACCTCATCAAGAGGGGGAAACCGTTTCGACCTAAGACGCTAAGCAAGTGATTTTGTGATTGTTGTCTTAAGCTCTTTCTTTCCCAAATAGGGTTGCACAATTCCGGAACCTTTCCAAGTTCCTAGGTTTTTCAGAAATTCCGCTTGAAAGATTAATATAAAACTGGAGGGAATAATCAAGGATGGAATCCTACAGCTGGGAATCCTCCATCCGGGATTACTGAAAAACCTGGGAACATTTTGCAACCCTAGTTTCAAACCACTATAGACTTTGATAGCTGCTGTTGTCGATTTCTGTGGAAATCGGGGTGTTAAGAGGTGGTTTGGCCAAAACAGCCATGGGGGAAAGGTGGGTTTAACTGTTGTGAAGCTGAGAGACATAGCCCAAGTTAAAAAGAGCAACCATTTTCCTTCGAGCCTCACACAGTGCAGGTATCAACAAAACTTTCCCCCGCGTCAGGTTAAAAAACAAAAAGGATCACAAAACAGCACTATGGGCTCAAGGTGCTATTCCAGGAAGCTGGGTTAAGTGGCATGCTAAACTTACTCCGACATGTTACAAGCTAGGTTTTCAATTTCCCAAAACAAAACTCCCATTGACCCTGCTCCATTCTACAGAGGCTCATAGGGGCTCGACATCACTTTCCTTCATTAGGAAAAAACGAAACACTGTCTGAGATATATAAAAACGCTGTTATTCTCAGCCAATATCGGTGAAGCCTTCCTGTTACACACATGTATAAGTGTGAGAGCAATTGTCGACCAGAAGGTTCTCACAATATCACAATTAATCATATGGTGGTTACTAGTGTTATCACAATAATCAGAATTATCGCCGTATCGTGGTGAGTATTGTAGTATCACGATATTACAATACCTCTGAGTATTGTGATACTGGTATTGTGACATTAGTAACTGAAATAAAGCTTATCAGTGTAGAGGTAGGTGATATTCCTGTGGTAGTTAAAAGAAGCCTCTATCGAAAGTACAATTTCTTGTGACCTCAGAGCACGCATTGACATCCCTGGATTCAATGCAATGCTTACAACATATCTAAATGCCTAAGCAAACTGAAATGTTGATTTGTTTTTAGACCATGATCAAACAACCAACTATCAAACTATCAAAGTATTGCTTAGAGAAGTGTCTCCCAGTCCTGGACGTGAGGGACCCAAAAGGGGAGAATATTTTTTTTCTAGCCCCCCCAATACACAAGAATGGGAAACACTGGCTTTGAGGCTGTGTAGATCGTAGAGAACGTTAGCAAGGCGTGCCTGAACAGCTGTGGTAATTAGACTCAGCAACGACCGTCATATGTGATAAGCTCTGGCACTGAATAAGAAACAACATTTTTGCATTCCTGGAACGAGATCAAATCAACTGCAGACGAGCAGCTCTGAACAAGAGTGATGTTGCCATCTTCGTGACCTCTGTGGAAAAAGTTACACAAACAACAAAAAGTGAATATGGCAAGTTTTAGAGGAAAAGTAATTAAGACCATAAATTTGACAAACCCCCCAAAAAAGAACACGGTTAGTAACAACACAAAAATGGTTGCCATGGGGCCATTTTATATGGAAATGGTCAGAGGCAAGGTGTTGGAAGTAGATTTAAGTTGTCTCTAACCACTGACACAGGGTCAGATATTTTTCTCCATACCCTTAATAGTAAAGATTAGGCTTGGGGTTAGGGTCTTCTGATCCCAGATCTGTTGTTAACGGCAACTTCTACCTCAGGCTCAAGAGTGCAAGGACGGGTTGGGTGGGTTACACGTTGGTGGAGATCTTGTACTTGGGCGACATGTTGTTGTGGAACCAGATGAAGCTGAAGATGACGCCCATGGTCTTGGGGACGCTCTCGTCGTAGGCAAAGGTCATGGCCTCGTGGAGGGGCACCTTGACCACTTCGATCAGCTCACCCTCCTGAGGCGCGCCTCCGCCCTCGCCCACGCGGTTTTCGTCCGACACCTCGGCGTAGAACATGGTCTGCTTGGCTCCTGTCACACCTACGCTGGAGCTGCCGAGAGAAAGGTGACACACATGAGGTCAAAGGTCAGGTGACTGGCATGTAAGCCTATGAGCCTGTTTATTATTTCACACAGCAAATGTTATCCAACTAAATTTGCAGGGGTTTAGCAGTCAGTTCAAAATAAAATATTTTCCCAAACCAATGCCAAAGCATTTGAGAGATCGCCATGACAATCCCAGGTGAAACACCACCAGCGTGGAGTTGGTGGAGAGGGAGTGGTGAGTGTAGTGTGTCTATAGGGCGATGATGATGATCCTCTTTGGGGCTAGAGGATCCCCATGACAGGCTTCCCCTCTACACTTAGATTCCTCAATTCTCCCCACATGACAGCCATATAAAAACACCATCCACAGGCAGCTAAAATGGGGCCAAGTAAGGTCCATTAATCCTGATTGAGGAATCCAGGAAATCATCCTGTAAAAGGTTCGGTGGGAGGTGTAGGGTGACGTTGCCCCTAGACACTGATCTAAATTGAGGAGGGAAAGCTGATCCTAGATCTACACCTACGGGAACACTCACCCCAAACCCTGGCTGGGATCCAAGTTTTCCAACAGCCATTGCTAATGCTACCGAAGATAGCACATCAGTTGTACACCATCCATATGTATTATATTAAGTTAAAATAAGTGTTCATTCAGTATTGTTGTAATTGTCATCCATTTTTTTTTAAACGGTCAATTAATCGGTATCGGCTTTTATTGGTCAGCTAATGATCGGTATCGAAAAATCATAATCGGTCGACCTCTATACCATCTTGCCTATGCCATTCGGCCAACGCTCATCCATATATTTATATGTACATATTCTTATTCATTCCTTTACACGTGTGTGTATAAGGTAGTTGTGAAATTGTTAGATTACTTGTTAGATATTACTGCATGGTCGGAACTAGAAGCACAAGCATTTCGCTACACTCGCATTAACATCTGCTAACCATGTGTATGTGACCAATAAAATTTGATTTTCCACGTAGAGTAGGCCAGAAGGATAAACTGAAAAACCTAACCTCTCAAAAAAAATATGGCAGAGCCGCAAAAGTACTTCTGTGCAAGGGTGTTTATTTACATAGTGAATCCGGAAAAAAACAACAGTACTGCCATCCAAAGTATCCATTATGGGACAGCTAAAAACAATGCTGCCCCATCAACAGCTCAATCCAAAATGGTTCCCCCCTTGAACTGAAAGAGAGGCTCCTTTTGTAGGGGAAGCCCCTCACATCAGAACATACCCAGCACTAATTAATTAAGCAATTACCGTCATCAAAGCCTACATTTTCCACTCAGCTAAACATAATGAATTACATATATTGCAACATGTTTCTCATGATACAATATACCAATATAACACATTTACAAAATCCCATCCCTACTGACATGGAGTCTTCCAAGATGCCCATTCACATGAACGAGCCAGTCGGGACAGGCACTACAAAGCCAGCCTGATTACCGTAGCTCTGGTCCTTATCCCAGCATACCCGGAAGCTACAGAGATGGAGAGAGGAACAGAACCAAACAACGCGCTCATTCATAACATTGATAAGTACAATAATGTTGCTTAAATCTAACATGAACGCTCGTCTGTATATTCTTTATACCATAAACTGCTACTGACGAGAGGTAAGAATAAAGTGTGAAATGTATGTACTAAGAGAGTGACGTTGACTTGTGTGTCGACCCACATTGTTAACGTAGCTGATAAAGAAGCAGGGAGGCGCGATGAATGTGTGTGTGTCAGTGTACCAAACGCTGCCCACGGCCAATGACGGGACTTCTCCGCCACAGATGTGTGTATTGTTAGATGGTACTACTGCACAAAATCACATTATGATTTTTAAGAAATTAATTTGCATTTTATTGCATTACATAAGTATTTGATCACCTACCAACCAGTAAGAATTCCGGCTCTCACAGACCAGTTAGTTTTTCTTTAAGAAGCCCTCCTGTTCTCCACTCATTACCTGTATTAACTGCACCTGTTTGAACTCGTTACCTGTATAAAAAGACACCTGTCCACACACTCAATCAAACAGACTCCAACCTCTCCACAACGGCCAAGACCAGAGAGCTGTGTAAGGACATCAGGGATAAAATTGTAGACCTGCACAAGGCTGGGATGGGCTACAGGACAATAGGCAAGCAGCTTGGTGAGAAGGCAACAACTGTTGGCGCAATTATTAGAAAATGGAAGAAGTTCAAGATGACGGTCAATCACCCTCGGTCTGGGGCTCCATGCAAGATCTCACCTCGTGGGGCATCAATGATCATGAGGAAGGTGAGGGATCAGCCCAGAACTACACGGCAGGACCTGGTCAATGACCTGAAGAGAGCTGGGACCATAGTCTCAAAGAAAACCATTAGTAACACACTACACCGTCATGGATTAAAATCCTGCAGCGCACGCAAGGTCCCCCTGCTCAAGAAAGCACATATACATGCCCGTCTGAAGTTTGCCAATGGCCATCTGGATGATCCAGAGGAGGAATGGGAGAAGGTCATGTGGTCTGATGAGACAAATTGAGCTTTTTGGTCTAAACTCCACTCGCCGTGTTTGGAGGAAGAAGGATGAGTACAACCCCAAGAACACCATCCTAACCGTGAAGCTTGGAGGTGGAAACATCATTCTTTGGGGATGCTTTTCTGCAAAGGGGACAGGACGACTGCACCGTATTGAGGGGAGGATGGATGGGGCCATGTATCGCGAGATCTTGGCCAACAACCTCCTTCCCTCAGTAAGAGCATTGAAGATGGGTCGTGGCTGGGTCTTCCAGCATGACAACGACCCGAAACACACAGCCAGGGCAACTAAGGAGTGGCTCCGTAAGAAGCATCTCAAGGTCCTGGAGTGGCCTAGCCAGTCTCCAGACCTGAACCCAATAGAAAATCTTTGGAGGGAGCTGAAAGTCCGTATTGCCCAGCGACAGCCCCAAAACCTAAAGGATCTGGAGAAGGTCTGTATGGAGGAGTGGGCCAAAAATCAGGAAACGTATGATCTCTGTAATTGCAAACAAAGGTTTCTGTACCAAATATTAAGTTCAGCTTTTCTGATGTATCAAATACTTATGTCATGCAATAAAATGCAAATTAATTACAAAAAATCATACAATGTGATTTTCTGGATTTTTTTGATTCCGTCTCTCAGTTGAAGTGTACCTATGATAAAAATTACAGACCTCTACATGCTTTGTAAAGTAGGAAAACCTGCAAAATCGGCAGTGTATCATACTTGTTCTCCCCACTGTGTGTATGTATGTATGTATGTATGTATGTATGTATGTATGTATGTATGTATGATGATATATAAATAAAACATTCTATTGGTTGAAATAATTTTGTATAGTAATTTAAATAGAAAAATGTGACTTTTTGAGTCAGGTGGTGTTTTGCGTATCAAATCATAAACCATGTGCCATGGAATGGGTACATCAAATTTCTTCCCAACTATTTTGCAATTTATATATGTCACAGCTGTCAGTTTCTTGGTCCTTAAATGAAATTGGTATTTGTTTTCTTTAACCATTTGTTATTTAATGCAGGGCCGATATACAAGTTCCTTACTTTTTTTCCCTTCTACTTGCCTCTTCCATTTTTGTGGTAATGCTGCAATTAGTTGGTTGTAATTTTGGGTAGAGCAGACATTTCCATGTCTGTTAGCTGCATGTGTGACATAACTCCACCAGTCCTATTTATATCATTCACTAAAATTATACCTTAAACAATTCTTCGAAAAATGTAATTTTTTTTAATCAATTAGTATATTTGAGTTTAACCACAATATTTGTTGTATTATTTGTTCTGTCTTTTCAGGTGGCTTAAACTGAAATTGCAACCAACTTTCTAAAGCTTGTTTAAAAAAAAATAACGATATTTGAGATTATTTCCTTTTCAAACAACCGAAAGTGAGCAGGTGTAATCTGAATAAAGGGAAAAAAGCCATTCTTGAACATAGGATGAGACATTCCTACAGAACCAGTTTGGATTTAAGTAAACATTTTGTACGACTGATGCCTTTAGTGAGACATCTAATGCTTTAATATTTAATCATTTCTGCCTCCGAATTCACATTCGTTATATAAATAGGCCCTTTTAAATTTTGTCTGGCTTGCCATTCCAAATAAAATTGAATATTTTTTGTTCATATAATTTAAAAAGCAGGTCACTAGGTGTAGGCAAAACCATAAGCCAATAGGTAAACTGTGATATGACTAAATCAGGGTAGATATGTTTTTTCCTTTCCACGGTAGCAAGATCTTATCTATTTTTGCTAACTTTCTATAAAGATTTATTGGAGTGAGATCATTTTTCTTTTGTGATTTGTATACCGAGTATGACCACATCTCCGTCAAACCATTTAATTGGTAAACTACACAGTAATGTAAAATTTACATTTTTTTTGTGATCCAATTTGGTTTTAATCCAGAGAGGATCGCAAAAGTACCAAGATCTTCTATGAGGCTGTGGAGAGATTTTAATTGTGGTTGTAAAAGAAAACATGAATCATCAGCGTACAATGACACCTCAGTTTTTAAGCCACGGATTTCTAATCCCTGAAAACTTCATAAGGGTAGGGGGCACTATTTTCACCTCCTGGATGAAAAGCGTGCCCAAAGTAAACTGCCTGCTACTCAGGCCCAGAAGCTAGGATATGCATATAATTGGTAGATTTGGATAGAAAACTAAAGTTTCCAAAACTGTTAAAATAATGTCTGAGTATAACAGAACTGATATGGCAGGCGAAAACCTGAGAAAAATCCATCCAGGAAGTGGGATTTTTTTTATTTTGTAGTTTTCAATTGAATGCTATTACAGTATCCATTGACTTAGGACTCAAATTGCACTTCCTATGGCTTCCACTAGATGTCAGTCTTTAGAAATTGTTTCAGGGTTGTAGTCTGAAAAATGAGTAAGACCACTTTGAATGACTGGACCATTCAGTGTCCCTGAGGGTTTTCATGCGCACGACCGAGAGCACGCCTTTCTTGTTTCCTTTTATATTGATGAAGCTTTTGTCCGGTTGAAATATTATTGATTATTATGACTAAAAACAACCTGAGGCTTGATTATAAACATCGGTTGACATGTTTCTACGAACTTTACTGATACTTTTGGGATTTCTCGTCTGTCTGTTGTGACTGCCATTGAGCCTGTGGATTACTGAACAAAACAGAGGTTTTTGGATATAAAAAGAGGGACTTTATTGAACAAAACAAACATTTATTGAGTAAATGGAAGTCTTGTGAGTGCAACCATACGAAGATCATCAAAGGTAAGTGATTCATTTTATCACTATTTGTGACTTGTGTAACTCCTCTACTTGGCTGGTAACTGTTGATAATGATTTGTCTGCTGGGCGCTGTTCTCAGATAATCGCATGGTATGCTTCTGCCGTAAAGTCTTCTTGAAATCTGACTCCGTGGTTGGATTAACAAGAAGTTAATCTTTAAACCAATGTATACACTTGTATGTTTTATGAATTTATGAGTATTTCTGTTTTTGAATTTGGCGCTCTGCAATTTCACTGGATGTTAGCCAGGTGGGACGCTACCGTCCCACACCCCCTAGAGGTTAATATTATTGTCAGATCTAATTTTAACAGCTAACATTTCGATGGCAATAATAAATAGATATGCCGATAGTGGACAACCTTATTTTACTCCTCTAGATAGTTTAAAACTTTCTGAGATGTAGCCATTATTTACTATACATAACTTTAACCCATTTTATAAGAGATTCCCCAAAATGGAAATATTCTAGGCATTTATGTATAAACTCCAGTTGTACTTTATCAAAATCAGCTATGTAAACCAGGCCTGGTGTCCGACATTTCGTAGTATTCTATTGTTTCCAGTACTTGTCATATTATCTTAAATGTATCGTCCATGTAAAAAAACCTGTCCGATTAGGATGAATAATATCTGACAAAATACTTTAATTCTATGCGCCTAGCATTTTCCATCACAACACTGAAGTGTAAGAGGCCTCCAATTTTTTAAACGGACTGGATCATGCATACCTACCTACATATCACTTGGGTCCTGTTTAAGTAATAATGATATCAGACCTTTTTGTTGCGTGTCCAATAATCTACCATTTATATAGGAGTGGTTAAAACATGCTAAAAATGGTCCTGAGTACATAAAAAATAGTGTGGTATACTTCCACTGGTATGCCATCCAGCCCTGGAGTTTTCCAAGCCTTAAAGTGCCTTACTTCCTCTTTCAAAATATCATTCGGTGAATCATGCGTGACTCCATCATTTATAACAAGTTACAATAAATAAATAAAAATTGGTAGCATTTCTATATTTAAGATTAAAAAAAAAAGAATTGGGCATTTTTCCCCATATTCCATCCAATTCGCTTTATTTTTATAATATATTACATTGGATCTTTCTTAAGTTCCTCCATTTCTTTTTGTTTTTTCTCCAACTTATTCTGTGCCTATATGGTACAGTTTTTATTGCTATCTACAGCTGAAGTTGGAAGTTTACATACACCTTAGCAGAATACAATTAAAACAGTTTTTCACAATCCCTGACATTTAATCCTAGTAAAAATTCCCTGTCTTAGGTCAATTAGGATCACCATTTTATTTTAAGAATGTGAAATGTCAGAATAATAGTAGAGAGAATGATTTATTTCAACTTTTATTTCTTTCATCACATTCCTAGTGGGTCAGAAGTTTAAATTCACTCAATTAGTATTTGGTAGCATTGCCTTTAAATTGTTTAACTTGGGTCAAACATTTCAGGTAGCTTTCCACAAGCTTCCCACAAAAAGTTGGGTGAATTTTGGCCCATTCCTCATAACAGGGCTGGTGTAACTGAGTCAGGTTTGTAGGCCTCCTTGCTCGCACACACTTTTTCAGTTCTGCCCACAAATTCTCTAAGGAATTGAGGTCAGGGCTTTGTGATGGCCACTCCAATACCTTGACTTTGTTGTCCTTAAGCCATTTTGCCACAACTTTGGAAGTATGTTTGGGGTCATTGTCCATTTGCGACCAAGCTTTAACTTCCTGACTGATGTCTTGATGTTGCTTCAATATATCCACAATTTTACTTCCTCATGATGCCGTCTATTTTGTGAAGTGCACCAGTCCCTCCTGCAGCAAAGCACCACCACAACATGATGCTGCCACCCCTGTGTTTCACGGTTGGGATGGTGTTCTTCAGCTTGCAAGCGTCTCTCTTTTTCCTCCAAACATAACGATGGTCGTAATGGCTAAACAGTTCTATTTTTGTTTCATCAGACAAGAGGACATTTCTCCAAAAAGTACGATCTTTGTCCCCATGTGCAGTTGCAAACCGTAGTCTGGCCTTTTATGGCGGTTTTGAGCAGTGGCTTCTTCCTTGCTGAGCGTCCTTTCAGGTTATGTCGATATAGAACTTGTTTTACTGTGGATATAGATACTTTTGTACCCGTTTCCTCCAGCATCTTCACAAGGTCCTTTGCTGTTGTTCTGGGATTGATTTGCACTTTTCGCACCAAAGTACGTTCATCTCTAGGAGACAGAACGCGACTCCTGAGCGGTATGACGGCTGCATGGTGCCATGGTGTTTATAGTTGCGCAATATTGTTTTTACAGATGAACGTGGTACCTTCAGGTGTTTGGAAATTGCTCCCAAGGATGAACCATACTTGTGGAGGTCTACAATTTATTTTCTGTGGTCTTTGCTGATTTCTTTTGATTTTCCCATAATGTCAAGCACAGGGGCACTGAGTTTGAAGGTAGGCCTTGAAATACATCCACAGGTACACCTCCAATTGACTCAAATGATGTCAATTAGCCTACCAGAAGCTTCTAAAGCCATGACATCATTTTCTGGAATTTTCCAAGCTGTTTAAAGGCACAGTCTGCTTAGTTTATGTAAACTTCTGACTAGAATTGTGATAAGAGTGAATTGTAAGTGAAATAATCTGTAAACAATTGTTGGAAAAATGATTTGTGTCATGCACAAAGTAGATGTCCTAACCGACTTGCCAAAACTATATAGTTTGTTAACAAGAAATGTGTGGAGTGACTGAAAAACTAGTTAATGACTGCAACCTAAGTGCATTTAAACTTCTGACTTCAACTGTAACTTTACTGTTAGTCCTTCAATTTCCTTTGTTAATATGGACTTGATCTAAATTGCTTTTGTTTCATAGAGTACTGAATTGCAAGGCCTCATTTAAAAGTGTCCCATAAAATAAGGGGATCTGCTGTACCTATGGTATGAATTAAAAAGTCAGTTATAAATTATTCTGTCCTAGTTCTAGTAGGCTTTGATTAAATTTCCAATATCCTCGCCCACGTGGAAATTCTGTAAGAGTAATATATATGCCAATTATGTGATGATCCGACCACATTCTGTCCCCTATCAACACTAACTGTTGGTGCCAGAGAGAATGGCATAAGAAAATAGTCAAGACGACTCCGCCATGTACAGTCGTGGACAAAAGTTGAGAATGAAACAAATATTAATTTCCACAGTTTGCTGCTTCACTGTCTTTAGATAGTTTTGTCAGATGTTACTATGGAATACTGAAGTATAATTACAAGCATTTCATAAGTGTCAAAGGCTTTTATTGAGAATTACATGAAGTTGATGCAAAGAGTCAATATTTGCAGTGTTGACCCTTCTTTTTCAAGACCTCTGCAATCCGCCCTGGCATGCTGTCAATTAACTTCTGGGCCACATCCTGACTGATGGAAGCCCATTCTTGCATAATCAATGCTTGGAGTATGTCAGAATTTGTGGGTTGTTTGTTTGTCCACCCGTCTCTTGAGGATTGAGCACAAGTTCTCAAATGGGATTAACCTCTCTAGGGTCGGCGGGACGAAATCGTCCCACCTACGTAACAGCCAGTTGAATCCTGTGGCGCGTTATTCAATACCTTAGAAATGCTATTACGTCAATTTCTCAAACATATGACTATTTTACACCATTTTAAAGACTCTCATTAATCTAACCACACTGTCCGATTTCAAAAAGGCTTTACAACGAAAGCAAAACATTAGATTAAGTCAGGAGAGTACCCAGCCAGAAATAATCAGACACCCATTTTTCAAGCTAGCATATAATGTCACATAAACCCAAACCACAGCTAAATGCAGCACTAACCTTTGATGATCTTCATCAGATGACAACCCTAGGACATTATGTTATACAATACATGCATGTTTTGTTCAATCAAGTTCATATTTATATCAAAAACCAGCTTTTTACATTAGCATGTGACGTTCAGAACTAGCATACCCCCCGCAAACTTCCGGTGAATTTACAAAAAATGTACTAAATTACTCACGATAAACGTTCACAAAAAGCATAACAATTATTTTAAGAATTATAGATACAGAACTCCTCTATTCAGTCGATATGACCGATTTTAAAATAGCTTTTCGGTGAAAGCACATTTTGCAATATTCTCAGTAGATAACCCGGCATCACAGGGCTAGCTATTTAGACACCCAGCAAGTTTAGCACTCACCAAAGTCTGATTTACTATAAGAAAAATGTTATTACCTTTGGTGTTCTTCGTCGGAATGCACTCCCAGGACTTCTACTTCAATAACAAATGTTGGTTTGGTTCAAAATAATCCATCGTTATATCCAAATAGCGGCGTTTTGTTCGTGCGTTCAAGACACTATCCGAATGGTAAAGAAGGGTCACGAGCACGACGCATTTCGTGACCAAAAATTTCTAAATATTCCATTACCGTACTTTGAAGCATGTCAACCGCTGTTTAAAATCAATTTTTATGCAATTTTTCTCGTAAAAAAGCGATAATATTCCAACCGGGAATCTGCGTTTAGGTAAAGAGACGAAAGAAAATAAAGCATGGGGTCGACTCGTGCACGCGCCTAAGCCCATTGTCCTCTGATCGGCCACTTGCCAAAAGCGCAAATGTGTTTCAGCCTGGGGCTGCCTCGATATCATTCAGCTTTTTCCCGGGCTCTGAGAGCCTATGGGAGCCGTAGGAAGTGTCACGTTACAGCAAAGATCATCAGTCTTCAATAAACAGAGACAAGAAGCTCAAGGAATAGTCAGAGAGGGCACTTCCTGTAAGGAATCTTCTCAGGTTTTTGCCTGCCATATGAGTTCTGTTATACTCACAGACACCATTCAAACAGTTTTAGAAACTATAGGGTGTTTTCTATCCAAAGCCAATAATTATATGCATATTCTAGTTTCTGGGCAGTAGTAATAACCAGATTAAATCGGGTACGATTTTTATTCGGCCGTGTAAATACTGCCCCCTACCCCCAACAGGTTAAGGTCTGGGGAGTTTCCTGGCCATGGACCCAAAATATCAATGTTTTGTTCCCCGAGCCACTTAGTTATCACTTTTGCCTTATGGCAAGGTGCTCCATCATGCTGGAGAAGGCATTGTTCGTCAACAAACTGTTCCTGGATGGTTGGGAGAAGTTGCTCTCGGAGCATGTGTTGGTACCATTCTTTATTCATGGCTGTGTTCTTAGGCAAAATTGTGAGTGAGCCCACTCCCTTGGCTGAGAAGCAACCCCACACACATGAATGGTCTCAGGATGCTTTACTGTTGGCGTGACTGATGGTAGCGCTCACCTTGTCTTCTCAGAACAAGCTTTTTTTTCTCGGATGTCCCAAACAATCGGAAAGGGGATTCATCAGAGAAAATGACTTTACCCCAGTCCTCAGCAGTCCAATCCCTGTCCATTTTGCAGAATATCAGTCTGTCCCTGATGTTTTTCCTGGAGATAAGTGGCTTCTTTGCTGCCTTTCTTGACACCAGGCCATCCTCCAAAAGTCTTCACCTCACTGTGTGTGCAGATGCGCACTCACCTGCCTTCTGCCATTCCTGAGCAAGCTCTGTACTGGTGGTGCCCCGATCCCGCAGCTGAATCAACTTTAGGAGACGGTCCTGGCGCTTGCTGGACCTTCTTGGGTGCCCTGAAGCCTTCTTCACAACAATTGAACCCCTCTCCTTGAAGTTCTTGATGATCCAATAAATGGTTGATATAGGTGCAATCTTACTGGCAGCAATAACCTTGCTTGTGAAGCCTTTTTTGTGCAAAGCAATGATCATGGCATGTGTTTCCTTGCAGGTAACCATGGTTGACAGAGGAAGAACAATGATTCCAAGCACCACCCTCCTTTTGAAGCTTCTAGTCCGGTATTCGAACTCAATCAGCATGACAGAGTGATCTCCAGCATTGTCCTCATCAACACTCACACCTGTGTGTACGAGAGAATCACTGACATGATGTCAGCTGGTCCTTTTGTGGCAGGGCTGAAATGCAGTGGAAAGGTTTTGGGGATTCAGTTTATTTGCATGGCAAAGAGGGACTTCACAATTAATTGCAATTCATCTGATCACTCGTCATAACATTCTGGAGTATATACAAATTGCCATCATACAAACTGAGGCAGCAGACTTTGTGAAAATTAATGTGTCATTCAAAACTTTTGGCCACGACGGAATATCTCACTAGGTCAGGGTATTTAACTTCTATGGGCTAGGTGGGACATTAGCGTCCCACTCTATTCAACAGCCAATGGAATCGCGTGGCGCGAAATACAAATACCTAAAAAAATGCAATAATTTCAATATTTCAAACATACAACTATTTTACACCATTTGAAAGATAAGACTCTCGTTAATCTAACCACATTGTCCGATTTCAAAAAGGCTTTACAGCGAAAGCAAAACATTAGATTATGTTAGGAGAGTACATAGACACAAATAACCACACAGCCATTTTTCAAGCAAGCATATGTGTCACAAAAACCCAAAACACAGCTAAATGCAGCAATAACCTTTGATGATCTTCATCAGATGACACTCCTAGGACATTATTTTATACAATTCATGCATGTTTTGTTCAATCAAGTCCATATTTATATAAAAAAAACCAGCTTTTACATTAGCATGTGATGTTCAGAACTAGCATTCCCACCCAAAACTTCCGGTGAATTTACTAAATTACTCATCATAAACGACAAAATACATAACAATTATTTTAAGAATTATAGATACAGAACTCCTTTATGCAATCGCTATGTCCGATTTTAAAATAGCTTTTCGGCAAAAGCACATTTTGCAATATTCTGAGTACATAGCTCAGCCATCACGGCTAGCTAATTTGACACCCGCCAAGTTCGGGGCAACCTAAACTCAGAATTACTATTAGAAAAATTGGATTACCTTTGCTGTTCTTCGTCAGAATGCACTCCCAGGACTACTACTTCCACAACAAATGTTGTTTTTGTTCCAAATAATCCATAGTTATGTGCAAATACCCCCGTTTTGTTCGTGCGTGCAGGTCACTATTCAAAGGGTAACGCGCTAGCGCATTTCGTGACAAAAAACTTCAAAATGTTCTATTACCGTACTTAGAAGCATGTCAAACGCTGTTTAAAATCAATTTTTATGGTAAAATAGCGATAGTATTCCAACCGGACAATACTGTATTCATTCAAAGAGGAAAAGAAAAAATGGCGAGGTCTCGTGAACGCGCATTTCCATTCCCTTTGTCCTCAGGCAGACCACTGACAAACTGAGTTACTATACTTTGCCCAGAGACAGGAGATGCCCCAATCCGCTTTCTGGTGGCTTTAGAGAGCCATTGGAAGCCTTAGAAAGTGCAACATAACCCCACGGATACTGTAGTTTCGATAGACAATCAAAAGGAGAACTACAAAATCGCAGACAGGCCACTTCCTACTTGGAATCTTCTCAGGTTTTTGCTTGCCATATGAGTTCTGTTATACTCACAGATACCATTCAAACAGTTTTAGAAACGTTAGGGTGTTCTCTATCCAGATCTACTAATAATATGCATATTCTCGTTCTGGGCAAGAGTAGTAACCAGTTTAAATCGGGTACGTTTTTTATCCGGCCGTGAAAATACTGCCCCCTAGCCCAGACAGGTTAAGCCTCCATATATCCACTAACTCCAATATATCCATGACATTCATGATTTCCATAAGTGCCTGAGGGTGATAGTTTGTAGTGTTATTTCCTTTCCGGTCCATAGAGGTATTTAAGACCGTATTAAAATCTCCCATCATAATAATAGAGTCTAGCGTTGCTTGTAGAGTTAATCAATTCTTATATATATTATCAAAGAAGCTTGGATCATCATCATTATTTGGACCGTATAGGTTAATAAGCCATATCTGTTTATTGTCCAATAACATATTTAAAATAATCCATCTATCTTGTCTTGTTTGGACAATTTGCACATTTGGATCAAAATTACGGTTAATTAAAACCATCACCCCTTTTGAATTTATTTGCCAATGGGAGAAATATATTTCACCCCCCCCCCCCCCCCCCCCAGTCCTTTTTCCACAAAACTGAATCTAAAATTATATAATGGGTTTCCTGTAAACAATATATATTATATTCCTTCTCTTTTAGCCAGGTAAATACTGATCGTCTTTTCTTATTATCTGCTAAGCAATTACAATTGTAACTGGCTATGCTTATTTCACCACTTACCATGAGACGCAACGTCAATTCTATTTATCAAAATATATGTTTAATAAACATACCATAAAAAAGTAACATGATTGAGTGTCTATATAGCTGTACCATGATATTTGCATTGCTAGTAAGTAAACCTCCAATTGGTCCCCACTATTCCACCTGCTAAAAGCCCTCATCCCGAGTTGGGTTGTCATCCCAATGCCCGGCAGACCACCCCCGACCCCCCGTATCCCATAGCCCTGAAAAGACTGGGATCCATCCTTCGAAAAGAGCACACAGTGCCATTTACAGAACAGAAGTAGATCAACCGCCAAATGCATTTCCATCACCCTCACCTCAATTTGCAATATATATAGAAATAAAAAAAATCTATTTTAAAAAATCCTGTTTCTTATTTTCCATAATTAGCTATTAATAGTTGTAGTAATGTAGGCATGTTTTGCAAAGGATTTTCTCTCACCAGTCTCGCCATTACCAAAATTACATTATTGCAAGCAATTATTATATTAGCCAACAATTATTGTGAATCATCCTATATTGTCCCTAACATCTTTTACTCCTTCGCAACAATTGTGGTATACGCACACACACACACAACCCTTTTCCCCCACACAACCACAGGCTCGCATTCTCAACAGTTGCACCATCCCAGAGCCCAACTCAAGAAAGGTCTTGATTTACAAATGCATATACAGTTGCAGCTGTATGAGAAGGCCTGCAAGACCGTGCAAATTGTATTTAATTTTTTTAAATGGGCAGAAATGGGGAGATTTTATTAACTATTGTCACGTCCTAGATGGAGGTCAAATGTACCCGTTTTCCCTGAAACACCCACAACACGGTCCCCCGTGTTGACCATATTCCCAACAGGGCCACAATAATATACCCCCTCTGAATGCCCGAGTGTGACCCGCTAGGCTCTAACAGTTCGTGGGCACTGCTTGTCGCATTATAGTGCAATTAATGTATTGTTTAGTGTTGTGTGTGTTGTGTTGTGTCTTTGCTGGCATGCATCTATTTTTTTGAGTTTGCCCCACCAAGATTTACATGCTAAAATTGCCACTGGTTGTCAATCATTGCTAGACAACCAATTTCAGGTCTTGCCATTGATCAACGCGGACAATCAGGAACATTCAGTCTTCTTGGTAAGCAACTCCAGTGTAGATTTGGCCTTGTGTTTTAGGTTATTGTCATGCTGAAATGTGAATTAATCTCCCAGTGTCTGGTGGAAACCAGGTTTTCCTCTAGGATTTTGCCTGTGCTTAGCTCCATTCCATTTATTTTCTTTATCCTGAAAAGCTCATAATATATATATATATATATATATATATATATATATATATATATATATATATATATATATATATATATATATATATATATATATATATATATATATATATATATATATATCCTTAACAATTACAAGCATACTCATGATGCAGCCACCACTATGTTTGAAAATATGGCGTGGTACTCAGTAACATGTTGTATTCAATTTGCCCCAAACAACAATTTGTATTCAGGACAAAAAGTGAATTGCTTTGTAAAAAAATTTCTCTCAGTATTACTGCAAACAGGATGCACGTTTTGGAATATTTTTATTCTGTACAGGCTTCCTTCTTTCCACTCGGTCAATTAAGTTAGTATTGTGGAGTAACTATAATGTTGTTGATCCATCCTCAATTTTCTCCCATCACAGCCTTCAAAAACTCTTACCGTTTTAAAAAGTCACCATTGGCCTCAGTGAAATCCCTGAACGGTTTCATTCCTCTACGGCAACTGAGTTAGGAAGGACACCTGTATCTTTGTAGTGACCGGGTGTATTGATACACCATCCAAAGTGTAAATAATAACTTCACCACGCTCAAACGGATATTCAATGTCTGCTTTAAAAATGTTTTCCCATGTACACCAATAGGTTCCCTTCTTTGCGAGGCATTGGAAAACTTCCCTGGTCCTGGTGGTTGAATCCATTTGAGAGTCACTGCTCGACAGAGGGACCTTACACTATATACGCACACACAGATCTATCCACCCACCCACAAATTAGTAGATGATTTGGTTATTTCAGACACACCCGTTGACAACAGGTGAATAAAATTGAGCACACAGCCATGCAATCACCATAGAAAACACTGGCAGTAGAATGGCCTAGCTGAAGAGCTCAGTGACTTTCAATGTGGCACCGTTATAGGACGGCACATTACCAACAAGTCAGTTCATCAAATGTATGCCCTGCTAGAGCTGCCCAGGTCACCTCTAAGTGATGTTATTTTGAAGTGGAAACGTCTAGGAGCAACAACGGCTCAGTCGCAAAGTGGTAGGCCACACAAGCTCACAGAACAGGACCGGCGAGTGCTGAAGAGAGTAGCACAGAAATAACATCTGGGTTTGGCAGATGCCAGGGAAACGCTACCTGTCCGAATGAACACTGCCAACAGTAAAGTTTGGTGGGGGAGGAATAATGGTCTGGGGGTGTTTTTCATGGTTCGGGCTAGGCCCCTTAGTTCCAGTGAAGGGAAATCTTAACGCTACAGCATAAAAGACAGTCTATACAATTCTGTGCTTCCAACTTTGTGGCAACAGTTTGGGGAAGGCCCTTTTTCAGCATGACAATGCCCCCGTGCTCAAAGTGAGGTCCATACAGAACTGGTTTATCGAGATCGATGTGGAAGAACTTGACTGGCCTGCACAGAGCCCTGACCTCAACCCCATCTAACACATTTGGAATGAATTGGAACGCCAACTGCGAGCCTGGCCTAATTGCCCAACATCAGTGCCCGACCTCACTAATGCTTGTGGCTTAATGGAAGCAAGTCCCCACAGCAATGTTCCAACATCTAGTGGAAAGCCTTCCCAGAAGAGTGGAGGCTGTTATAGCAGTAAATTAACACCCATGATTTTTGAATGAGATGTTCAACGAGCAGGTGTCCACATTCTTTTGGTCATGTAGTAGAATTGTATGTTTGGGCTAGTCATTCAAAAATACATTAAACACTATTGTTGCACACAGAGGGAGTCCATTCAACTTATGTGACTTGTTAAGCACATTAACTTACTTAGGCTTGCCATAACAAAGGAGTTGAATACTTGACTCAAGACATTTCAGTTTTTCATTCTTAATTCATGTCAAAATTACATAATAAAATAAAAACAATTCCCCTTTGACATTATGGTGTTTTATGTGTAGGCCAGTGACAAACAAACCTCAATTTAATCAATTTTAAATGATGTCTGTAAAACAACCAAATGTGGAAAATCAAGGGGTGTGAATACTTTCTGAAAGAACTTTCTTTATAAGCGAGTAGAAAATATGTTTCTGAACACTTCTAAAATAACCCTGATAATGCGATAAAAAAACAAAACATTAAAGAATCCTGAGTGAGAAAAAAACAAACTTCATATCCCAGCCATTAACTGTAATCCAGCCAGGGTTACTCACAAGCAATTGAGATGTTCAAATGTATAGCCTACTTTGACTTGAGTGGTCTCACCTCTGATTTAATGTTTACCAGGGTCCCGGAACACTTGGAGAACGAACAGATAAGCAAGAGTATTTTATGCCTGCCTGCCCTTGAGGTTAGTAGATAGACACATTCCTCTGAGAGGTTTGAAGAAATCTCACCATATGCATCTATTGTTTGTCTATTAAAACTTTAAATACAGGAAGTCATTCGCCTCATCTTTGGGTTCAACATTTTACACACCTTGAGCAAATCAATTATTCACGACAGTGTGTGTGCCTGTATGAAGCTATGGGTGTGTGTGTTTGTTTGTGAAGCTAGACGCTAATCTTGGGTCAGTTTTGCATTTTCCCAGCTAATCAATATGGTTAGGATTGCAGGAGGGGAAGCTACTCTTAGATTTGTACCTAGGGGAAACTTTAGCCCGGAGCCATACAGTGAGGGAAAAAAGTATTTGATCCCCTGCTGATTTTGTACGTTTGCCCACTGACAAAGAAATGATCAGTCTATAATTGTAATGGTAGGTTTATTTGAACAGTGAGAGACAGAATAACAAAAAATCCAGAAAAACACATGTCAGAAATGTTATAAATTGATTTGCATTTCAATGAGGGAAATAAGTATTTGTCCCCCTCTGCAAAACATGATTTAGTACCTGGTGGCAAAACGCTTGTTGGCAATCAGAGGTCAGACGTTTCTTGTAGTTGGCCACCAGGTTTGCACACATCTCAGGAGGGATTTTGTCCCACTCATCTTTGCAGATCTCCAAGTCATTAAGGTTTCGAGGCTGACGTTTGGCAACTCGAACCTTCAGCTCCCTCCACAGATTTTCTATGGGATTAAGGTCTGGAGACTGGCTAGACCACTCCAGGACCTTAATGTGCTTCTTCTTGAGCCACTCATTTGTTGCCTTGGCCGTGGGTTTTTGGTCCTTGTCATGCTGGAATACCCATCCATGACCCATTTTCAATGCCCTGGCTGAGGGAAGGAGGTTCTCACCCAAAATTTGACGATGCATGGTCCCGTCCATCGTCTCTTTGATGCGGTGAAGTTGTCCTGTCCCCTTAGCAGAAAAACACCCCCAAAACATAATGTTTCCACCTCCATGTTTGACGGTGGGGATGGTGTTCTTGGGGTTATAGGCAGCATTCCTCCTCCTCCAAACACGGCGAGTTGAGTTGATGCCAAAGAGCTCCATTTTGGTCTCATCTGACCACAACACTTTCACCCAGTTCTCCTCTGAATCATTCAGATGTTCATTGGCAAACTTCAGACGGGCATGTATACGTGCTTTCTTGAGCAGGGGGAGCTTGCGGGCGCTGCAGGATTTCAGTCCTTCACGGCGTAGTGTGTTACCAATTGTTTTCTTGGTGACTATGGTCCCAGCTGCCTTGAGATCATTGACAAGATCCTCCCGTGTATTTCTGGGCTGATTCCTCACCGTTCTCATGATCATTGTAACTCCACGAGGTGAGATCTTGCATGGAGCCCCAGGCCGAGGGAGATTGACAGTTCTTTTGTGTTTCTTCCGTTTGCGAATAATCGCACCAACTGTTGTCACCTTCTCACCAAGCTGCTTGGCGATGGTCTTGTAGCCCATTCCAGCCTTGTGTAGGTCTACAATCTTGTCCCTGAGATCCTTGGAGAGCTCTTTGGTCTTGGCCATGGTGGAGAGTTTGGAATCTGATTGATTGCTTCTGTGGACAGGTGTCTTTTATACAGGTAACAAACTGAGATTAGGAGCACTCCCTTTAAGAGTGTGCTCCTAATCTCAGCTTGTTACCTGTATAAAAAGACACCTGGGAGCCAGAAATCTTTCTGATTGAGAGGGGGTCAAATACTTATTTCCCTCATTAAAATGCAAATCAATTTATAACATTTCTGACATGCGGTTTTCTGGATATTTTTGTTGTTATTCTGTCTCTCACTGTTCAAATAAACCTACCATTAAAATTAGACTGATCATTTCTTTGTCAGTGGGCAAACGTACAAAATCAGCAAGGGATCAAATACTTTTTTCCCCCTCACTGTAGGTGCCCACACACACACACACACACACCTGTACGATGTGATCCTCCGCAGCTTGGCGACTGGCACGTCGTAGCCACACTCCTCCAGCACCTCCTGCCTGGCAATCTCCTCCAGCGACAGGTCGGCCTTATCCACCAGGCCTGCACACAGCTCGTAGGTCATACCCGCCGAGCCCGGGGGCTGGGGGGTCTTGACGCCCCCAGCCGTAGCAACAGCCTCCTGCTGGGGAACCTCACTGATGGGAGTCTCTGGGATAGCAGCCCCCTCTTCCTCCACCCCTGCCTGCATGGCTGGCTCTGGTGCCTTGGTCCTCTCCCACTCACACATGTACACGGCTGCAGGACGCGAGAGGGTGGAGGGAGAGTGAATGGGGAAGAGCGAGATAGCAACATGTGTTACACTATAGTGACCTGGGGACCCAGATACATCACTGACAAAAAGGTATTCCTTTCACTTCTCAACAATAGGGATTGCACAGTTCATACAAAAATCAAAGTCTACATTTTTATTCTTCAAATAGGCCACAATTGAAATAATATAATAAGCGTCTGACAAACTTTGTATAGTAAAATCATACCCCTATAAAAATCATTACAAGCATACCTCTACACACCCCTGAACTTGTAAAAAGCTTGCTGGTGGAAATCAACACCGTAATAAGAGACTAGTTATTTTTTTATACAATTATTATTATTTATTTATTATAAATAAAATAAAAATTGGGGACACAGATACACTTTCCTCCGTATGCATTGACATTAAAGCTAAGATTCTGTATACTCCAGCATTTTGGATTTGAGATGAAATGTTTCATTTGAAGCAACAGTACAGAATGTCACCTTTCATTTGAGGGTATTTTCATTCATATATGTTTTACTGCTCAGAAATTAAAGCACTTTATATATCTAGTCCCCCGTTTGAAGACGTCACTATTTGGACAAAAATCACTTAGTGTATTAAAGTAGTTCAAAGTTTAGTATTTGGTCCCATATTCCTAACACAATGACTACATCAATCTTTCTCAGTTATCATTCACAATTCATTCATGATTGTCCATAATCACTGTTGCATCCACATTAATGTAGACCTGTTCAGAAACATCTTCTATTCTTACTTACTCCAAAATGACAATACATCGTTAACCGTTCACTTCCTATTGGGATAAACATAATACAAAACAACCAAAAAAACTGTAAATGCATCCAACAAGTTTGTAGAGTCACAAGCTTGATGTAGCCATGGAATATAGTAGCTAAGATGGGGAGCAGTCTGTCCATAATAAAGTGTTACTCTGCCTTCTTAAACACTGTCAACAAGGCAGGTCCTACAGGCCCTAGTTTTGTCGGACCTAGACTACTGTTCAGTAGTGTGGTCAGGTGCCACAAAGAGGGACTTGCGATTGGCAATTGGCTCAGAACAGGGTGCGCACGGCTGGCCCTTAAAAGTACATGGAGAGCTAACATTAATGATATGCATGTCAATCTCTCATGGCTCAAAGTGGAAGAGAGACTGACGTCAAGTGTTGACAAGCTGAATGTACCGAGCTGTCTGTTTAAACTACTAGAACACAGCTCGGACACCCATGCATACCCAACAACACATGCCAACAGAGGTCTCTTCACAATCCCCAAATCCTGAACAGACTACGGGAGGCGCACAGTACTACATAGAGCCATGACTACATGGAACTCTATTCCACATCAGGTAATTGATGCAAGCAGTAGAATCAAAAAAATAAAATAATATATACACCTTATGGAACAGCGGGGACTGTGAAGCAACAAACATAGGCACAGACACATGCATACATACGCACCATATTGTGTTGTAGAGTAAGGGCCTGAGGGCACACAATGTATTGTGAAATCTGTTGTGAATGTATAGTAATGTTTTTAAAATTGTATAACTGCCTTAATTTTGCTGGACCCCAGGAATAATAGCTGCTGCTTTGGCAGATACAAAATTGACCCGAACCCTGGTGAACACCACAGGGGTAAAGGTGGCTGGAGGAAGGGAGGAGAGAGCATGTTAGCACTTTCTCAGTAGTAGACAAACCTCGACAGTGCCAGACAGATCACAGGCCACGTGTTAGGGGGGATATTGTTCCACTTGACAGGCTCAAGTGGCAGTTCAGCAAAATCCTATATAATACACAGGTGCTGGCTAAGAAACTTGCAATGTGACAAAAATGAATAACCCCTATGATGTAACTGGAATGATGAGATATATGTTCTTTTATGTTTTAGTTTTATTATTTCACTGCCATACTGTGTTCGATGTTGTCTAGCCATCTTGTCTCAAGAGGACCACAATGGAAATAAGCCCCAGAGTTTATTGTGTGTTATCCTCGATGATTTTATTAATGTGCATGTATGGCTTTTAAGTTTTATGTGCGCTTGTTTTTTTTTAAATGGTCGAATTAATAAACTAAAATAGCAGCATTTCCCGACAGGGATGAAGAAAGGTTGTGGTGGGTTCGATTCTGACCCACGCCCTTCTAACACACTTTAATTTCCTGTCCCTCTTCATTGTCTAATAACTATGAAAAATATGAAAAGGAATGTGAATTCCCAGTCCTTAGAAAAAAGGTTGTTCTTACGGAGGAAACATGATTTGATTGGTCGAGGAGAAATTAAGTAGGGAGTTTTACCTGGGCGGAACTGCTTGACCAAGATGAAGCAGTGTGAGGTGGTGTTGAAGATCAGCACCGAAACACTGGAAATAAAAGGGGGAGTAGAGAAAAATAGTTAATTCAGTTTGTTTCATTAATAATTTTTCGGGGGACAAGCAACAGTGAAGTAATAATATTGTTAATAAACTAAATTAACTATATTACATGACATCACACACAGTGCACCAATTTCCTGCTTACAGAAATCAACTACAAAATACATATCTGCCCAGACTGCCCTTCTTCCTAATGTAGCTACAGAAGGGCACAAACTTGAAAATATGCTAATTTGATTTAAATTGTGGGGCTATAGTGGTTAACAATCAACTTCATAATTATAACCTAAACAGGCAAATTTAAGTTAAGAGTAAATGTGTTTGGGGTATAAATGTAAAGAACTGGAGGATGTGAATTGGATTTTAATATTTTTGATGTGTAAATTGATGCATGTTTGATGTGTGTATGAAGTAATATGTCAGGGATTTGTGAGCTCAAATACACTTTAAAGACAAAAAACAAGAACACATTGAAATACAATGAAAAGACAAAAAAAGACAGTTTGCACTAGAGAAAGTTGAATAAAATAATTGAGAGAACCTTTGAAAGAGAAGCCACATTCTCCCGTTTCATCATTTATCCTGTGTGACAGGAACTATTATCTGCCACACCAGTCCCAAAACTGGAACCTGTAACATTTAGCTCCATTTCAAAATATCCCTTTTTCCCCAGAATAACTGCTGTTCCATGCACACGGTAGCAGATCACCTACAGTAAGAAAATCAGGATAATGCTATTGTGTTCATTGAAAAACATTAAAATAATCAGTTACCCAATACCTTTAGAAACATGACCAAATAATTATTTTTCCGAAAGTATATACACAATGCCTTCAGGAAGTATTCATCCCCTTTGACTTATACATTTTGTTTTGTTACAGCATCTTGGTAAGCAACTCCAGTGTATATTTGGCATTATATTTTAGGTTATTGGCATGCTGAAAGGTGACTTTTTCTCAGTGTCTGTTGGAAAGCAAACTGAACCAGGTTATTCTCTAAGAGTTTTCCTTCGCTTAGCTCTAGTCGGTTTCTTTTTGCAAAAAAAACACTCCCTAGTCCTTGTCAATGACAAGCATACCCATAGCATGATGCAGCCACCACCATGCTTGAAAATATGAAGAATGGTACTCAGTGATGTGTAGTGGTTTCCCCAAACAACGCTTTGTATTCAGGATATTCTTTGTCACATTTGTTGCCGTTTTACTGTAGTGCCTTACGGCAAAAACAGGATGCATGTTTTGGAATATGTTTTATTTTGTTCAGGCTTCCTTTTCACTGTCAATTGGCCTCAGTAAAACCCCTTAATGGTTTCCCTCCTCTATGGCAACTCAGTTAGGACACCTGTATCTTAGTAGTGACTGGGTGTATTGATACAGTGAGTGAAAAAATTATTTGATCCCCTGCTGATTTTGTACGTTTTCCCACTGACAAAGAAATTATCAGTCTATAATTTTAATGGTAGGTTTATTTGAACAGTGAGAGACAGAACAACAACAAAGAAATCCAGAAAAATGTATGTCAAAAATGTTATAAAATGATTTCCATTTTAATGAGGGAAATAAGTATTTGACCACTCTGCAAAGCATAACTTAGTACTTGGTGGCAAAACCCTTGTTGGAAATCATAGAGGTCAGACGTTTCTTGTAGTTGGCCACCAGGTTTGCACACATCTCAGGAAGGATTTTGTCCCACTCTTTGCAGATCTTCTCCAAGTCATTAAGGTTTCGAGGCTGACGTTTGGAAACTCGAACCTTCAGCTCCCTCCACAGATTTTCTATGGGATTAAGGTCTGGAGACTGGCTAGGCCACTCCAGGACCTTAAATGTGCTTCTTCTTGAGCCACTCCTTTGTTGCCTTGGCCGTGTGTTTTGGGTCATTGTCATGCTGGAACACCCATCCACGACCCATTTTCAATGCCCTGGCTGAGGGAAGGAGGTCCTCATCCAAGATTTGACAGCACATGGCCCCGTCCATCATCCCTTTGATGCGGTGAAGTTGTCCTGTCCCCTTAGCAGAAAAACACCCGCAAAGCATAATGTTTCCACCTCCATGTTTGACGGTGGGGATGGTGTTCTTGGGGTCATAGGCAGCATTCCTCCTCCTCCAAACACGGCGAGTTGAGTTGATGCCAAAGAGCTCCATTTTGGTCTCATCTGACCACAACACTTTCACCCAGTTGTCCTTTGAATCATTCAGATGTTCATTGGCAAACTTCAGACGAGCATGTATATGTGCTTTCTTGAGCAGGGGGACCTTGCGGGCGCTGCAGGATTTCAGTCCTTCACGGCGTAGTGTGTTACCAATTGTTTTCTTGGTGACTATGGTCCCAGCTGCCTTGATCATTGACAAGATCCTCCTGTGTAGTTCTGGGCTGATTCCTCACCGTTCTCATGATCATAATCTAATGTTTTGCTTTCGCTGTAAAGCCTTTTTGAAATCGGACAGTGTGGTTAGATAAAGGAGTCTTGTCTTTAAAATGCTGTGAAATAGTCATATGTTTGAAAAATTGAAGTTTTTGTATTTTTGAGGAATTTGTAATTCGCGCCACGCCTATCATTGGATATTGGAGCAGGTGTTCCACTAGCGGAACGTCTAGATGTAAGAGGTTAACATCCATTCAAAATATTAAGCAGCAGCCTACCTGTTATCTCTAGGTAGTTGTAGCCTATCCTTCTCTTTTAATTATGTCTTTTTAATTTCATCTTCCATTGGTTAGATATCTAACTTTTGGCACAAATGGAGGCTTCATGACTATAGCCCATTGCCTCTTTGATGACTTATGTCTGGCCAATAAGCTACACGCGCCACTCTCGTGAAAAGAGCAGCAGTATGAATTATACGATCTCTCTCTTTCTACTGCAGCAGTCACATTTGAATCTATACGGGTCCTTCCGGACAAGTCGGTTAAAATGACACACCCCAGACCCGTGACAATCATATCAGATCCGACCCAGACAAGTGACATTATTTAGAATTATGGGTCCCGGATCGGGTCTCGATTAATGGATCTTTGAAGACATCCAACTCAAACCATCCATGGACCGGATTTAATGGGCCGGATCCACCCTGTGGGCCTTGAGTTTGACACGCGCTTTAAAGGCCTCTGAAAAATGGGATTGTAACAGAGGAGTGAGACAGGACAGCAAGCCACATACCGGTAGCTAGCCTGTCTCCAGAAAGGCAAACAAAAGGAGATAGCTAAATTAAAAAAGATTAGCATGCTAAGCTGCTAGGTCAGAATTAGCATAAAAGCTAACTTTATTGATCCTCTACCTATTCAAATACCAGCTGAAAATGAGTTGATTTGATAAGAGTATGGTATATCATTTCAGTGAGGTATGGCTTTTAAGTTGCATTTGACAAATGTATTTGTAGGTCACTATGCTGAGTGGAGGATCTCCAGGTTGCAATAGTGTTTAACCTGTCAAGGTATGGGGGCAGTATTTTTGATTTCGGATGAAAAGCGTGTCCAGAGTAAACGGCCTAATACTCGGGCCCAGAGTCAAATATTTGCAAATTATTAGTAGATTTGGATAGAAAACTCTCAATTTCCGAAACTGTTTGAATGATGTCTGTGAGTATAACAGAACTCATATGGCAGGCAAAAACCTGAGAAAAGTACAAGCAGGAAATGAAAATCTGGTTCCTGTAGTTCTTTCAAGTCCCTGCCTATCGAACACACAGTGAGTTAGGGTTCATTTTGCACTTCCTAAGGCTTCCACTAGATGTCAACAGTCTTTAGAACGTTGTTTGAGGCTTCTATGGTGAACAGAGAGCCAACAAAGGAAGTTGGAAGTTGGTGACCCAGGGAAGGGCATCAGTTCATTTGCGTGCATTCACGCGAGAGTTAGCTGTGTTCCAAAATGTTTTTCAAGACACTGGAATCGTGCGGTTGGAATATTACTGAAGTTCTGATTGAAAAAGGCCCTAAAGATTGATGCTATACAACGTTTGATATGTTTGAACGAACGTAAATAACTTTTTTTGACTTTTCGTCGTGACATTTTCCTCGCACGTCCTACATTTTGAGTAGCTTACTGAACGTGCAAACATGGAGTTATTTGGACATATATTATGAACTTTATCGAACAAAACAACATTTATTGTGGACCTGGGATTCCTGGAAGTGCCTTCTGATGAAGATTATTAAAGGTAAGTGAATATTTATAATGCTATTTATGCATTTAGATGACTCCAAAATGGCGGGTATCTAATTGCCTGATGTATTTTTCTGAGCGCAGTACTCAGATTGCAAAGTGTGCTTTCCCAGTAAAGTTATTTTGAAATCTGTCAATGCGGTTGCATTCAGGAGATGTTAATCTATAATTCTTTCAATAACAGTTTAATATTTCATCAACGTTTATGACGAGTATTTTTGTAGATTATTGTGCTGATTCACCGGTAGTTTTGGGGTAAATACATTTTCTGAACGTCACGCGCTAATGTAAAATGGGGGTTTTGGATATAAATATGAACTTGATAGAACAAAAAATGCATGTATTGTCTAACAATGTCCTAGGAGTGTCATCTGATTAAGATTGTCAAAGGTTAGTGCATAATTTTAGCTGGTTTTCTGCTTTTGGTGACCCTTGTCCTTGCATTGAAAATGGCTGTGTATAATGTTTTGTCTATGTACTGTCCTAACAATCTAACTTTATGCTTTCGCCTGCAAAGCCTTTTTGAAATCGGACAACGTGGTTGGATTAAGGAGATGTTTATCTATAAAATGGTGTAAAATAGTTGTATGTTTGAGAAATTTGAATTATGACATTGTTGTTTTCGAATTTGGCGCTCTGATTTTTTCACTGGCTGCACGGTGGGTGGGACGCAAGCGTCCCACTAGCCTCAAAAAGTTAACCCTTAAGAGTCTATTGATACAGCCGTGTGTCAATCTAAGTAACATGATACAAAAAATCCATCAGTTCAGCATGGGCTGTCTCTCAATCCACCGCATCCGCCTATGTCGGCTTTCCGCATCTGCGGTGGAAGGTGACCAAGCTACTACGGTGATGGTCAGACCATGAGACATCCCGAAAATCGGTATTCTCTCAAACGTCTGTAGCATCCGAACGGTTTAGCCACTCTATGGAAAGGGGAGACTCTCACGCTTGCGATGGTGTGCTCTATTTTGCTCTACGACTGCCACAAGTGTCACGGAACTGGTCTGAAGGCAACCCATACAAATGAATGGAAGTATGGAGGTAGTTTTGTACCAACAAAAATAAAAAGAGGTTAAATGTGTAAAATAATATACATACAGTACCAGTAAAAAGTTGACACATACTCATTCAAGGGTTTCTTTATTTTTACATTGTAGACTTTGTAAAACTATAAACACATATGGAATCATGTAGTAACCATCAACAAAAAGTTAAACAAATCAAAATGTATTTGAGATTCTAAGTAGCCACCCTTTGAAAACTCTTGGCATTCTCTCAACCAGCTTCACCTGGAATGCTTTTCCAACAGTCTTGAAAGAGTTCCCACATATGCTGAGCACTTGTTGACTGCTTTTCCTTCTACGGTCCAAATCATCCCAAACCATCTCAATTGGGTTGAGGACGGGTGATTGTGGAGGCCAGGTCATGTGATGCAGCACTCCATCACTCTCCTTGGTCAAATAGCTCTTACACAGCCTGAAGGTGTTGTGTCTTTGTTCTGCTAAAAAAACAAATGATAGAGGGACTAAGCGCAAACCAGATGGGATGGCGTATCGCTGCAGAACACTGTGGTAGCCATGCTGGTTAAGTGTGCCTTGAATTCTAAATAAAAATCAGACAGTGTCACCAGCAGAGCACCCCCACACCTCCATGCTTCACGGTGGGAACCACACATGCGGAGATATCCGTTCACCTAATCTGCGTCTCAAAGTGATGGTAGTTGGAACCAAAAATCTCAAATTTGGACTCCTCAGAAAAGGCCAGATTTCCACCAGAGTAATGTCCATTGTTTGTGTTTCTTGGCCCAAGCAAGTCTCTTCTTATTATTGGTCTCCTTTAGTAGTGGTTTCTTTGCAGCAATTCGACCATGAAGGCCTGTTTCACACAGTCTACTCCAAACAGTTGATGTTGAGTTGTCTGTTACTTGAACTTTATTTGGGCTACAATTTCTGAGACTGGTAGTGCTAACGAATATATCCTCTGCAGCAGAGGTAACTCTGGGTCTTCCTTTGCTGTGCCGGTCCTCATGAGAGCCAGTTTCATCATAGTGCTTGATGGTTTATGCGACTGCACTTGAAGGATCTTTCAAAGTTCTTGAAATATTCCGCATTGACTGACCTTCATGTCTGAAAGTAATGGACTGTAGTTTCTCTTTTCTTATTTGAGCTGTTCTTGCCATAATATGGACTTGGAATTTTACCAAATAGGGCCATCTTCTGTATACCACCCCTACACAACTGATTGGCTCAAACAGATTAAGGAGGAAAGAAATTCCACAAATGAACAAGGCACACCTGTTAATTTAAATGCATTCCAGGTGACTACCTCATGAAGCTGGTTGAGAGAATGCCAAGAGTGTGCAAAACTGTCATCAAGGCAAAGGGTGGCTACTTTGAAGAACCTTAAATATTTTTGATTTGTTTAACACTATTTTACATGATTGCATGTGTTATTTCATAGTTTTGATGACTTCACTATTATTGTACAATGAAAAAAAAAGTACAAATAAAGAAAAACCCTGGAATGAGTAGACGTGTCTGAACTTTTGACTGGTACAATGCATGTATGTACGAGTATACACATACACCGAGTATACCAATTCCACAAGGTTGCTGGCCCATGTTGACTGATGTCAAGTTGGCTGGTGGACCATTCTTGATACACACAGGAAACTGTTTAGCTTTAAAAACCGAGTAGCTTACGACACAAACCAGTGCGCCTGGCACCTACTACCATACCCTGTTCAAAGGCACTTAAATATTTTGTCTTGCTCATTCATCCTCAATGGCACACACACACACACATTCCATGTCTCAATTGTCTCAAGGCTTAAAAATCATTCTCCTCTCCTTCATCTACACTGATTGAACTGAATTTAACAAGTGACATCAATAAGGGATCATAGCTTCAGATTCACCTGGTCAGTGTTATGGAAAGAGCAGGTGTTCTTAATGTTTTGTATACTCAGTGTGTGTTCTCTCCCTGAGCAAGGCAGTTAACCAACTGTTCCCCAGGTGCCGAAGACGTGGATGTTGATTAAGGCAGTCCCCCGCACCTCTCGGGAATTCAGAGGGGTTGGGTTAAAAAGCGGAAGATATATTTCAGTTGAATGCATTCAGTAGTACAACTGACTAGGTTTCCACCTTTCCCTATATACAGTTCCTTTGGAAAGTACTCAGACCCCTTGACTTTTTCCACATTTTCCTGTTTAATCCATTTTAGAATAAGGCTTTAACACACACACACACACGTTCAAAGGTTTGGGGGGTCACATAGAAATGTCCTTGTTTTTGAAAGAAAAGCAAAATGTATCCATTAAAATACCATCAAATTGATCAGAAATACAGTGCAGACACGTTGATGTTGTAAATTACTATTGTAGCTGGAAACAGCATATTTTTTATGGAATATCTACATAGGCGTACAGAGGCCCATTATCAGCAACCATCACTCCTGTGTTCCAAAGGAACGTTGTGCTAGCTAATCCAAGTGTATCACTTTAAAAGGCTAATTGATCTTTAGAAAACCCTTTTGCAATTATGTCTGCACAGCTGAAAGCTGTAGTCCTGATTAACCTCTTGACGGTCGCCTAGGATAGGGGGCGCCACAGCGCATTTTGAAAAAAATATATGCCCATTTTAAACGGCCTACTACTCAAACTCAGAAGCTAGGATATGCATATAATTAATACTTGTGGATAGAAAACACCCTAAAGTTTCTAAAACTGTTTGAATGGTGTCTGTGAGTATAACAGAACTCATATGGCAGTCAAAACCCCGAGACAGATCGAAACAGGAAGTGGAATTCTGAATTGCGGACTCAACTTCATCACATTGCCTATTAATCACACCGTGAGCTATGGTTCATTGAGCACTTCCCATTGCTTCCACTAGATGTCCCCAGTCTTTACAAAGTGGTTTGAGTCTCCTACTGTGAAAACTGACAGAATGACACGCTGTGGAACGTGGTCACATGGAGAGGGCCATCACCATTATGACGTCGGCGCCCCTGGCTACCCTCCCCTTTCGAAACGTTTATAAAGACAATGCAATCGTCCCCCTTGAATCTTATTGGAGCTCTGGTTGAAAAAGGCCCTAAAGATTTATGTTATACAACGTTTGACATGTTTGAACGAACCTAAATAAGAAAAAAATGCATTTTGTTGAAAGAATAGTCCCGCGGCCACGGAGCTTTTGGTGCAGCCTTCAGAACGCGCTAACAACAACAAGCTAATGGAACATAAAGGATGAACTTTTTCGAACGAAAATACATTTGTTGTGGACCTGGGATTCCTGGAAGTGCCTAAGGATGAAGATAATCAAAGGTAAGGGATTATTGACAATAGTATACAAGACTAGATTTGATATGCGATTGTTCCAAGATGGCGCTGACCTGTATTGCTAGCCTATTGTTCTGAGTATCGCATCCCCTTTTATCGCAAAGTGTGATTACCCAGTAAAGTTATTTTTAAATCTGGCATTACAGGTGCTTTCAAGAGATATTCATCTATAAATCTTAGAATGACAATATTACATTTTTAAAATGTTTTCAATAGTAATT
Source organism: Salmo salar (assembly GCF_965601325.2). Lineage (NCBI taxonomy): Eukaryota > Metazoa > Chordata > Actinopteri > Salmoniformes > Salmonidae > Salmo > Salmo salar. Next base: position 58,106,174 of record NC_138296.1, on the reverse strand, counting down.
TAGTAAATTGTAGCGCTGTTTCATCGGATGCATTTGAGGGAAAATACATTTACATTACATTTAAGTCATTTAGCAGACGCTCTTATCCAGAGCGACTTACAAAATGGTGCATTCACCTTATGATATCCAGTGGAACAACCACTTTACAATAGTGCATCTAAATCTTTTAGGGGGGGGGGGGGGGGGGTTAGAAGGATTACTTTATCCTATCCTATGTATTCCTTAAAGAGGTGGGGTTTCAGGTGTCTCCGGAAGGTGGTGATTGACTCCGCTGTCCTGGCGTCGTGAGGGAGCTTGTTCCACCATTGGGGTGCCAGAGCAGCGAACAGTTTTGACTGGGCTGAGCGGGAACTGTGCTTCCTCAGAGGTAGGGGGGCCAGCAGGTCAGTGTTAAAATAGTTAGTCAACGTTACGCACCGATGTAAAATGCTGTTTTTATATATAAATATTAACTTTATCGAACAAAAGAATGCATGTATTGTGTAACATGATGTCCTAGGTGTGTCATCTGATGAAGTTTGTAAAAGGTTAGTGCTGCATTTAGCTGTTTCTTGGTTATTTGTGATGCATGTGGTTGGTCGGAAAATGGCTATGTGGCTACTGTTACGATATACTCCTCTAACATAATCTAATGTTTTGCTTTTGCTGTAAAGCCTTTTTGAAATCGGACAACGTGGTTCGATTCAGGAGAGGTGTATCTATAAAACTATATAATTTGAAAAAAAAATTGAAAAAAATTAAATTTTGTTATGCTAATGGCGATAGGATTTTTCGCTGGATGTCGAGGCCGCAAAGGGGTTAAAGCAGCAATAAAACTGGCCTTTTTTTTTTACATGTGTTTTTCTGGATTTTTTTGTTGTTATTCTGTCTCTCACTGTTCAAATAAACCTATTAAAATTATAGACTGATCATTTCTTTGTAAGTGAGCAAACGTACAAAATCAGCAGTGGATCAAATATTTTTTCCCCCCACTGTGTGTGTATGTATATATATATTTTGAACCAAACCAACATTTGTTATTGAAGTAGCAGTCCTGGGAGTGCATTCTGACGAAGAACATCAAAGGTAATCAAACTTTTGTAATAGTAAATCGGAGTTTGGTCAGGGCTAAACTTGGTGGGTGTCTAAATAGCTAGCCGTGATGGCTGGGCTATGTACTCAGAATATTGCAAAATGTGCTTTCACCGAAAAGCTATTTTAAAAACCGGACATCTCGATTGCGCAAAGGAGTTCTGCATCTATAATTCTTAAAATAATTGTTATGTTTTTTGTGAACGTTTATCGTGAGTAATTTAGTAAATTCACCGGAGGTTTGCGGGGGGTATGCTAGTTCTGAACGTCATATGCTAATGTAAAAAGCTGGTTTTGATATAAATATGAACTTGATTGAACAAAACATGCATGTATTGTATAACATAATGTCCTAGGTGTGTCATCTGATGAAGATCATCAAAGGTTAGTGCTGCATTTAGCTGTCTTCTGGGTTTTTGTGACATTATATGCTAGCTTGAAAAATGGGTGTCTGATTATTTCTGGCTGGGTACTCTGCTGACATAATCTAATGTTTTTCTTTCGTTGTAAAGCCTTTTTGAAATCGGACAGTGTGGTTAGATTAACGAGAGTCTTGTCTTTAAAATTGTGTAAAATAGTCATATGTTTGAGAAATTGAAGTAATAGCATTTCTAAGGTATTTGAAAATCGCGCCACGGGATTACACTGGCTGTTGCGTAGGTGGGACGATTTCATCCCGCCTAGCCCAGAGAGGTTAAAATGGAAGAAGTTTGGAACCACCAAGACTCTTCACAGAGCTGGCTGCCCTGCCAAACTGAGCAATTGGGGGAGAAGGGCCTTGGTCAGGGAGGTGACCAAGAACCCGATGGTCACTCTGACAGAGCTCTAGAGTTCCTCTGTGGAGATGGTTTTCCTTCTGGAAGGTTCTCCCATCTCTGCAGCACTCTACCAATCAGGCCTTTATTGTAGTGTGGCTAGATGGAAGCCACTCCTCAGTTAATTTTTTTTTTTTTTTTTTTTTTTTAAAGGTTCACGACAGCCCCCTTGGTGTTTGCCAAAAATGCACCTAAAGGACTCTGAACATAAGAAACCAGATTCTCTGGCCTGATGAAACCAAGATTGAATTATTTGGCATGAATGCCAAGTGTCACGTCTGGAAGAAACCTGACACCATCCCTACAGTGAAGCATGGTGGTGGCAGCATCATGCTCTGGGGATGGTTTTCAGTGGCCGGGACTGGGAGACTAGTCAGGATCGAGACAAAGATAAATGAAGCAAAGTACAGGAAAAGTCTCTGAATGTCAAAGTACGGTTTAGGGTAGTGTGGAAGGACCACCAGAGGGCAGGCTGGGCTCACGGATAGTAGCCCGACAAGGTAACCAGAGGCAATTAAGCACAGCTGACGGTACTAATGAGATATTCTCTTTCCCCTACAAGAGAGGATGGAACCAGCAAGAGGGGAGGAAGATAAACTATCTCTGGAGAATGGCTACAGAGAGAGAGGTGCTATCCAAGAAGATCCATTAAGACGGTGACGAATATGTGATTGTTGTTATAGTTTGAAGATAATCGTAATGTGAACCTGTGTCATCTAAAGAAGATGTATGTTGTTCCGTTGGAGATTCTCATTGACTGTGTTGGAGTGTTTGTATTGTTAGAAATCCCTCAATAGAGAACTGTGTTGAATCAAGAAAACCTACTCTTGACTCGTTTAATCCACCTTTCCGCTTTAGAGTGACACCAAATGACTTGGTCCGATCACAGTAGTGACTAATAACATTTGATGAAATCTTTAAAGTAACCAATTACCTCCATCACCTCCATAACATCAGGAACATCAAAAGGAAACAGACAATGGAAATGTCCCTTAATGTAATCTAAGGGATTTCCATCAGTATTCTCAATTTTCTTTGACAGAGGAACCCACATTCACCAAAAAAGTTACAGAAAAGTCATATGAAATAACATCAGGAACACAATAGGTCTTATTTCCAACAATTGAGATGGAATAGTTGTAGATGGAGGTCTTATTTCCAACAATTGAGATGAATAAGAACGCCATCTACAACTATTCCAACAGTTGATTGATGATTTTCCAAGTTGACTTTATATTATTTAATGATTCTTGGAATATCCGAAGTAGGTGAGTAAATTTGTTCTTAAACCTTTTGTAATTTGGATGAATTTTAGCGAGACAACTCAAAACGCGGAATCCATTAACGCCAAGATAATGGAATTTATTGCCCTTGACAATCAACCGCTCTCTGTCGTGGATAATGTTGGCTTTTGCCAACTGGTCGAGCACCTCAAGCCCTGGAACACACTACCAAGTAGGCGCTATTTTTCAGATGTTGCCCTACCGGAGTTACACAGTATTGTTGAAACGCACATCCATGAGCTACTTGCTATGGGTGTCACTGCTATTAGCTTCACGAAACACCTGCTCAACAAAACTGCCGACACAGACCGTGGGGTTAAAACTTGCAAATGTACTCTACTGGAGGCTGTGAACAAGCGAGTCGGTGGCATTCTCTCTGAGCCGCTTTACTGTGTCGCCACCATGTTCGATGCTAGTTACAAGGACCGCTACTTCGATGCAGCCAAGAAACAGGGTTTACGTGAAATGTTACAGCTACAGCTGGACAAGATGGAAATGGACACAGTGACAGTGCGCACCGAGGAAAAGAGGCCACGGACAAAGCTGAAACTTCACTGCTTGACATGTACTATAAAATCTTGGTTGAGAATGAAACGACTTAACAAATGAACAACGAAACAGCACAGCAAATGAAAGAAATAGGTTTTGATTATGTTTTACTGGTAATGGGGATATATGTAAATGCCAACAAAATAACTTTTTGGTCAGTTTGTGTGTTTCAACTATTTAAACTGTACTAGAATGCTTAAAAGGCCGCTAAATGTTTTAATAAAATCGGTATCGGGTTTTTTGGCAAGGAAAATATCGGTATCGGCCAAAAATGTCCCTAGGTACAATAGTGTCAACTCATACATCAGATTTTAAAATCTCCACAAGAAATGCCTATAGCTTATACTGACTGAAGGGAGAAATTGTCTGGGCTTTCCCAAGTTCAAGGAAATGGCCTCAATGTTATATTTTGTTAGTTTATTAGGTAGCAAGTCAAAGTGAAAGGTATAGGAAAGTGTTGGGAGGGGGGGCATGTGGGGTTTTGAAGGTCTTCACATCTGACCTTTAGGGACTCCTCTCAGTTGACAGCGAGGGCAATGAGGTAGTTGAACAAGTGTGTGTTTGGGTGTACTCACATGAACAATCTCTAGCACGGAGTTTCTCTTATCAACTATGAAACGGGTCAATAGCAGATAGAAGCTCACCTGTCATGAGTTCGCATGAAGTCCCACGATTTCTTTGTCCCATTCTGTGAACGACACAAAAACAAAACATGAATGACATTCACATTCTGAAAGAACTGTGCTAGGATCTAGTTAATTGTCCTACATGTCGGTGGGCTCGGATGGATATCAAATCATCCATTAACTAGAATAGGGCGGTATCCAGATTTTCATATAGTCATGCCGGCCTTTTTCATCGCGTGATATACGGTATTGCCGTCTTAGTACACAAGGGGCACAAAAAAAAGCAAATTGGGCATCTGTTACCAGATTGCTAACAACATTTGCACAAACTATTAGCAGATTTCAATATGAAGACTGCTAGCTAAATATGCTAACGAGCGCAAATGAAAATAAACAAATTACAAAGAACGGCAATCTAGCTCATAAAGTTACAAGTAGTAGCTACTGAAAGTCATTTTTGGTGAGCTTGGACATTTACAAGCAAAACGTACTGGAGAAAAGTAGCTACACATCAGTAAGAGCGCCGTCTACTGATAGAATGCCTGTTGGTGAATTCTCATCCGAGTTTAGAAGTGCAACTGAAGCACAAAATTTGTCTGATGCCGAGCAAAGAGTACAATAAGAAGCATTTTATATACAGTACCTGTCAAACGTTTGGACACCTACTCATTCAATGGTTTCTTTATTTTTACTATTTTCTACATTGTAGAATAATAGTGAAGACAAACTATGACATAACACATATGGAATCCTGTAGTAACCAAAAAGTGTAAATCAAAATATATTTTACATTTGAGATTCTTCAAAGTAGCCACCCTTTGCCTTGATGACAGCTGTGCACACTCTTGGCATTCTCTCAACCAGCTTTATCTGGAATGCTTTTCCAACAAACTTGGAGTTCCCACTGAGTTCACTCTGCAGTCCAACTCATCCCAAACCATCTCAATTGGGTTGAGGTCAGGTGATTGTGGAGGCCAGGTCATCTGATGCAGCACTCCATCTCTCCTTCTTAGTCAAATAGCCCTTACACAGCCTGGAGGTCTGTTCAAATCCCCACCAACAAGGTGCTCTAATAAACATATATTACACACCTTCAAAGTGCTAAGTATGTTATGTAAATCAAATGAAGAAAAAAAATGGGGAAAAAAAGAAATGTCTAAAAATATATTTTCACTTTGTCATTATTGGGTATTATGTGCAGATGAGTGAGATTTACATTTTATTTAATCAGGCTGTAACATGACAAAATGTGGAATAAGTCAAGAGGTATGAATACGTTCTGCAGGCACTTCATTGTTAACGAGGTGGCAACGCTGTGTGTGTGTAACCGATGTGAAATGGCTAGTTAGCGGTGGTGAGCGCTAATAGCGTTTCAATCAGTGACGTCACTCGCTCTGAGACTTGAAGTAGGATTTCCCCTTGCGTTGCAAGGGCTTTTGTGGCGCGATGGGTAACGATGCTTCGTGGGTGTCTGTTGTTGATGTGTGCAAGGGTCCCTGGTTCGAGCCCGGGTTGGGGCGAAGAGAGGGACGGAACCTACACTGTTACATGTGCTCAACTGGAAAATGAGGGTGGGAGCTTTTGACAATTTAGTACGGGTGCGGACAGCTGGCTAGAAATTGTGTGTGGTGTAACGTTAATGATTCAAAGAACCCATCGAATGTCGGGAAAAAATTATATGGACTATACTCATTACAGAGATAGATTGAAGCTAGTATACATTGCTGATCACCTCTTATGGAGCAGGTAGCACAACTATTGATTCATTGCCAATGCTAGCTAGTTAGCTTTTGACATTTCAGTAGGGGTTCATGTCAATTCTAGCTAGGTGGCTGTCATATACTGTATACCGCTAGATATCGTGTGTGGTGTACTGATTCAAAGAACCCATCAGATGAAATTTCTAAATAAAATTAATTATTATAGGGCTAGTAGATTGAAGTTAGTATCAATTGCTGATCGCCTCTTATGGGAGCAGGTAGCATTTTCTGTCTAGCTTAGTGTGACAAAGTGAAAATGTAGTTTCCATCAACCTCATGCGCAATGTAGATATCAAAGAACGCCGCAGTTCGCGGGTAGAGTAGTGGGTGAAACCATTCACTTCAGGAAAAGGGGTGATATAAAGTTTCCTTCAATTATGTGTTGCTGAATTCATAAGAATATTTGCTGCCATTGTAGTAAGGCTGGTAATAGAAGTCTTCGGACCCTATTTGGGAAGTTGGTCTTCCTGCTCCTCAGAGAGATATTCTGAGAGCAGGTTCGTGTCTCCTTCCTCTGTATATAAAAACTGTATTACAAGTGTCGTTGGAAAACAGGTTCATATATCCTAAATTCAATAACGAATGTGACTATGTACAGTTGAAGTCGGAAGTTTACATACACTTAGGCTGGAGTCATTAAAACTCGTTTTTCAACCACTCCACAATTTTCTTGTTAACAAACTATAGTTTTGGCAAGTCGGTTAGGACATCTACTTTGTGCATGACAAGTAATTTTCCCAATTGTTTACAGACAGATTTGACTTAGAATTCACTATCACAATTCCAGTGGGTCAGAAGTTTACATACACTAAGTTGACTGTGCCTTTACACAGCTTGGAAAATTCCAGAAAATGATGTCATGGCTTTAGAAGCTTCTAATTGAGGCTAATTGACGTCATTTGAGTCAATTGGAGTACCTCTGGATGTATTTCAAGGCCTAACTTCAAACTCAGTGCATCCTTGCTTGACATCATGGGAAAATCAAAAGAAATCAGCCAAGACATCAGAAAAAGAATTGTGGACCTCCACAAGTCTGGTTCATCCTTGGGAGCAATTTCCAAACGCCTGAAGGTACCACGTTCATCTGTACAAACAATTCTACGCAAGTATAAACACCATGGGACCACGCAGCCGTCATACCGCTCAGGAAGGAGACACGTTCTGTCTCCTAGAGATGAACGCACTTTGGTGTAAAAAGTGCAAATCAATCCTAGAACAGCAGCAAAGGACCTTGTGAAGATGCTGGAGGAAACAAGTACATAAGTATCTATATCCACAGTAAAACCAGTCCTATATCGACATAACCTGAAAAGCCGCTCAGCAAGGAAGAAGCCACTGCTCCAAAACCGCCATAAAAAAGCCAGACTACGGTTTGCAACTGCAAATGGAGACAAAGATGGTACTTTTTGGAGAAATGTCCTCTGGTCTGACGAAACAAAAATAGAACTCATTGGCCATAATGACCATCATTATGTTGGGAGGAAAAAGCGGGATGCTTGCAAGCCGAAGAACACCATCCCAACCGTTAAGCACGGGGGTGGCAACATCATGTTGTGGGGGTGCTTTGCTGCAGGAGGGACTGGTGCACTTCACAAAATAAATGGCATCATGAGGAATGACAATTATGTGGAGATATTGAAGCAACATCTCAAGACATCAGTCAGGAAGTTAAAGCTTGGTCGCAAATGGGTCTTCCAAATGGACAATGACCCCAAGCATACTTCCAAAGTTGTGGCAAAAATGACTTAAGGACAACACAATTAAGGTATTGGAGTGGCCATCACAAAGCCCTGACCTCAATACTATAGAACATTTGTGGGCAGAACTGAAAAAGCGTGTGCGAGCCCGACTCAGTTACACCAGCCGGTCAGGAGGAATGGGCCAAAATTCACCCTTATTGTGGGAAGCTTGTGGAAGGCTACCTGAAACATTTTACCCAAGTTAAACAATGCTACTAATTGAGTGTATGTTCACTTCTGACCCACTGGGAATTTGATGAAAGAAATTAGACAATTCACATTCTTAACCTTTTGGGCTCACCCTAGGATAGGGGGCGCCACAGCGCATTTTAAAAAAAAATGTGTGCCCATTTAACGGCCTACTAATCAAACTCAGAAGCTAGTACATGCATATAATTAATACCTGTGGATAGAAAACACCCTAAAGTTTCTAAAACTGTTTGAATGGTGTCTGTGAGTATAACAGAACTCATATGGCAGTCAAAACCCCGAGACCGATTGAAACAGGAAGTGGAATTCTGAATTGTGGACTCAACTTCACATCTTTCCCTATTAATCACACCGTGAGCTATCGTTCATTGAGCACTTTCTATTGCTTCCACTAGATGTCCCCAGTCTTTACACAGTGGTTTGAGCCTTCTACTGTCGAAACTGAATGAGACGCTGTGGAAATTGGTCACAGGGGGAGGGCCATCACCATTATGACGCCGGCGGCCCCATCTACCCCCTCCTTTCGAAACGTTTTGAAACACAATACAATCGTCCCCCTCGAATCTTATTGGCTCTCTTGTTGAAACAGGCCCTGAAGATTTATGTTATACAACGTTTGACATGTTTGAACGAACCTAAATGGGGGAAAAATGTTATTTTTCGAAACCGCTGTCCCGCGCCCGACAGAGCATTTGGATACAGCCTTCAGACGCGCTAACAACAGCAAACTAATGGAACATAAAGGATGGACTTTTTCGACCGAAAATACATTTGTTGTGGACCTGGGATCCCTGGAAGTGCTTTCTGATGAAGACAACTAAAGGTAAGGGATTATTGACAATAGTATACAAGATTAGATGTGATATGCGATTGTTCCAAGATGGCGCCGAGCTGGAATTACTAGCTAATTTTCTGAGTATCGCATCCCCTTTTATCGCAAAGTGTGATTACCCAGTAAAGTTATTTTTAAATCTGGTATGACAGGTGCTTTCAAGAGATATTCATCTATAAATCTTAGAATGACAATATTACATTTTAAAAATGTTTTTGAATAGTAATTCAGTAAATTGTAGCACTGTTTCCCGGGATGCAATTGAGGGAAAATAGTTAGTCAACGTCAGACGCCGATGTAAAATGCTGTTTTCATATATAAATATGAACTTTACTGAACAAAAGAATGCATGCATTGTGTAACATGATGTCCTAGGTGTGTCATCTGATGAAGTTTGTAAAAGGTTAGTGCTGCATTTAGCTGTTTTTTGGTTATTTGTGATGCATGTGGTTGGTCGGAAAATGGCTATGTTGCTACTTTTACCATGTACTCCTCTAACATAATCTAATGTTTTGCTTTTCCTGTAAAACCTTTTTGAAATCGGACGACGTGGGTCGATTCAGGAGAGGTGTATCTATAAAACGATATGAGACAGTCCTATATTTGAAAAAAAATATATATTAAATTTCGTTATGCTAATGTCGCTAGGAGTTTTTCGCTGGATGTTGATCCCGCTTACGGACAAGACAATCAAGAGGTTGAAATAAAGTGGTGATCCTAACTGACCTAAGACAGGGATTTTTTACTAGGATTAAATGTCAGAAATTGTGAAAAACTGAGTTTAAATGTATTTGACTAACATGTATGTAAACTTCCGACTTCAACTGTATATATTTATTTTGCCATTAATGTATTTAACACCTAATTCGGCATGTTAACCAAGTTTTTACTGGCTTAGCTAGCCATGTTAATGACGAGCTAACTTGCACTGTTGGTCACTGCACTACAATGTCACGCTAGCTATTGCTAACAGGTGATTTATTGAAATATTAATTGAATGTTTATTTTCTTATTACCTTAACCTCTTATGGCTAGGGGGCACTATTTTCACGGCTGGACAAAAAAACGTACCCGATTTAATCTGGTTACTAATCCTACCCAGTAACTAGAATATGCATATACTTATTATATATGGATAGAAAACACCCTAAAGTTTCTAAAACTGTTTGAATGGTGTCTGTGAGTATAACAGAACTCAAATGGCAGGTCAAAACCTGAGAGATTCCTTTACAGGAAGTGGCCTGTCTGACCATTTCTGGAACTTCTTTGCCATCTCTATCTTTTACTAAGGATCTCTGCTCTAACGTGACACTTCCTACGTCGTCCATAGGCGCTCAGAGCCCGGGAAAAACCTGAATGTCGTCATCCCAGCCCCAGGCTGAAACACATTATCGCCTTTCTCAAGTGGCCGATCAAGGGACTGTGGGCTTAGGCGCGTGACCTGACCGCCCCCGTCTGTGATTTTTTCCTCTGTTTGCCGAAAAGGAGATTCCCGGTCGGAATATTATCGCTTTTCTACGAGAAAAATGGCATAAAAATTTATTTTAAACAGCGGTTGACATGCTTCGAAGTACGGTAATGGAATATTTAGAATTTTTTTGTCACGAATTGCGCCATGCGCACGACCCTTCTTTACCATTTCGGATACTGTCTGGAACGCACGAACAAAACGCCGCTATTCGGATATAACGATGGATTATTTTGGACCAAACCAACATTTGTTATTGAAGTAGCAGTCCTGGGAGTGCATTCTGACGAAGACAACAAAGGTAATGAAACTTTTGTAATAGTAAATCGGAGTTTGATCAGGGCTAAACTTGGTCGGTGTCTAAATGGCTAGCCGTGATGGCTGGGCTATCTACTGAGAATATTGCAAAATGTGCTTTCACCGAAAAGCTATTTTAAAATCGGACATATCGAGTGCATAGAGGAGTTCTGTATCTATAATTCTTAAAATAATTGTTATGTTTTTTGTGAACGTTTATCGTGAGTAATTTAGTAAATTCACCGGATGTTTGCGGGGGGGTATGCTAGTTCTGAACGTCACATGCTAATGTAAAAAGCTGTTTTTTGATATAAATATGAACTTGATTGAACAAAACATGCATGCATTGTATAACATAATGTCCTATGGTTGTCATCTGATGAAGATCATCAAAGGTTAGTGCAGCATTTAGCTGTGGTTTTGTTTTTTGTGACATTATATGCTAGCTTGAAAAATGGGTGTCTGATTATTTCTGGCTTGGTACTCTGCTGACATAATCTAATGTTTTCCTTTCGCTGTAAAGCCTTTTTGAAATCGGACAGTGTGGTTAGATAAAGGAGAGTCTTGTCTTTAAAATGCTGTGAAATAGTCATATGTTTGAAAAATTGAAGTTTTTGTATTTTTGAGGAATTTGTCATTCGCGCCACGCCTATCATTGGATATTGGAGCAGGTGTTCCGCTAGCGGAACGTCTAGATGTAAGAGGTTAAAAAGGTTTATATAAAAAGGGTTGTACTTGTGCTCTGCATTTATGAATTAATATCACTTCACATTGAGGGTATGTATCACTACTGTTGCTCCAATCTGAAAGATATCTCGTGTCCTACCTAACCAGTGAACGTGTGGCTGTGACCATCCTGTCAATGCCTGTTATCACTGTTTGATATATTTTACTGCAGATTAAAACCCGAGTCAACCTGAAGTGTGGGTGTGTGTGCCTTTCTTCTGGGGGGGCTGTGTGAAGTTGGTTACAAAATTGGTGCCGTGAACCGGATCTACAAGATCAGCCATCGCCAATCACCGGGAATACAGCAGTGCTCCAGAGAAGAGAACTACACCTGCCGTCAACTTCAAGAGACAGTCAATTTGAATATTCGTCATGAATAACATGTCCACACCAAAAAATCCAGGTACTCTGGTCAAGCCCAATGGTAATCCACCACTTTTACTGGTGTTAGGTTCTTATTTTTCAGAGTAAATAACTCACGGACACTAGAGAAGCTTAACCAAGTTTAATTCTTCCCAAAGGGTTAACACAGCTGTATTCAGAAGAAAAAATTAACATCTCACCATCACACACACACACACACATATGTATGTATGTATTAATATACATACATACACATATACACACACACATATATATATATATATACACACACACACACACACACACACACACACACACATACATATATATCCCACTTTAGACACTGCTCTCATTTTATGGTTCCAGAGTAAGAGGGTACCTCCTGACCTCAACTCCTCCTTCGCCTAATCCACAGATATCCATCTGCTTCCCCTATAGCAAACCTTTGATCTCCTCCTGTCCACTCAACACATTCCAAAGCCATCTGTCTTTCTACAGAGAAACATTAACTTCTGACATAAAACCCAGTCTCTTTCACTGCTTATATTCTATGCTTCTGATCTATCATTTATTTAATATCTCAATGTTCAAAGTTTAGCCGATTCCAACACTGGTGAGTGAGGACAACCTAGGGGAGTTAACTGTGATACTGTAACCCCCAGTATTGGTAGGGGGGCTCAGATAGCTAGAATGGTAGGGCATAGCTTTACCGGGAGTGCTGGTGTAACGTCAGTAAATGAACAAGAGGATGTTATTGATCAACCAACAGGTCAGAGTGATGGAGATGATACTCACTCCAATGATGATGAATACCATACGCAGCAGAGGTTTATGCTTGATTTAGTCAAACAGATGGGTCAAGAGATAGGTAACAGTATTGTTTCAAAGTCTGTCAGCAAGTACTACCACTCCATCCAAGGTAGCCGCCAACACTGTCCCAGTGTGCATGCCAGACTGGTACAAGGTAAACTGTCATGAAATCTGATATTCGTGAGCCACCCACTTTCAGAGGTGATGGAACAGATAAATGTACTGTGTATGAGTGGCAGGAAATGATGAAGACTTACTTGGTAAAGAAAGGTTACAAAATGCCAGAGCAAGGTAATGAAATCATGGAAATATTAATGGGGAGGGCAAAGGATTTAGTCAAGATAGGAATCACAGCAACCCCCTTGTAAACATCAGCAGAGACCCTGAGGTTATTTTCAGTATTTTGAAAGAGCATTTTGGTGAGGCCATCTCCTCTACTACGCCGCTTCAAGATTTTTATGAAACCAAACCTTATCACGGGGAGAGTAGCTTAGACTACTGGGTGTGCCTTAACCGAGTAGCAGATCTAGCTAATGAATGTCTACAAAGACAGTACACAACATTCGGATGCAAGCCTAGGGAGAAATGGACAGTGGGTGAAGTTCAGGAATTGATAGACAGCCACCAAAATGACAGATGTGCTACAAGGAGGAAACAAAACATATTGACACCCCAGGAAGACATCCAAAAAACAGAAGAGAGCTCAGAGCACCCCGTCCTTACCTCAGCGGTTCAAGGAGTTCAGAGTGGCAATGACAAAAACCTGTAACACTGCTAGAACGGTTTATTATAAACCAAAACGCTGCTCGCCCCGCCACAAGAGGGCCCAGCAGAACTGCACAGCTGTCTCCCTCCTTCCCATGTGCTCTTTGTAAAAGATGTGGCTCACTCCACTCGGTCTCACTGTCTTAATGACCGCTTGTGCTTCAAATGTCACAATCCTGGCCATCAAACCATAGACTGCCCACAAAAGCGGTAGGTTAGAAGAGAGGCACCAGTCGGGCAGCAGACACAAAATCAAGGTCCAGCTTTAAACTAATAGGTCTGCATCTTGAGAGGAAAGGTGCAGCTAAAAACTCAGCCCCTATAAATGAAACTGATCCTGAAATAGAACTGTCTTCATACAAAGAGAAAAATCAAGGCAACAAAAACATGATATATCAACCTACTCAGAGAATAACTGGCAATGAAAGTCTATTCTATGTACCAGTGACTGTGCAAGGTTCAGTAGAACTAAGAGGACTCATTGCTAGTGGTTCAATGGCCTGTACATTAACTGAATCTGCTGAGCATACATTGCTTCGAAAACGTGTCTTAACTGAAAGCTCGAAAATGTCCACTCCTGTAGTAGTCATTGGGAGGGCAACAGGTCAATCCCAAATGTGAATATGAGCTCCATATCGAATTAATGAACTGCAAGATGCTGGTGCCAGTATTAGCTGTGCCAGGGAAAACTGATGTGATCATTGAAACAAATGTACTGAAACATGTCCTTCAACTAAAAAAGGTGAGGGATATTGGAAAGCAATATCACAACCAGCCAATGGCCTTTCTAACAAATCAGATACACCTCTAAGCATACTGGCAAATGTTGACCATTGGCAAGGAAGTAAAATGACTGAAAAATAAAGTTGCCACTGTTGTTCTCAGCCAGTGTGTGGCACTATCCCCAAAACATGAAGACTTAGTCTGAGGTAGACAAAGGAAAAGGGCCCTTTTCCATTGGCATTACTGTTATTGTAGAGCCCACAATTTGGGCAATTTAATTCAATTTATTTAGGGAAAGCTTCCCTAGATTATGGACACGCCGCCTATGTCAATCTACTATCCCCTATAGTATAAAAGTTTAACTATTCTATTGGTCCGCTTGTCAATAAAGAAATAGCCCAAACAGACTGCGACAGTTGTGGGACAGTAGATCCCAAATTCATACAACCAGTAGGCCTAGGCTACATAACATTTTTAAATAAAATTTAAAAAGCAAGGATTCTGATGCAACAGACCAGAACAATTAGCTTAAAATGTTGATAAACTATTTCTTAACATTATTAGCGCAGCAATGAGCACAAGGCAGTAAGCTACATGTGAATGTGAATTTTGCTAATGGATAATGAAAGAAGTTGAAAAGCCACAGAACATGAGAGAAACAGGCTACTGGTTTCAAAGGCATATGGAAGTCTTTATAAAACAATGTCCTCCATGGATATGGTTGGATTTCACCTAGGCTACTTAGAAGCAATGACTCATAATATGGAGTAAAACGTTCAGGTTTCAAACAATTAAGTCGCTATGGTTTTCTAAATGCATACTGCCTCCAGCTCATTGAAAAAAAGTGGTGTTTGACGCGCTGAAACCTGCCTCACGTAACCTATGCATTTGAATGGCGAACGGGAAGCGCGCTTCAATTACCATTTGAAAACTAAAACTAGCTATTTTTAATAATGGACAAAACTATTTTAATACACAATTGCATTTAGAATTGTTGAACAATGATTTTCTGCTCAAAGGCTCTCTGTATGCTATGCACATCTGATAAATAAAATGCATAAATATTAGAGGTCGGCCGATTATGATTTTTCAACGCCGATACCGATTATTGGAGCGTCACAAAAGCCGATACCAATTAATCTGCCAATTTTTTTATTTTTATTTATTTGTAATAATGACAATTACAACAATACTGAATGAACACTTATTTTAACTTAATACATCAATAAAATCAATTTAGCCTCAAATAAATAATGAAACATGTTCAATTTGATTTAAATAATGCAAAAACAAAGTGTTGGAGAAGAAAGTAAAAGTGCAATATGTGCCATGTAAAAAAGCTAACGTTTAAGTTCCTTGCTCAGAACATGAGAACATATGAAAGCTGGTGGTTCCTTTTAACATGAGTCTTCAATATTCCCAGGTAAGAGGTTTTAGGTTGTAGTTATTATAGGAATTATAGGACTATTTCTCTCTATACGATTTGTATTTCATATACCTTTGACTATTGGATGTTCTTATAGGCACTTTAGTATTGCCAGTGTAACAAACAGTATAGCTTCCGTCCCTCTCCTCGCTCCTACCTGGGCTCGAACAAGGAACACATTGACAAAAGCCACCCTCGAAGCAGCGTTACCCATGTAGAGCAAGGGGAAACAACTACTCCAAGTCTCAGAGCGAGTGACGTTTGAAACACTATTAGTGCGCACCCCGCTAACTAGCTAGCCATTTCACATCGGTAACACCAGCCTAATCTTGGGAGTTGACAGGCTTGAAGTCATAAACAGCGCAATGCATTGCGAAGGGCTGTTTGAATGAATGCTTACGAGCCTGCTACTGCCTACCATCGCTCAGTCAGACTGCTCTATCAAATCATAGACTTAATTATAACATAATAACACAGAAATACGTGCCTTAGGTCATTAATATGGTCGAATCCGGAAACTATCATCTCGAAACCCAAATGTTATTCCTGTTACATTGCACAACCTTCAATGTTATGTCATAATTACGTACAATTCTGGCAAATTAGTTCGCAACGAGCCAGGCGGCCCAAACTGTTGCATATACCCTGACTGTGTGCAATGAACGCAAAATGACAGAATTTCACCTGGTTAATATTGCCTGCTAACCTGGATTACTTTTAGCTAAATATGCAGGTTTAAAAATATATACTTCTGTGTATTGATTTTAAGAAAGGCATTGATGTTTATGGTTAGGTACAGTCGTGCAACAATTGTGCTTTCTTCGCAAATGCGCTTTTGTTAAATAATCCCCCGTTTGGCGAAGTCGGCTGTCTTTGTTAGGAAGAAATAGTCTTCACAGTTCGCAACGAGCCAGGCGGCCCAAACTGCTGCATATACCCTGACT
Source organism: Salmo salar (assembly GCF_965601325.2). NCBI lineage: Eukaryota > Metazoa > Chordata > Actinopteri > Salmoniformes > Salmonidae > Salmo > Salmo salar. The sequence continues at coordinate 58,089,767 of NC_138296.1, read as the reverse complement.
CTGTTTGCAAGAGAAGTGACACATTTTCCCTAGTTAAAAGAAATTCATGTTAGCAGGCAATATTAACTAAATATGCAGGTTTAAAAATATATACTTGTGTATTGATTTTAAGAAAGGCATTGATGTTTATGGTTGGAGCAACGTGTACCTAGCAACTTACCTTGGCTTCTTACTGCATTCGCGTAACAGGCAGGCTCCTCGTGGAGTGCAATGTAAAGCAGGTGGTTAGAGCGTTGGACTAGTTAACCGTAAGGTTGCAAGATTGAATCCCTGAGCTGACAAGGTAAAAATCTGTTGTTCTGCCCCTGAACAAGGCAGTTAACCCACCGTTCCTAGGCCGTCATTGAAAATAAGAATGTGTTCTTAACTGACTTGTCTAGTTAAATAAAGGTCAAAAAAATATATATATATATACCGATTTAATTAGGACCGATTTCAAGTTTTCATAACAATCGGAAATAGTTTTTTATATAAAAAGAAAAAGAAAAAAAGAAAAAAAAAAATCGGCGTACACAAAAAACTATTTCCGATTGTTATGAAAACTTGAAATCGGTCCTAATTAAATCGGTTGACCTCTAATAAATATACACACTCGCCAATTTAATTCCACTAAATAATGCAAATAAACCAATAGAACGATAAGCATAACCAGTCAAATGTATTTACATCAACTGGTATTTCCATCAATGAATAGGCTAAAAAGCATTATTTCACAATGGGATTTTCCCTCTCATCCTGGACACTTGGCTGGTGCCAATTTAATTTATCAGCTTTTCTATTTATTTTTACAGCCAAAAGCCGGCTATTACCGGCTTACGGAAACCCACGGGCTCCTTGTAAAAAAGGTGCTTCTAGAGCCCTGGCAATTATATGTACACTGCTACTACCCTGGTGCACACACACACACACACACACACACACACACACACACGTTAATGATATGACCACCTTACTTTAAATGAATGGGCTTAACATGCTGTATTTTTCTTTTTATTCCTAATCAGCATATTAAGTATATAATTAGCGTATTAAGTATATAATTTGCAAAATTCTATAACAAGTTTTATAAAAATGTTATGAATTGTTACAAACTCAGTTTTGCATAAAGCATTAACATTTGTTAATATTACCACCCTACTTTTTTATTGGGCTTAAATTACTGTAAATATGTATTCTGTACTGCCTAATTTGCATAATATTGCATTTTTATTTAATAAATTGTACTTTCATTTGAAATGTAATTACAATATGACCACCCTATCTTGAAATATTGGACAAAACATGTTGAATTAAAAAATCCAGACAGGTGATGGTGAAATTATTGACTAGGATTAACATTGACCTTGTCCGCAACCTTGTGGATCTTTTCAGATAACTTGAAAATAAGATCTCAGCAATGGCAAGTCCTATCTTCATGAAATAAAAAAAGGGTTGTGTTCATGAGATGCTTCTCTATAACAATACAAAGTATAACACCAGAACCAAAGTTAAATTTTGTCCTTTAACACCCTACTTAAAGTATCAAGTCTCTGCTATAACACAACGGATGGGGAAGAAATGCTATACCAATAGGGCTCAACAGTGGTCATTCAGCCTATGACTCAAACACCTAAAGAGCAACAATGGGCCAGAGAAGCAGAACACTTCCACACTCAATGACAGGAAGCGTTAGGCCAGGACCACAAGCCCAGATGGGGAGAACATTTGGGACGGAAATATCTACAGGTGCCCTCCTGCCAAAACAGTGCCTAATGCCCTTCATGAAATCCACAGATGGAGAAATGTCATTATCTCAGGAAAGGTTGAGTGAATGTGATGAAACGTTGCCCACCCCAAAGGGTCTCACTGTCAAAGAAATCACAGCAGAACAATAACACATTTCTTGAAGGAAAGTGTCAAAGGAGGCAATAGGCCAGCCTCGAGAAGCCTACATGTATGTCATTGATTGACCTGAGCATAGCTTTTGATCCAGAAAGTGGTAACAGCATAATTCAAGAATGGCAACGACCACAAAATCTTGTTCCAATTGTGTTATTATAAGTAGCCAAATATGCATAGCCTAATTGCCTGTGACCAGAACTATTTCTTAATCAACAAACATACAATCAACCATAAAAGTACAGTCATTTTGAACATCACATTGCTAGTGGCAATTAGTTCAAGTGTATCCATCTTCCAAACAAATAGCTACTGTACGTACCCTAAGAGGACAGTTACTAGTGGAATCAATATAGCTAACTAGAAAGCTATCCTAACATTAATTTTATCTCCCGAGGGAATTTAGGCTGCCCTTTAGATTAAATACTCAGGTAGATGAACAAGATGATTTGTGGGCCATAAAATACTGGTGGGTTCTATACATAAGTGGACTTGTGTGGGTTCCCTAGATATATTAAAATATATCACTGAAAGTAAAATGGGTTTGCAAGCTCAGCACAGCACCAAATGCTCGACATCCGACCTCATAAAATCACTACCAAACTAGCAAGGCCATCTCTAACGCTCAACTTGCAACAACAACCACAGGGGAAATTTAGATATTGTAGCTAGGCATCAGGTTGTACATTTCCAACAAGCTAGCCAGTTACTTAGCTAGGTTGCTAGTTAGCTAACGTTAATGTAAAGCATGTGCTCATGAGACAGTAACTAATATGTTACCTACTTGCTTGAATATCTACATTTTATGCTAAGAGAAAATATTTGGTGGCAGTGGTGAAGCAACGTTAAGATAGCTAAGTCGATAAGTATCACTGAAATATGGTGTACTGTATTTTTATGAAGGTTATGCCGTTGATGCTGCACAATAAAGCAATGGGGAAATGAATGGGGGTTGGGCTACTAGCAATAGAAATTAATGTGTCCGGAATTCAAACTAGATACAACGCGAGTGAGCTATTTTTAACTCACCTGGCTATAGTGCACCCTGAATGGTTTCAGATAATTGGAGTTGGTGCACGGAACGACCTGGATATCATTTATCTGCTCCATAGTTCAGACTGCTAGCTTTCCACCGGTGCTTATCTCACGTCAGATAGCACAAACCACATGTCGTAGTGGAGAATGAGACAAATACCTACGGTTCCCTAGTAAGGACAAAATAGACTGGTTTTAAATTGGAAGTCTTCTTATTCTTCTTCCATGAGGTTTAACGGCGGTTGGCATCCAATTTGTTGCATTACCGCCACCAACTAGACTTTGTTTGAAAAATTAAAATGTACTAAATAAATACCCTAGCATCTAACACTACACTCACTAATTTCTAAATCATATCAAATAAAATTAACACCACCCTAATAAAATGTATTTATTCCTACCTCATGCCATCATCCCTAAAGGATGGGACATCACCACTTAACACACACTGTAACTCTTCTGATGTCAAGTCTTGCACACCCAAATACCTCTTTGCCGCTGCCACCACAACCTCAATTTTCTGCGACTTCCGTTCCATCCCTGCAGTACAGCTGATAACCATTTCTATAAATGCAAAAAATCCAATCTTACTGAAACGTATATCACTTTTTGGCCTAGCCCGCTGTACTGGTATATCTCTACTACTCTCACCACTCCTCCCCTTTAACCCAACTTCCTCTACTTTCTTCACTAACTCAGCACATGACAACTTCTGCACTACTCTGACCCTGGAAACCTCACCTGCCACTCTTGCACGGGACATTTCTGATCCCAGCTCCATGGGCACCCCACAATTAACACATTTCACTACTTGCCCCAATAGTACACATTCCTTTGTCTCATTCCTTTCTGCACATTTCTCACACCTTGGACCCTCCCTCCTACACACTGCTGCCACATGCCCGTAAGCTTGACACCTGTAACATCGTAATGTATTCGGCATATACGCTCGTACAAGTTAACTTAAATATTCGAACTTCACTTTGTCAAGCAAAGACTCAACTTCAAATCTCAAAAGAACAGAAAATGACTCTTCTGTTTCCCCACTCTCGCCACCCTGTTTGCGTCGCATCAAACGACGAGCATCACATACACAGGGAATCTTTCCCCTCAGCTGGTCAACTTTTCTATTTACTGCTACCCCAGTTATCACTCCTTTCATTGGTGCCCTTTTCTTGAGAACGAAACAATTCACTTTTCTTGCCTCCATTCGTTTTACTTCGAGCTCCCTCTGACCAACAGAAACACAAACAATTATCACTAGACCACTTCTGGTTACCCTCACCGATTCCACATTACCCAACTCTTTTTTCACCGACCGTGAAACCACAATTCAGACTTGCAGACTTGTTTACGCTGCTGTGCGTTTTTGTTGCCGATCTTACTTTGATACCTGACGGTTTTTTACTTTTTCATTACCGTATATTTTTACTTTTTCCCTCACTCAACTTTTTTCATTCAACTTTTTCACCCCGGAGGTTTTATCTGGACATGGTTCGTCAGGACTTCAAACAGCCGAAGCTAAGTAACATTAACATGATGCCTTCTAATTGCAGTCGTTGTACTTATAATATACAGGAGAACGATCGCCTTACGGCAAGGATAGCTGTGCTGCAAGCCCAGCTTCAGACGCGATCGTTAGGCAAGGGTAATTTCAGTGTAGGAAAGGATGAAACAGCGTCTGTGCCACCAGTAAGTACAGATAGTAACGTTAGTATAAACCCCCTCGCACGGTCCCCGCAGCCGGACATCTTTCTCATGGCTTCTGGAGGGAAACGCTGTAGGAATGCTCAACCGGTGTCGCTTATTCAGCCGACAGAAACTTTCAACCGGTTCTCCCCATTAAGCGAGTCGGAGGCCGAGACTTCTCTGGTCTCTACTCCTCCCGTTGTGGGGTCTGAGACGCCGACGGCTCCCACCATTAGCTCTGACAAATTGAAAACCCTAGTCATTGGCGACTCCATTACCCGCAGTATTAGACTTAAAACTAATCATCCAGCGATCATACACTGTTTACCAGGGGGCAGGGCTACCGACGTTAAGGCTAATCTAAAGACGGTGCTGGCTAAAGCTAAAACTGGCGAGTGTAGAGAGTATAGAGATATTGTTATCCACGTCGGCACCAACGATGTTAGGATGAAACAGTCAGAGGTCACCAAGCGCAACATAGCTTCAGCGTGTAAATCAGCTAGAAAGATGTGTCGGCATCGATTAATTGTCTCTGGCCCCCTCCCAGTTAGGGGGAGTGATGAGCTCTACAGCAGAGTCTCACAACTCAATCGCTGGTTGAAAACTGTTTTCTGCCCCTCCCAAAAGATAGAATTTGTAGATAATTGGCCCTCTTTCTGGGACTCACCCACAAACAGGACCAAGCCTGGCCTGTTGAGGAGTGACGGACTCCATCCTAGCTGGAGGGGTGCTCTCATCTTATCTACGAACATAGACAGGGCTCTAACTCCTCTAGCTCCACAATGAAATAGGGTGCAGGCCAGGCAGCAGGCTGTTAGCCAGCCTGCCAGCTTAGTGGAGTCTGCCACTAGCACAGTCAGCGTAGTCAGCTCAGCTTTCCCCATTGAGACCGTGTCTGTGCCTCGATCTAGGTTGGGCAAAATTAAAAATGGCGGTGTTCGCTTTAGCAATCTCACTAGTATAAAGACCTCCTCCATTCCTGCCATTATTGAAAGAGATTGTGATACCTCACATCTCAAAATTGGGTTACTTAATGTTAGATCCCTCACTTCCAAGGCAGTTATAGTCAATGAACTAATCACTGATAATAATCTTGATGTGATTGGCCTGACTGAAACATGGCTTAAGCCTGATGAATTTACTGTGTTAAATGAGGCCTCACCCCCAGGTTACATTAGTGACCATACCCCCCGTGCATCCGGCAAAGGCGGAGGTGTTGCTAACATTTACGATAGCAAATTTCAATTTACAAAAAAAAAAACAACAATGACGTTTTCGTCTTTTGAGCTTCTAGTCATGAAATCTATGCAGCCTACTCACTCACTTTTTATAGCTACTGTTTATAGGCCTCCTGGGCCATATGCAGTGTTCCTCACTGAGTTCCCTGAATTCCTATCGGATCTTGTAGTCATAGCAGATAATATTCAAATTTTTGGTGACTTTAACATTCACGTGGAAAAGTCCACAGACCCACTCCAAAAGGCTTTCGGAGCCATCATCGACTCAGTGGGTTTTGTCCAACATGTCTCTGGACCTACTCACTGCCACAGTCATACTCTGGACCTAGTTTTGTCCCATGGAATAAATGTTGTGGATCTAAATGTTTTTCCTCATAATCCTGGACTATCGGACCACCATTTTATTACGTTTGCAATTGCAACAAATAATCTGCTCAGACCCCAACCAAGGAGCATTAAAAGTCGTGCTATAAATTCTCAGACAACCCAAAGATTCCTTGATGCCCTTCCAGACTGCCTCTGCCTACCCAAGGACGTCAGAGGACAAAAATCAGTTAACCACCTAACCGAGGAACTCAATTTAACCTTGCGAAATACCCTAGATGCAGTTGCACCCCTAAAAACTAAAAACATCTGTCATAAGAAACTAGCTCCCTGGTATACAGAAAATACACGAGCTCTGAAGCAAGCTTCCAGAAAATTGGAACGGAAATGGCGCCACACCAAACTGGAAGTCTTCCGACTAGCTTGGAAAGACAGTACCGTGCAGTATCGAAGAGCCCTTACTGCTGCTCGATCATCCTATTTTTCCAACTTAATTGAGGAAAATAAGAACAATCCGAAATTTCTTTTTGATACTGTCGCAAAGCTAACTAAAAAGCAGCCTTCGCAAATGGAGGATGGCTTTCACTTCAGCAGTAATAAATTTATGAACTTCTTTGAGGAAAAGATCATGATCATTAGAAAGCAAATTACAGACTCCTCTTTAAATCTGGGTATTCCTCCAAAGCTCCATTGTCCTGAGTCTGCACAACTCTGCCAGGACCTAGGATCAAGGGAGATACTAAAGTGTTTTAGTACTATATCTCTTGACGCAATGATGAAAATAATCATGGCCTCCAAACCCTCAAGCTGCATACTGGACCCTATTCCAACTAAACTACTGAAAGAGCTGCTTCCTGTGCTTGGCCCTCCTATGTTGAACATAATAAACGGCTCTCTATCCACCGGATGTGTACCAAGCTCACTAAAAGTGGCAGTAATAAAGCCTCTCTTGAAAAAGCCGAATCTTGATCCAGAAATTATAAAAAACTATCGGCCTATATCGAATCTTCCATTCCTCTCCAAAATTTTAGAAAAAGCTGTTGCACAGCAACTGACTGCCTTCCTGAAGACAAACAATGTATACGAAACGCTTCAGTCTGGTTTTAGACCCCATCATAGCACTGAGACTGCACTTGTGAAGGTGGTAAATTACCTTTTAATGGCGTCACACTGAGGCTCTGCATCTGTCCCCGTGCTCCTAGACCTTAGTGCCGCTTTTGATACCATCGATCACCACATTCTTTTGGAGAGATTGGAAACCCAAATTGGTCTACATGGACAAGTTCTGGCCTGGTTTAGATCTTATCTGTCGGAAAGATATCAGTTTGTCTCTGTGAATGGTTTGTCCTCTGACAAATCAATTGTAAATTTCGGTGTTCCTCAAGGTTCCGTTTTAGGACCGCTATTGTTTTCACTATATATTTTACCTCTTGGGGATGTCATTCGAAAACATAATGTTAAATTTCACTGCTATGCGGACGACACACAGCTGTACATTTCAATGAAACATGGTGAAGCCCCAAAATTGCCCTCGCTAGAAGCCTGTGTTTCAGACATAAAGAAGTGGATGGCTGCAAACTTTCTACTTTTAAACTCGGACAAAACAGAGATGCTTGTTCTAGGTCCCAAGAAACAAAGAGATCTTCTGTTGAATCTGACAATTAATCTGGATGGTTGTACAGTCGTCTCAAATAAAACTGTGAAGGACCTCGGCGTTACTCTGGACCCTGATCTCTCTTTTGAAGAACATATCAAGACTGTTTCAAGGACAGCTTTTTTCCATCTACGTAACATTGCAAAAATCTGAAATTTTCTGTCCAAAAATGACGCAGAAAAATTAATCCATGCTTTTGTTACTTCTAGGCTGGACTACTGCAATGCTCTACTTTCCGGCTACCCGGATAAAGCACTAAATAAACTTCAGTTAGTGCTAAATACGGCTGCTAGAATCCTGACTAGAACCAAAAAATTTGATCATATTACTCCAGTGTTAGCCTCCCTACACTGGCTTCCTGTTAAGGCAAGGGCTGATTTCAAGGTTTTACTGCTAACCTACAAAGCATTACATGGGCTTGCTCCTACCTATCTTTCCGATTTGGTCCTGCCGTACATACCTACACGTACGCTACGGTCACAAGACGCAGGCCTCCTAATTGTCCCTAGAATTTCTAAGCAAACGGCTGGAGGTAGGGCTTTCTCCTATAGAGCTCCATTTTTATGGAATGGTCTGCCTACCAATGTGAGAGACGCAGACTCAGTCTCAACCTTTAAGTCTTTACTGAAGACTTATCTCTTCAGTAGGTCCTATGATTAAGTATAGTCTGGCCCAGGAGTGTGAAGGTGAACGGAAAGGCTGGAGCAACGAACCGCCCTTGCTGTCTCTGCCTTGCCGGTTCCCCTCTTTCCACTGGGATTCTCTGCCTCTAACCCTTTTACAGAGGATGAGTCACTGGCCTACTGGTGTTCTTCCATGCCGTCCATGGGAGGGGTGCGTCACTTGAGTGGGTTGAGTCACTGACGTGGTCTTCCTGTCTGGGTTGGCGCCCCCCCTAGGGTTGTGCCGTGGCGGAGATCGTTGTGGGCTATACTCGGCCTTGTCTTAGGACGGTAAGTTGGTGGTTGGAGACATCCCTCTAGTGGTGTGGGGGCTGTGCTTTGGCAAAGTGGGTGGGGTTATATCCTGCCTGTTTGGCCCTGTCCGGGGGTATCATCGGATGGGGCCACAGTGTCTTCTGATCCCTCCTGTCTCAGCCTCCAGTATTTATGCTGCAGTAGTTTATGTGTCGGGGGGCTAGGGTCAGTCTGTTACATCTGGAGTATTTCTCTTGTCTTATCCGGTGTCCTGTGTGTATTTAAATATGCTCTCTCTAATTCTCTCTTTCTCTCTTTCTGTCTTTCTCTCGGAGGACCTGAGCCCTAGGACCATGCCTCAGGACTACCTGGTATGATGACTCCTTGCTGTCCCCAGTCCACCTGGCCGTGCTGCTGCTCCAGTTTCAACTGTTCTGCCTGCGGCTATGGAACCCTGACCTGTTCACCGGACGTGCTTGTTGCACCCTCGACAACTACTATGATTATTATTATTTGACCATGCTGGTCATTTATGAACATTTTAACATTTTAACATTTTGACCATGTTCTGTTATAATATCCACCCTGCACAGCCAGAAGAGGACTGGCCACCCCTCATAGCCTGGTTCCTCTCTAGGTTTCTTCCTAGGTTTTTGGCCTTTCTAGGGAGTTTTTCCTAGGGAGTTTTTCCTAGCCACCGTGCTTCTTTCACATGCTTTGCTTGCTGTTTGGGGTTTTAGGCTGGGTTTCTGTACAGCACTTTGAGAATATCAGCTGATGTACGAAGGGCTATATAAAAATAAATTTGATTTGATTTTGATTTGAAATGGATCAGCCAAAAGGAAAGAGTCAACTTTTTCCATAAACTTCACTCCTATTTTCACAGACTCATCTTTTTCCTGATCCTCGGTTCATACCTCGGTCTCCGATATCTATACCACACCTACCACCTCCGATACTTCATCCTCATTCACTTCCATTTCTCCTCCTGTCTTCAGCTCCCTCTGCTTACACTTTCTACCATTCTTCCTTAACAAACCATATCCCTTTGTTCCACCATTTCAAATCAAATCAAAGTTTATTTGTCATGTGCGCCGAATACAACAGGTGTAGACATTACAGTGAAATGCTTACTTACAGACTCTAACCAACGGTGCAAAAAAGGTATTAGGTGAACAATAGATAAGTAAAGAAATTAAAACAACAGTAAAAAGACAGTGAAAAATAACAGTAGCGAGGCTATAACAGTAGCGAGGCTACATACAGACACTGGTTAGTCGGGCTGATTGAGGTAGTATGTACATGTAGATATGGTTAAAGTGACTATGCATATGTGATAAACAGAGAGTAGCAGTAGCGTAAAAGAGGGGTTGGCGGGTGGTAGGTTTCGGGACACAATGCAGATAGCCCGGTTAGCCAATGTGCGGGGGCACTGGTTGGTCGGGCCAATTGAGGTAGTATGTACACGAATGTATAGTTGAAGCGACTATGCATATATGATAAACAGAGAGTAGCAGCAGCGTAAAAGAGGGGTTGGGGGGGGCACACAATGCAAATTTGATTACCTGGTCAGGAGTCTTATGGCTTGGGGGTAAAAACTGTTGAGAAGCCTTTTTGTCATAGACTTGGCACTCCGGTACTGCTTGATATGCGGTAGTAGAGAGAACAGTCTATAACTGGTGTGGCTGGGGTCTTTGACAATTTTTAGGGCCTTCCTCTGACACCACCTGGTGTAGAGGTCCTGGATGGCAGGCAGCTTAGCCCCAGTGATGTACTGGGCCGTACCAGGCAGTGATGCAACCAGTCAGGATGCTCTCGATGTCGCAGATGTAGAACCTTTTGAGGATCTCAGGACCTATGCCTAATCTTTTTAGTTTCCTGAGGGGGAATAGGCTTTGTCGTGCCCTCTTCACGAATGTCTTGGTGTGTTTGGACCATTGTAGTTTGTTGGTGATGTGGACAGCAAGGAACTTGAAGCTCTCAACCTGCTCCACTAAAGCCCTGTTTATGAGAATGGGGTCCTCATTTTCCTGTAGTCCACAATCATCTCCTTAGTCTTGGTTATGTTGAGGGATAGGTTGTTATTCTAGCACAACCCGGCCAGGTCTCTGACCTCCTCCCTATAGGCTGTCTTGTCATTGTCGGTGATCAGGCCTACCACTATTGTGTCGTCTGCAAACTTAATGATGGTGTTGGAGTTGTGCCTTGCCATGCAGTCGTGGGTGAACAGGGAGTACAGGAGGGGACTGGGCACGCACCCCTGAGGGGCTCCAGTGTTGAGGATCAGCATGGCAGATGTGTTGCTACCTACCCTCACCATCTGGGGGGCGGCCTGTCAGGAAGTCCAGACTCCAATTGCAGAGGGAGGTGTTTAGTCCCAGGATCCTTAGCTTAGTGATGAGCTTTGAGGGTACTATGGTGTTGAACGCTGAGCTGTAGTCAATGAATAGCATTCTCACATAGGTGTTCCTTTTGTCCAGGTGGGAAAGGGCACTGTGGAGTGCAATAGAGATTGCATCATCTGTGGATCTATTTGGGCGGTATGCAAATTGGAGTAGGTCTAGGGTTTCTTGGATAATGGTGTTGATGTGAGCCATTACCATCATTTCAAAGCACTTCATGGATACAGACGTGAGTGCTACGGATCTGTAGTCATTTAGGCAGGTTGCCTTCATGTTCTTGGGCACAGGGACTATGGTGGTCTGCTTGAAACAAGTTGGTATTACAGACTCAATCAGGGACATGTTGAAAATGTTAGTGAAGACACCTGCCAGTTGGTCAGCACATGCCTGGAGCACACGTCCTGGTAATACGTCTGGCCCCGCAGCCTTGTGAATGTTGACCTGTTTAAAGGTCTTACTCACGTCGGTTATGAAGAGCGTGATCACACAGTCGTCCGGAAATGCTAATACTCTCATGCATGCCTCAGTGTTGCTTGCCTCGAAGCGAGCATAGAAGTGATTTCGCTCGTCTGGTAGGCTCGTGTCACTGGGCAGCTCGCGGCTGTGCTTCCCTTTGTAGTCTGTAATAGTTTGCAAGCCCTGCCACATAAGACGAGCATCGGAAACGGTATTGTACGATTCAATCTTAGCCCTGTATTGACACTTTGTCTGTTTGATGGTTCGCCGGAGGGCATAGCAGGATTTCTTTAAAGCTTCCGGGTTAGAGTCCCGCACCTTGAAGCGGCAGCTCTACCCTTTAGCTTAGTGCGAATGTTGCCTGTAATCCATGGCTTCTGGTTGGTGTATGTACGTACAGTCACTGTGGGGACAATGTCCTCGATGCACTTATTGATAAAGCCAGTGACTGATGTGGTGTACTCTTCGATGCCATCGGAAGAATCCTGGAACATGTTCCAGTCTGTGATACAACTGACTGAGTGCAGTCTTAGTGCCAGCATCCGTCTGTGGTGGTAAATAAACAGCCACGAAAGTATAGCTGAAAACTCTCTAGGCAGGTAGTGTGGTCTGCAATATATCACAAGATACTCTACCTCAGGCGAGCAAAATCTAGAGACTTCCTTAGATTTTGTGCACCAGCTGTTGTTTACAAATATGAACAGACCACCCCCCCTCCTCTTACCCGAGTGTGCTGTTCTATCTTGCCGGTGCAGCATATATTCTGATAGCTGAATATCCATGTCATCATTCAGCCACGATTCCGTGAAACATAAGATTTTACAGTTTTTGATGTCCCATTGGTAGGATAATCGTAATCGTACATCGTCTAATTTATTGTCCAATGATTGCACGTTGGGTTTTTTTGGAGAGAGAGACCATCCTCTTAGAATAGCAAGTATGAGATGATTTAGAAAATTAGCTCCCTGGATGCAATTCCCATGGATTCTACACGGTGTCAGCAGTCTATGTTCAAGGTTTCAGGCTTGTAACTTCAAAAACGAAGAAGAAGTGTCAGTTTTAGTACAGGGACACAGTCTTCGAAATTCGTGTTTGCGTACGCCATGAAGACAAGAACTATTGAACATACTTCTTTCTGTAATAAATATTATAGTTTGATTACATTTTAGGGTATCTGAGGAGTAAATGTTATAGCTGGGACCCTTTGGATGACAAATCAGAGGAAGATTTTCAAAAAGTAAGTGAATATTTAATGGCTATTTGTGAATTTATGAAACCTGTGCCGGTGGAAAAATATTTGTATGTGTCCTCAAACAATCGCACGGCATGCTTTCGCTGTAATAGCTACTGTAAATTGGACAGTGCAGTTAGATTAACAAGAATTTAAGCTTTCAACCGATATAAGATATATGAACTTAAATGTTTAATATCCTGTAACTGCCGTCTGAAGGAGTAGACCAAGGCGCAGCGTGGTTAGTGCTCATCATGTATTTATTTTGATCTGAACACTGAAACAAAGAAACCAATCTGGTTTTTCTGTTTCTATGTTGGAATTGTTTGGGGTTGGTCTCTAATTGGAGGCAGCTGAATCTCATTGCCTCTGATTAGAAACCATATTTATGTAGGGGTTTTCTCATTGTGTTTTGTGGGTGGTTAATTTCTGTTTTGTATTACTTACCTGACAGAACTGTTTGGCTGTCGTTATTGGTTTCTTTGTTTCAGTGTTCAGATCAAAATAAATACATGATGAGCACTAACCACGCTGCACCTTGGTCTACTCCTTCAGACGGCCGTTACAGAACCACCCACCACAAGAAGACCAAGCAGCGTGGAAAAGAGGACTGGACATGGGAGGACATCCTGGACGGCAAGGGATCCTACACGTGCATAGATCAACCCAAAAACCCCAAAACACAACAAACACCCCCTGCCACACCCTGACCAAACTATCATAACAAAATGACCCCTTACTGGTCAGGACGTGACATATCCATAATTTTTATGATTATTTATTTGAATTGCGCTCCCTCCAGTTTCACCGGAAGTTTTCCCGCTAACAGGACGCCTAGCCCTAAAAGGTTTTAAGAGGGTGTGAACGCTGAATGGGTGTAGACAAAGAAAACCTCTCCAGTAGGTGTACCAAAACATTCAAGGACCATTTTATCAAAAGTGGGTTATAAGTTTCAAAGCAGAATTACTTTCCCATTGTTCCTCAACTGCAGTGTATGATATACCATTTTCTAGCTCGGAGTCTCTACTTTTATCCAATGTAAAAAAAAACACAATTTCAGATTTTGCTACATAGGACCGAATCGAGGTGGTGGGTCACACATGTCTTTCTAAACCCGCTGCCTTCAAGACCTCCCCCTACTATTGTGAACAGTGTTCACCAAATCGTGAGACCATCAGCTGTTGTTTAAAAAAAAGATATTTAAGATGTACCTATCGAGGTACATCGACAACTACGAGAGTGAGTATTCTTAACTAGATAGCTAGCTAGCTGCAAGCTCTGTCTCTGCTTGACTAACATTTGCAATTTATCTCACTAGCTATACTTTACACATCATATTCTTATATCTCTCTATCTTAGTTATCAAACTACCCATTTGTTATTGGGTCAGTTCCCCTTGATTTTGATATTTATATGCACACATCTTTCTAAAAGGATATGTTTTATTTGTATTTCTCAGTTTCCAACAGAGGTCAGGTGACCGGAGAGATCAGAGTGAGGGCGACTTGTTACAGATCAATGAGGAAATCCGAGAAGACACACTGTTTGAGAGTAGGATGAATATAGCAAGCACAAAGCTTTATTGTTCTGGTTGTTATAAACATGTTCCTGGGGATTCACAAATGTCAAAAAATAATGGCATATTGAGGCTACTTGGAAATGTATTAGCTAGATAGTGTAGTCAACACAGTACAGTTTAACAGTCATATTATACATTATTCACTTAAGGCTTCCCAGAAACTAGTTGCAGGATTTTTTTCTTTGAGTTGTCAGTATGTTTCTATTGTTCTTGGTTTGTTGACTTACCTACATTTGAACAGCACTTTTATTGCGGAGAATAGTTTTATCCTTTCGTTATCTTCACAGATTGTGTTAAAGGATTCACTCCCTGTCATTCTGGCTTACTGCCGCTGCTCCTTTGTTGCTGGGACTACTTTGTACAACCACACAGTTGCACTGCTCTTCCAGACAGCACACTACTCACAATTTGGGATTGGTGCGGTTCCCCCGTCTATGGTTTCACTGGGAGTGAGCAGAAGTAACACAAGCCAAGAACGATGGTAAGGCTGTGTGGATGGTTATTGAAGGCTAATATGAATAATATAAATGAGTGATGTGAAAGTGCCCCTTGGTATTCCTAGCTGTGTGTGTGCACAGGCAAAACCCTGGAAGAAAACTTGGTTCAGTCTGCTTTCCAACAGACACTGGGAGATTAATTCACCTTTTAGCAGGACAATATCCTAAAACGCAAGGCCAAATCTACACTGGAGTTGGTTACTAAGATGACACAATGTTCCTGAGTGGCCTAGTTACAGTTTTGACTTAAATCGGCTTGAAAATCTATGGCAAGACTTGCAAATGGCTGTCTAGCAACGATCAACAATTAACTTGACAGAGCTTGAAGAATTTAAAAAGGAATAATGGGTAAATATTGTAAAATCCTTGTGTACAAAGCTCAGAGACTTACCCAAAAGACTCACAGCTGTAATCGCCACCAAAGATGCTTCTACAAAGTATTTACTCAGGGGTGTGAATACTTATATGAATTAGATTTCTCTTTTTAATTTTCAATGCATCTGCAAAAATGTCTAAAAACATATTTTCACTTTGTCATTATGGGGTACTGTGAGTAGATGGGTGAGATTTCTTTTTACAAAATATATTTAATACATTTTTAATACTGGCTGTAACACGAAATGTGGAATATGTCAAGGGTTGAGTATACATTCTGAAGGAACAGTAAATCGGTTGCTCTGTCACAGGCCTTTACTTTCAAACCAAACTGAGAGTCTATCTAACTAGGCCCCAGTACATCACTGGGGCTAATCTTCCTGCCATCCAGGACCTCTAAACCAGGCGGTGTCAGAGGAATGCCCTAAAAATGTTCAAAGACTCCAGCCACCCTAGTCATAGACTGTTCTCTCTGCTACCGCATGGCAAGCGGTGCCAGAGCGACAAGTCTAGGTCCAAGAGGCTTCTAAAGAGCTTCTACCCCCAAGCCATAAGACTCCTGAACATCTAATCAAATGGCTACCCAGAGTATTTGCAGTGCCACCCCCCCACTGATACTCTCTGGTGTTATCATCTATGCATAGGCACTTTAATAACTCTACCTACATGTACATATTACCTCAACTAACCTCAACTAATGTGCCCCCGCACATTGACTCTGTACCGGTACCCCCCTGTGTATAGTCTCGCTATTGTTATTTTACTGCTGCTCTTTACTTGTTACTTTTATTTCTTATTCTTACTCATATTTGTTTTTTAACTGCATTGGCGCATGTGACTAATAACAATTGATTTGATTTTATCAGGATTTTTGATTACGTTTTACACAAATATTATATCTGTTTGGGCTTCTTGCGGTCAATTTGCAGTTTTTAATTATTTTTAATTATTTTCCGGCCCACTGACCATCCGCTAAAGAAAAAATCAACCCGCGTTTGAATCTAGTTGATGATCCTTGCTTTAGAATCATGCTAAACCAGTAAAGAACATGACTAGGGTTGCAAAGGGAGGGTATATTACTGGAAACTTTTGAACCTGTCAGCAAGAACCAAAGAGAGGAGACTGGCTGAGGGAGTGAGGTAAAATGTTGAGCAATTATCATAATTAGGGCTGTTGCGGTGACCATATTACCGCCACACGGGGGGTCACAAGTCATGAAGGCAGTCAAATTCCATGTGACCATTTAGTTACAGTAATTAGGCTTCTCCAAGCTCTGATGCTGCTGATGGTCATTAGTAGCCTACCAAACTTGCTAACTGCCTGGTACTCAGCACTCTATTGTCCCTCTAATCACCCTGGCATCAATGCAAATGTAATTAAAAATCGAATCAAACACTTCATGTGAGGCCATGAGCTCATGTTGTGCAACATTAGACAGTTCTTCCAATATCTTTAATATGCACCTCGGAATTGGATAAGGACGCTGCACGCTGTTGCGTCCCCAATGTGTCAATTGTAGCCTGTGGGAAAGACCAGATCACATGATGGAGAGTCGTGTGAGTGTGTGATTGAGAAGTGCTTCTGAGCAAGCAGCACTCTGGGAGAAGAGCTGCAAAAGGCATGGATTTTTTAAGGGTGCATTATTGCCACACAAAGGGGATGCTGCTGTGAAATTCGAAGCACTATCAAGTGCTTGTCAAATTGTGAATGAGAGACTGACGAAGTCCGTACAGCCTGCACAAAAAACAAAGCAGAGCTCTTGCCTTTCAAGCAACTTTTTTCAAATCATCATTAAATCATCATTAAAGTACCTATACATCCGGCGCCAATAGAGATGGCCGCCTCACTTCGCGTTCTCAGGAAACTATGCAATATTTTGTTTTTTATGTATTATTTCTTACATTGTTACCCCGGGAAATCTTAAGTTTTATCACATACAGCCGGGAGGAACTATTGGATATAAGAGCAACGTCAACTTACCAACATTACGACCAGGAATACGACTTTAAAAGCGGATCCTCTGTTTGGACCACCACCCAGGACAATGGATCGGATCCTAGCCGGCGACCCAAAACAACGGCGCCACAGGAGGGGCAGAAGAAGCGGTCTTCTGGTCAGGCTCCATAGACGGGCACATCGCGCACCACTCCAGTCTCTTGACAACAAGGTAGACAAAATCCGAGCAAGGGTTGCCTTCCAGAGAGACATCAGAGATTGTAACATTCTTTGTTTCACGGAAACATGGCTCACTCGAGACATGCTATCTGAGTCGGTACAGCTACCTGATTTCTTCACGCATTGCGCCGACAGAAACAAAAATCTCTCTGGTAAGAAGAAGGGCGGGGGGCTATGCCTTATGATTAACGAGACGTGGTGTGATCATAACAACATACAGGAACTTTTGTTCACCTGACCTAGAATTCCTTACAATCAAATGTCGAGCGCATTATCTACCAAGAGAATTCTCTTCGATTATAATCACAGCCGTATATATATCCCCCCCAAGCAGACACATCGATGGCCCTGAATGAACTTCATTGTCACGTCCTGGCCAGTATAAGGGTTAATTGTCATTTTAGTTTGGTCAGGACGTGGCAGAGGGTATTTGTTTTATGTGGTTCAGGGTGGTGTGTTAGTTAGGAGGGCGTTTGATTTATTATTCCAGGGTTTTTGGGCACTGTTCCTTGTTTACGTATTTCTATGTTGATCTAGTTAGTTGTATGTCTATGTTTGGTTAATTGGGGTGGACTTCCAATTGAAGGCAGCTGTGTGGTGTTGCCTTTGATTGGAAGTCCTATATTAGTTGGGTGTGTTTGTCTGTTTAATGGTGGGAGATTGTTCTGTGTATAGCATCAAGCCTTACAGGACTATTTATTGTCGGTGTGTTTCTTTGTATACGTGTTTATTTTGGGTTTTCCTTCTTTCAATATAATAAAGAAGATGAGTTTACACATACCTGCGGCATTTTGGTCCTCCATTACCGACGACAATCGTGACAGAATCTCCCACCAACTAAGGACCAAGCAGCAGAAGAAAAGGGATTTTGAGTTGGACTGGCGGGAGAGATGGACCTGGGAGGAAGTTCTGGACGGGGCTGGGGAGTACCGTCGCCCACGGGAGGAAATTGAGGCAGCCAAGGCAGAGAGGCGGAGGTACGAGGCCTTGGACGCGCTGAGGGAGAAGCACGAGAGGCACCCCCAGTAAAAAAAAATTTGGGGGCACACGAGTAGTTTGGCTAGGCCTAGGAAGAGCCGGAAGCCAGCTACCCGTGGTTATATGGAGGAGTGTATGAGGTGGAGAGCGCCATGTTTCGCTGAGGAGCGCACTCTCTCACCCATACGCACGCACAGTCTGGTGCGCGTTATTCCAGCCCCTCGCAGGTGCTGTGCTAGAGCGGGCATCCAGCCTGGTAGGAGGATGCCTGCGCAGCGCATCTGGTCGCTGGTACGCCTCCGAGGACCAGGCTACCCAACTCCCAATCTACGCACGGCTACCATCAGGCCCCTGCACAGCCCAGTCCGCCCTGTACAAGCACCCAGCTCGTGCAGGGCTACTAGTTCCATCCAGCCAGGACGGGTTGTGCAGGAGGTAAGATCAAGACCGCCTGTGCGCCTCCATAGCCCTGGGTTTCCAGCTCCTGTCTCTCGTGCGGACCCGGAAGTGCGTCAGCCCAGTCCGACTCGTCCTGTTCCCGCTCCCCGCACTAGCCTGGATGTGCGTGTTCCCAATCTGGTACGTCCAGTACCAGCACCGCGCACCAGGCTTCAAGTGCGTCATCCCAGTCCGACGTCGCTAGAGCTGCCCATCAGTCAAGAGTCGCCCGAACTGCCCGTCAGTCAAGAGTCGCCCAAACTGCCCGTCAGTCAAGAGTCGCCCGAACTGCCCGTCAGTCAAGAGTCGCCCGAACTGCCCGTCAGTCAAGAGTCGCCCGAGCTGCCCGTCAGTCAAGAGTCGCCCGAGCTGCCCGTCAGTCAAGAGTCGCCCGAGCTGCCCGTCAGTCAAGAGTCGCCCGAACTGCCCGTCAGTCAAGAGTCGCCCGAACTGCCCGTAAGTCAAGAGTCGCCGGAGCCGCCCGTCAGTGAGGAATCGCCAGAGCCGCCCGTCAGTGAAGAGTCGCCAGAGCCACCCACTAGTCAGGAGCTGCCAGAGTGGCCAGACTGCCCGGAGATGCCAGAGTGGCCAGACTGCCCGGAGATGCCAGAGTGGCCAGACTGCCCGGAGATGCCAGAGTGGCCAGACTGCCCGGAGATGCCAGAGTGGCCAGACTGCCCGGAGCTGCCAGAGTGGCCAGACTGCCCGGAGCTGCCAGAGTGGCCAGACTGCCCGGAGCTGCCAGAGTGGCCAGACTGCCCGGAGGTGCCAGAGTGGCCAGACTGCCCGGAGCTGCCAGAGTGGCCAGATTGCCCGGAGCTGCCAGAGTGGCCAGACTGCCCGGAGCTGCCAGAGTGGCCAGACTGCCCGGAGCTGCCAGAGTGGCCAGACTGCCCCGAGTTGCCAGAGTGGCCAGACTGCCCCGAGTTGCCAGAGTGGCCAGACTGCCCCGAGTTGCCAGAGTGGCCAGACTGCCCCGAGTTGCCAGAGTGGCCAGACTGCCCCGAGTTGCCAGAGTGGCCAGACTGCCCCGAGCTGCCAGACTGCCCCGAGCTGCCAGAGTGGCCAGACTGCCCCGAGTTGCCAGAGTGGCCAGACTGCCCCGAGTTGCCAGAGTGGCCAGACTGCCCCGAGCTGCCAGAGTGGCCAGACTGCCCCGAGCTGCCAGACTGCCCCGAGCTGCCAGACTGCCCCGAGCTGCCAGACGGCCCCGAGCTGCCAGACTGCCCAGACTGCCCCGAGTTGCCAGAGTGGCCCGACTGCCCCCCGGCGATGCCAGAGTGGCCCGACTGCCTGGAACGGCCAGAACCAGAGCCACCTCCAGATATAGGTAGGTTGGGGAGGGGGGGTGTAGCACAGTGCCATTATTGACGGCAGCCACCCTCCCTTCCCTCCCTTTAGTAGGGGGGAATTTTGTTTTTGTTGTTGTTTGGGGTTGTTTTTCTTAAGGTGCTTCCGGGGTTAGCACCTTTAAGGGGGGGGGGGGGGGGGGGGTACTGTCACGTCCTGGCCAGTATAAGGGTTAATTGTCATTTTAGTTTGGTCAGGACGTGGCAGAGGATATTTGTTTTATGTGGTTCAGGGTGGTGTGTTAGTTAGGAGGGCGTTTGATTTATTATTCCAGGGTTTTTGGGCACTGTTCCTTGTTTACGTATTTCTATGTTGATCTAGTTAGTTGTATGTCTATGTTTGGTTAATTGGGGTGGACTTCCAATTGAAGGCAGCTGTGTGGTGTTGCCTTTGATTGGAAGTCCTATATTAGTTGGGTGTGTTTGTCTGTTTAATGGTGGGAGATTGTTCTGTGTATAGCATCAAGCCTTACAGGACTGTTTATTGTCGGTGTGTTTCTTTGTATACTTGTTTATTTTGGGTTTTCCTTCTTTCAATATAATAAAGAAGATGAGTTTACACATACCTGCGGCATTTTGGTCCTCCATTACCGACGACAATCGTGACATTCATTGGACTCTATGTAAACTGGAAACCACATATCCTGAGGCTGCATTCATTGTAGCTGGGGATTCTGAAAACAAGACTCCCTAAATTTTATCAGCATATCGAATGCGCTACCCGGGCAGACAAAATCCTGGACCATTGTTACTCTAACTTCCACGATGCATAAAAAGCCCTGCCCTGCCCTCCTTTCGGAAAATCTGACCACGAGCAAATTTTTTTGCTCCCAGCCTATAGACAGAAACTAAAACAGGAACCGCCCATGCTCAGGTCTGTTCAACGCTGGTCCGACCAATCTGATTCCACACTGATTCCACACAATCGAAGATTGCTTCGATCACGTGGACTGAGATATGTTCCACATAGTGTCGGACAACAACATTGATGAATGCACTGATCCAGTGAGCGAGTTTATTAGCAAGTGCATCGGTGATGTTGTACCCACAGCAACTATTAAAACCTTCCCCAACCAGAAACCGTGGATTGATGGCAGCATTCGTTCAAACTGAAAGTGCGAACCCCTGCTTTTAATCAGGGCAAGGCGACTGGTAACATGACCAAATACAAACAGTGTAGCTATTCCCTCCGCAAGGCAATCAAACAAGCTAAGTGTCAGTATAGAGACAAAGTAGAGTCGCAATTCAACGGCTCAGACACGAAAGGTATGTGGCAGGGTCTATAGTCAATCACGGACTACAAAAAAAAAAACAGCCCCGTCACGGACCACGATGTCCTGCTCCCAGACAAACTAAACAACTTCTTTGCTCGCTTTGAGGTCAATACAGTGCCAACGACACGGCCCACTACCAAAACCGGCGTGCTCTCCTTCACTGCAGCCAACGTGAGTAAAGCATTTAAACGTGTTAACCCTCGCGAGGCTGCCGGCCCAGACGGCATCCCTAGCAGCGTCCTCAGAGCATGCGCAGACCAGCTGGCTGGTGTGTTTACGGACATATTCAATCAATCCTTATCCCAGTCTGCTCTTCCCACATGCTTCAAGAGGGCCACCATTGTTCCAGTTCCCAAGAAAGCTAAGGTAACTGAGCTAAATGACTATTTCCCCGTAGCACTCACCTCCATCATCATGAAGTGCTTTGAGAGACTAGTCAAGGATCATATCACCTCCACCCTACCTGACACCCTAGACCCACTCCAATTTGCTTACCGCCCCAATAGGTCCACAGACGACGCAATCGCAATCACACTGCACACTGCCCTAACCCACCTGGACAAGAGGAATACCTCTGTAAGAATGCTGTTCATCGACTACAGCTCAGCATTTAACACCATAGTACCCTCCAAACTCGTCATTAAGCTCAAGACCCTGGGTCTCGACCCCGCCCTGTGCAACTGGGTCCTGGATTTCCTGACGGGCCGCCTTTAGGTGGTGAGGGTAGGAAACAACATCTCCACCCAGCTGATCCTCAACACTGGAGCCCCACAAGGGTGTGTTCTCAGCCCTCTCCTGTACTCTCTGTTCACCCATGACTCTGTTCACCCACCCAGGCCATGCATGCCTCCAACTCAATCATCAAGTTTGCAGTCAATACTACAGTGGTAAGCTTGATTACCAACAATGACGAGACGGCCTACAGGGAGGTGGTGAGGGCCATCGGAGTGTGGTGTCAGGAAAATAACCTCACACTCAACGTCAACAAAACAAAGGAGATGATAGTGGACTTCAGGAAACAGCAGAGGGTGCTCCCCCCATCCACATCGACGGGACAGTAGTGGAGAAGGTGGAAAGTTTTAAGTTCCTCGGCGTACACATCACGGACAAACTGAAATGGTCCACCCACACAGACAGCGTGGTGAAGAAGGCGCAACACCTACACCACCCGATGTCACAGGAAGGCCAAAAAGATCATCAAAGACAACAACCACCCGAGCCACTGCCTGTTCACCCCGCTATCATCCAGAAGGCGAGGTCAGTACAGGTGCATCAAAGCTGGGACCGATATAATGAAAAACAGCTTTTATCTCAAGGCCATCAGACTGTTAAACAGCCATCACTAACATTGAGTGGCTGCTGCCAACATACTGACTCAATCTTTGCCACTTTAATATTTAAAAATTGAATGTAATAAATGTATCGCTAGTCACTTTAAACTATTCCACTTTATATAATGTTTACATACCCTACACTACTCATCTCAAATGTATATACTGTACTCTATACCATCTACTGCATCTTGCCTATGCCGTTCGGCCATCACTCCATATATGTTTTTATGTACATATTCTTATTCATTCCTTTACACTGGTGTGTATAAGGTAGTTTTTGTGAAATTGTTAGATTACTTGTTAGATATTACTGCATGGTCGGAACTAGAAGCACAAGCATTTCGCTACACTCGCATTAACATCTGCTAACCATGTGTATGTGACAAATAAAATTTGATTTGAAGTCGCGTCATGCAGCCTTACAATGTATTAAAAATCAAAACATATAGCCCAACGTTTGTAGAACAATTAAAGTTACATTAATAATTCTAAATTAAGCATATAGGAGTACCTATTTCTTTGTTAACCGCTCAACACAGAACATCCGCATATGCACACTCCCTCAAATCGTTTGGAGAAAATATCCTTTCTATTTTATTCAGCTTTGTTCAATTGTATTCTTTATACTATAAAATAATATCAAGTAATGCCAAGGTATTCGAAACAAATTTTGTCTGCTAAATTAACTAGTGTAGCCCACAGTCATATGGCATAGTCAGATCAGGGCCTAACATAAGAACAACTCAGAGTATGCTATTATGTTCTTCTGAAATAGACTACATTTTCTTCATATCATTTTTCTTTAGACCTGTCAAAATAAATAATGGATTTATTGTAAAGATGTAGTCTATATTATATGGCGTTATTAGACTTTTTAAAATGTAGACGTTCAAAAGGTCTCCATCAGTGTCTTGTAGGCTGTGTGTGGAAGCCAGGAGACGCTAAATGTGTTTATGCTAATGAACGGTCAATTACCGTGAGACAATTCACCGGCTGACAAAATGTTATTACCATGAACAGAGATATAAACGCAACATGTAAAGTGTTTCATGAGCTGAAATAAACGATCCCAGAAAATCTTCATACACACAAAAAGCTTTTTTCTCTCAAATTTTGTGCACAAATTTGTTTACATCACTGTTAATGATTTCACCTTTGCCAAGGAAATCCATCCACCTGACAGGTGTGGCATACCAAGTAGCTGATTAAACAGCATGATCATTACACAGGTGCACCTTGTGCTGGGGACAATAGAAGGCCACTCTAAAATGTGCAATTTTATCGCATAAAACAATGCCACAGATGTCTCAAGTTGAGGGAGTGTGCAATTGACATGCTCACTCCACCAGAGCTGTTGCCAGAGAATTGAATGTTCATTTTTCTACGATAAGCCTTCTCCATTGTCGTTTTAGAGAATTTGGCAGTACGTCCAACTGACCTGACAACCACGTGTAACCATGCCAGCCCAGGACCTCCACATCAAGCTTCTTTACCAAGGTTGTGACGTGACTTTCATTTATGTCATGACTGTAATTTATTCAATCCACCAACTATGATTAATTTGTCAATTGATTAAATTAATAATGTAACAACTAACTCATTAGGAATTTGGGGCACCACGGAATAAGTTATTTAGAGTTACCATCTCCAAAATTAAACTCTAGAAGATATAAATTATATCTCAATAACAGTCACTTAATAATCATCCCCTTACATCATTCTCATTCTGATCGGTCTTAACCTTCTTGGATCCTCAAGAACCCCAGCCTAGCTCATTATTTAGTCTTACATGAATTTATTTAATTATTTATTTACTAGCTAAGTAAATAATAATACAGAATAAAATACACACTTACATGAGACAAAGGTCCCAAGTGGACTGACAAGAATTAATGGCTTGTTACAACATAACGTTAGATGGAGAGGCGGAAAGAGCGATTGAGAGGAAAAAGACGCTTATCGTGGACACATTCTAGGATTGTTCTCACATTAATCATATACCTTGCACACAAACCACCGCCCATTCAGGATAAGAAATCATGAATGTATTTAAGTGTAGATGTCTTTGTTCATCTCTCTGTTGAAACCAATCAAACCTTCTATGGGGAAGTTGTAATGCTCTTATTGTCCACCAGATGTCACAATGTCCTTCTTCTTACTTGTCTGTGGCTTCTATGATTCACCAATGATTGTCTGAGGTGAGCTTCTCCTCTCTTCCTCGGGTAAATAGTCAAAGTTCCAAACTCACTTTACACGCACAGCTAAAGACTGGCGGGGTCCTGGTCTGGTAAGGTAACTTTACTAGGGTAGGGGGCAGCATTCGGAATTTTGGATGAAAAGCGTGCCCAAAGTAAACTGCCTGCTACTCAGGCCCAGAAGCTAGGATATACATATAATTGGTAGATTTGGATAGAAAACACTCTAAAGTTTCCAAAACTGTTAAAATAATGTCTGTGAGTATAACAGAACTGATATGGCAGGCGAAAACCTGAGGAAAATTAATCCAGGAAGCACTATTATTTTGAAAGGCTGTTTTTCCATTGAAAGCCTATCCACCATACAAAGACTTAGGACCCAGTTCACAATCTCTATGGCTTCTTCTACATGTGGCCAGTCTTTAGGCATTGTTTCAGGGTTTTACTCTGAAAAATGAGGGAGATACAGCACTTTCAATGAGTGGACAGTGGAAATTTCCAGACATGAAGCCAGCGAATGATCAGGAGCGCACCTTTATTGTTTCTCCTTTTCTATTGATGAAGCTTTTGTCCGGTTGAAATATTATTGATTATTTATGACAAAAACAACCTGAGGATTGATTTTAAACATCGTTTGACATGTTTCTACAAACTTTTATTGTACTTTTTTGACTTTTCGTCTGGGTGTTGAGAGCGCGCTTTGGGTACTGAACTAAATGCACCTACAAAACTGAGGTTTTTGGACATGAAGAGGGACATTATCGAACAAAACCAACATTTATTGTGTGACATGGAGTCCTGGGAGTGCCACCAGATGAAGCTCATCAAAGGTAAGTGATTAATTTAATCGCTGTTGCTGACTTTTGTGATTTCTCTCCTAGGCTGGAAAATGTCTGTATGGTGTTTTGTGGCTAGGCGCTGTCCTAACATAATCGCATGGTGTGCTTTCGCCGTAAAGCCTTTTTGAAATCTGACACAGCGGCTGGATTAACAAGAAGTGTATATTTAATCCTATGTATAACACTTGTATCTTTCATCAATGTTTATGATGAGTATTTCTGTAATATGATTTGGCTCTCTGCAATTTCACCAGATGTTATTTGAAACAATGCATTACTGAACATAACGCACCAATTTAAACTGAGGTTTTTGGACATAAAGAGGGAGATTATCGAACAAAACAAACATTTATTGTGTAACATGGAGTCCTGGGAGTGCCACCAGATGAAGATCATCAAAGGTTAGTGATTCATTTAAATCGCTATTTCTGACCTTTGTGAGTCCTTTCCTTGGCTGTGAAATATCTGTATGGTTTCTTGTGGCTAGGCGCTGTCCTAACATAATCGCATGGTGTGCTTTCTCCGTAAAGCCTTTTTGAAATCGGACACTGTGGTTGGATTAACAAGAAGTGTATCTTTAAAATGGTGTATAATACTTGTATGTTTGAGGAATTTTAATTGTGGGATTTCTGTTGTTTGAATTTGGCACCCTGCAATTTCACTGGCTGTTGTCGAGGTGGGATGCTAGCGTCCCAATGAAACCAGAGAGGTTAATTTTCTTCACCTGGTGTTGAGAGTTTCTCACCATTTCAACATGTGGACCACGGTCTCACTTCTTTTGGTCTGAAGCACTCTGGTCAATGAGGGTGGTTCCATCACGCTAACAAGCTCTTTAAAATCTGTTGGGGATAGGGGGCAGTATTTGCACGGCCGGATAAAAAACATACCCGATTTAAACTGTTTACTACTCTTGCCCAGAAACGAGAATATGCATATAATTAGTAGATTTGGATAGAAAACACTCTAAAGTTTCTAAAACTGTTTGAATGGTGTCTGTGAATTTAACAGAACTCATATGGCAGTCAAAACTCTGAGACAAATCCTAACAGGAAGTGGAAATCTGATGTGTGGAATCACTTCAAGCCTTTGCCATTGAAACAGACAGTGAGTTAGGATTCATTTTTCACTTCCCAAGGCTTCCACTGGATGTCAACAGTCTTTACAAAGTGGTTTGAGTCTTTTCCTGTAAAAACTGACCGAACGAGAAGGCTGTAAACTAGGTCACAGGCGGATGGCCATGTCTACTATGACACGCATGCGTGTGGGGACCCTTTCTTTCCGAAACATTTTATAAGACAATGCAATCGTCCGCCTTGAATATTATTGAAGTTCTGATTGAAAAAGGCCCTAAAGACTTATGCTATACAACGTTTGACATGTTTGAACGAACGTAAATATTTTTTTTGTTGC